>NC_066876.1:20490566-20855412 GCF_022985175.1 Labeo rohita | reverse complement strand
GTTTTAGTTTAAAGTAGTCGTATAAAGTATACATATTAGTTCCAGGAATCTAGACTCAACTAAGTTAGATGGTAGATTGGCAAAAACGGTTACATCTCATTTCTTCCTTTTTAAACAAAACGTTTCTTTTTTACTGTATCATCAGTTCAGCAAGGTTCGCACTATCACCACCAAGTCCAACTCCATCAAACAGGGGAAGATGGGGCCTCTGCCAGTCACCATGAATGGAAAAGAAGACTATCTTTGGTGCACTGAAATGGAGAGGTCAGATATGTTTACATTAACTGAATTTTACTCAGCGTTTTGCCTTATCAGGTTTGCATACAGTAAATCAGTGAATTTGTTTAGAAAGCAGCATAAATGTGGTTTTAAAAAATGACTGACTTTTTTTTGTTTGTTTGTTTGTTTTTCCTGAACTCAGAATATTTGGGTTCCCAAAGCATTACACAGATGTGAATAATATGGGACGGGGACAGCGGCAGAAGGTGCTTGGGCGGTCCTGGAGCGTTCCTGTGATCCGCCACCTCTTTGCCCCTCTGAAGGATTACTTTGCTTGCGAGTAAAAACACTGTCTGGTCCAGGCAGCACTGGCACTGGAGGTCCAAATCAAGTCTCTCAGATAAATGAATTTGTTTTTAGTATGTTTTATTTTCCTGCAGATTCCGACCTCACAGAATATAGTCCAATTTTAATGTTGCATTTGTTTTAACGTTCAAAAAGCATGTTATTCTGATGATTTATCCTTGGAATGCACAGACACTTTTAGATTGGATTTTAAACAGCTTAAGTACTGTTGTTTTTACCTTGTGTGCTTTTAAAGTGATTTTAATGCTGGAGAGAGCCACACGATACTCCACCCACTACCTCAATGCTATTCTGTGATTGGTTCATCATCTGGAGGGATGCCGCTTTATGCCTATTTATAATTTAATAAATAAGTTAATATTAGTTTGGTTTAGTTACTGGTTTTAACCTCATGTTGGCTTTTTATATCACAATTTTGCATTATTTTTTTTTCCTTGTTTAGGAACTGCATCTCAATTTTTTTAAATGGTTATTTTTAAGGTTGCCATTCCACGGTGCTGTTTTATAATACAGGATGTTTGGCCATCATGACAACTGTACTGTCAACATTTAAGGAGCATGTGTTTAACTAAAATGAATGTCAATAAACACCATAGATGACTTAAGTTTTAATTAAACTACATTTTGTTTATAGGAATACATGCAATCTTTTAGTACTCCATGTATTTAGAAGCACAAATATTATCTGTGTTATGGTAATCTAGATCATTTTAAGCAATTTGCAGAACAACACTGCAGTTTTATGACTTTTTAAGATTTTTTTTTTTTTTGTTTTTGTTTTTGTTTTTTTTTTGTCGTCTTGGTGCTATCATCATTTTTACGACAGGTCATTCACTCGTAGAACTAAGATTTTGTTTTCCATTTTGCCCCATTTGTTACCTGTACGCACTTCCGATTTGAAACTGTTGGCTGAAACTGTGGTCACTACAGCGTTGATTTGTGTTGTTTTTGCTGAGGATTTAGCATCTAAGTGAGCATTAACTTTAAAGCCTTTTTGTTGAACATGATGCAATGTGATCAAGGGCTGAAACTCTAAATAAGTGCCTACAAATTGATAGGCTATTTTTTTTATGTAGAAAACATTGTTGAACTGATTGTAACTGGCATGACTTCAGATGACTTTAAAGGGAATGATTTTGGGTACTCCATTTGTCTAGTGCAAGTATCTAAATTATATCGTACCTTTGAAATGTCTCAGAATACATTTCGGTATTAATTGTGGTCCACTGTCAGTGTGAAATTAGGTGCTTCAAAATGTGTGTATAAATACTGTGTTTTCATTGTAGTTGTTTAGCATGTGTGTTTTAAGCATTATGTCGATCATGGTGATTTGTGGTTCTGACATTCACAGGTTAAGGTGACCCTACATCCTCTTTTTTTTTTTTTTTTTTTTTTTCCCCTTCCCCCAGACATATTCTGGCTGGGATTTCTAATTTGCCTAAATTGTCTAGGTTTTTAAAAAAGAAGACATATGGTCACCCTAGTCAAAGCTGATCTTTAGCTTTTGGTAGTTTCTAACATGATACCAACTGACTCAAACTAAGCTTGATTAAACTAATTTTAGTGAGGCATGAACCAGCTTGAGATGTGTTCTTTGATGAAAGATCAGTTTACTGGATTACATGTCTTCATGCCTTTTGGATGTCTGTGTCTTGTAGAAATATAGACATTCCCAGTAAGAAGTGTGTTGGTGCTGTTACATGTAATTGTTGTGAAACGATGGTCCATGTGTAAGTTGGAGAAATAACTCCCTCAGGTCTTCTCAACACCAGCAGGCCTCATAGGACCGTGATCTTTAATGTCACACTTGATTATTTTTATTCAATTCTTTTGAGCAGAATATTCTATATATTTGTATCCTTGAAATTGCCCTTAATACCTCTTCTTTTTTTTCCGTGTTGAATAGGTCATTTAAAACCCAGATGTCATTTGGTGCTAAATGAAATACTAATGATGTATGTAGATCTAGATGTTTTCTTGAACTGATGATTGACAAGACCGGTTTTGTCGTAATATCTTTTGATATTTGATATAGTCTGCTTGCCTAGCTTTAATATACCATGCTTGTACTAACATCAGTGATGAAAAATAAATTGCACCAACCTTTTTCCTCTGTCTGTCTTTTTTTAAATTAATATGTTAATTGTTTTATCAGCTCACAAAACTAAACATTCAGTCCTTCAGACCAATGTGTCAGATTTCTGATGGCTTTGACTTAATATTTTCCTGTTAGATTGCTGGTTTAGTAATGTGCGAAGAAGCGAGAAATGAGTTACTCAAATACTTTAAAATTCTGTTTAATAAAAATAATATTTTATCCACCTTTTTCTTCTTGTAAGAATGGGCCATTTGTAAATTTTATGGTTCTGACTTCTAGTCTAATCTGCGTCTAGCTATTTTAAGCTGTACAAAACTTATTTTGCTGCTTGATATTGCAAATTGGTGTCTTACCATGTTATTTTAAAGTAATATGTTTATTATGAGCACTGGTTGGTAGTGCAAGCAGGTTTAACATTTACTGCACACTGTTATTCTCATTACTCCTATATGAACCGAAAGTCTCACCCATAGGCTTACTTCCATGCTAAAGAAAAAGGTGGATAGATGAGATAGGGTAATAGTAGAGGTAACTCACTATATGTTAATAGAAACAACAGTAATAAAAAATCAAGCAATAAGCCCCAAGAAGCTGTGGATTACAGTGCATTTAAAACATTTGACATTGTTGACATTTGTTATAACCCCTTAGCTGTTTAAATCCACTGTAAACCACGGCTTTACAGGGTTTATTGCTTTTATAAAATGTTTTTTCCATATACGTAGTAAGGTTTCACAAAATAAAACCGCAAATAAAGTGTAACGATATTAATAAAAACATTTTTCGTCCGCCAAATTATGTAGTTCCTTAGAAACAGTTGTGGTTGCAACAAAGTGGTTGTCGAGCAACAAACAGACGTAAACAAAGGTGTATGTTTGTAAAGTAATTTAAACATCTTAGAACACGTCTTAACCAATCAGAAACAAGGTTTATAATGGAAAATAACTGACATCGAAAACTCTTGCATATCTTACACACACATTAGTAGATTGTTATAAGATTATAAAATGGATAGTTCCGGTCCTTGATTCTGATTAGTTAAGCCATGTTCAAAGCTGTTGTAAATAACTGAGGAACTACATTGTTTGGCGGAAGAATAATGTTTGTATTAAAGAAGTCCACTTCCAAAACAAAGTTTCACATATAATGTACTCACCCCCCTTTGTCATCCAAGATGTTCGATCATTTCTTTCTTCAGTCATTAAGAATTTTTTTTGAGGAGAATATTTCAGGATTTTTCTCCATATAATGGACTGCTGTGGTGCCCCGATTTTGAACTTACAAAATTCAGTTTAAATGTGGCTTCAAACGATCCCAAATGCGGTTGTAAATGATCCCAGCTGAGGAAGAAGGCTCTTATCTAGCGAAATGATCTGTTATTTTCATTAAAAAATAAAATTTAAAATCCTTTTTCATCGCAAACGCTCGTCTTGTTTCGCTCTCGTTGAACTCGGTGTATTCTAGTTCAAGACAGTTAGGGTATGTCGAAAAACTCCAATCGTATTTTTATCCTCAACTTCAAAAATCATTTAAAAATCATCCTACATCGTTGCAGAAGTTCCGACCCAGTCTTTGCAAAGTGAACACCCTTAACAAAAAAGATAAAATGGCAATATTGGACGGGAGAACATGAAAAGGGAGTTTTTCGACATACCCTAACTGTCATGAACTGAAAAAAAAACCAGGCAAAGTAAGACAAGACGAGCATTTTAAAATTAAAAAGTATATAAATTGTATTATTTTTGTGAAAATAACCCATCGTTTCGCTAGATAAGACCCTTCTTTCTCGGCTGGGATGGTTTGAAGCCGCATTTAAACTGCATTTTGGAAGTTCAAAATCATGGCACCATATCAGTCCATTATATGGAGAAAAATGCTGAAAAAAACATAATTTCTTTACGACTGAAGAAAGAAAGACATGAACATCTTGGATGACAGTGGGGTGAGCACATTATATGTGAATCTTTGTTTTGGAAGTGGACTTTAATAATGTATTAATACCATTACGTTTTAATTTGCTTTGTTTTATTTAGTGAAACTTGTGAAACATATATAGAAGAACCGTTTTCTAAAAGCAATAAGCCCCGTGAAGCCATGGTTTACACTGAATTTAGAACAGCTAAAGGGAGGCTCCACATTATGCCTAACAACGCCCCTTAGCTGTTACAAATTCACTGTAAACCACAGCTTTTTGAAGATTAGTTCAAAATATACATAAATGTAACGTTTGAATTTGCATATTTTATGTTATTACATTGACCAAAACTGTAGGTGATTTCTTTAAACTTTATTTTTTGTTTTATGCGTTCAATTGTGACTTTTATTTTGATGATGGTGACTTTTATTTTGAGGCGTTGAAGTAGTTAACGACATATTTATTTCCTATAGGCGAATGATGACTTTTATTTTGACATCTGTGATTAGTTAGTAAGCTTCTGCTGTGGTTTCAAGCTTACAATCTGTTTTACAGCCTGCTGCAGAAGCGGCGGTTTACGAACGACACGCCGGTGAAACTGCAGCCCGCTTCAATCACGTCCCATCATAGTTTGGACTTTCAGAACCAAACGTAAGACAAATGCGTTGATTTGATCGGTGACACGCACAACAGTACGCTTTACTTTATATTAAAAAAAAAAAAACAATACTTTATTGGTACTTTGGTCTTTTGAGCGACAAAAGTCATCTGATGTTGTGATTTAAATGTTCAGAAATTAAAAAGTCAACGGTTAAAACGTATATACTTATATAGCGTATAGTAACATTTTGACAGATTAACTTTAACTAGTGTTAAAGTGGATCGTAAAATCGCAATCCTAAAAAGTTTACAAGAGATTAACTTTTTAAAATGAATATACTGTGTCCATTTTATCTTGTTAGTAATGTGTTCGATGCAGAAATGTGCTCTTACATGGATATAAATGTACAGCCATACAATGAAGTGACATTAAGTAGGAAGTAAGATGATGATGATGCAGATGAGTTGAAGGGTGTGAATGTGTGTTTAAGGAAATGAGGCTTTAACTCTTTTTCCACACCCTTTCTCTCCAACAGCTTCTGCGGAAAAGTGTCCTCAGCTTTAAATCATCGGTTTTGTCCCAGCCATGGCTGTGAACGTGTTCTCGACATCAGTGACAAGTGATAACCTCAGCCGCCATGACATGCTCACATGGATAAACGAGTCTTTACAGATGAGCCATGCCAAGATCGAGCAACTGTGCTCAGGTCAGTGACCAGCTGTCTGGCCCCTTCACTTCACACACCCAACCCTAGCATCATTAAATTGCTGAGGGAGTTTTAGATATAAACTTTATGCCTAGTTTGCATTTGACCATAATAGTGGGTCATAGACTGAGTATCATTTGCATGCTAAATTTGTGAACATCTGAGTCAGCGGTTAGCACATTGTTGTGAGGGAATAGACGAAGATAATACAGTGTTTTTTGTTTGGGTTGGGCCCTTTTATATTAGTATTTACTGACTATGTCTTCATTAATGTGTTTTAAGGTGCTGCTTACTGTCAATTCATGGACATGCTGTTCCCATCATGTCTTCCACTGAAGAAAGTCAAATTCCAGGCCAAACTTGAGCACGAATATATCCATAACTTCAAACTCCTTCAAGGCAGCTTCAAAAAGATGGGAGTTAGCAAAGTATGTCAACCAGTTTCATTAGCATACTAATCATGTGTTCATATAGCTTCACAAAATATATTCATAATGTAATATATTTGAAGTGTAAATTATGTAGTGCTTTCATGACACGTCATCAATTGGCCATATTAGCGGCACTGGATGTAACCAATGCCACTGCGAGTTTCATTCGATTCAGATTATTATTGCTGCTGAAAATGGTCGATGTCGTCATGTTTTGGGCTGTACTAATCGGTCGGACCAGGAAAAACATTTGGAGTACTATAGAATGCCAAAAGTTATAACAAATCATGCAGAAGTGTGCAAAAAAACATGTTTGTGGTTGGTCAAACTAAGCTAGGATTTCCAGGGCAAGAATCTTGACAACATTCATGTTTGTTCTTATCATTTCTGGTCAGGTAGGTGAAATTAGGCTAATATCTATGCATGTGGGTCTTCTTTGTCAAAATATTGTGCCCTTTTCCTGCTTATGAAGTCCTTCTCAACATGATTTAGCATCTTCCAAACGTTTTTTCCATGGTTTAGACCGCATAAATTAGCAGAACAACATATTTAGTAGTACATTAACCGTGCAATCCATGCTGTTGTTTACATCTGAGTATCTCCAATATGGCCGTGCATTTGGGTAACTGACCAAACCGTGATGTAAGTGCAAACCCTCTATGTTGAAACATTTTTCATCACTTCCGCAGATTATTCCTGTTGACAAGCTTGTGAAGGGCAAGTTCCAGGATAACTTTGAGTTTGTGCAGTGGTTTAAAAAGTTCTTTGATGCAAATTATGACGGGAAGGAATATGATCCGGTGGCGGCTCGACAGGGACAAGAAACTGCCACCAGTCAGAGTTCAGTGGCAGCTACAGCTAACAAGCCAAGGAAACCCACCTCAGGTAAGGAGAAAGACATACGGGAAGTTCTCAATACCATTGCAGCCTTTCTAAGTTTTATCCTCATGGAAAAATACCACTTAGTAAAATTTACGAAATGATTTTATGATCATTTTTATAAGTAGTTTTCAACATATCAGTATCTGGGTTTGTATAGTCCTAGTTCATGTTGGGACTAGCATTATTGTCGGAAGCTAGCTGTCCTAATGCTAACAGGTGCATGACAGCTGCAGCTGTTTTGGATTATGACTCAAAAATATGTGGGTGTGACCCAGTCACGTACCAGTGGGCCAGTCATACATGCTTTAGCTGTTTTTACATGTGTGAGAATGAGTGGAGCCTTACGTTGCCTGTGCATGGATTTTTCTGTTCACTTCAGACATCACACCTGCAGTCAAGCCAATGGCCCCTGTTGGTAAGAAATTGATAACTGCGAGTTTTAGTTCAAGCACATTATCTACAAGGTTGCTTCACCCTCTGGGTATCACGCAGTTCTCTTTTGGGTCTATGGCACTTGTTGGTGGAATAAAAAAAAAAAAAAAAAGTATTATTTTTAAGTTGTTTTTTATTTAAATTTTAGCTTCAATATATGAAATAAATATATTTAATAATTTATTCAGTTAGTCAGTTTAAAGCTAGAATTGACGCTTATCCTCAAGGCAAGATGATGGATGTGGTCTTAATGTTCAGCTCCACAGCGTTCAGCCGCAGCACCTAAATCTGCACCAAAGACATCTCCAGCTGCAACGAGAGGCGCGGGAACAGGCGGCGGCGATGAAGAGAAAGGAGCACTTACTCAGATGGTAAGACTTTGCAAGACATGTGGGTATATGAAGGGTTATATAAAGCTTATTTAGCTTATATAAAACATTGGGTGCATTATTTTTAAGTTTAGGTTTTTTTTAATTAGTTATTTTTGTTTTTTTTTTTTTTATTTAAAATTTGTTTTTATATATATATATATATATATATATATATATATATATTAGTATGTGATAATTTTTTTTTTTTTAAGAGTTCTTTAATGAATAAAACATTAAAAAGAACAGCATTTATTTAAAATGCTAATTAGTAAAGACTTCTATTGTTAGAAAAGATTTTTATTTGGAATAAATGCTGTTCTTTTTAACTTTTTCTTCATCAAAGAATCCTCAGAAAAGTATCACGGGTCTCCCAAAAACAAAAAAGGCAGCATATTAGAATGATTTCTGAAGGATCATATGACACTGAAGATTAGAGTAATGGCTGATGAAAATTCAGCATGGCATCACAGAAATAAATTCTATTTTAAAGTATATTACCACTATTTTAAATAGCAATAATATTTCACAATATTACAGTTTTTTTCTGTATTTTCAATCAAATAAATGCAGCTTTGATGAGCAGGAAAGACTAATTTAAAAAACATTGAAAATCTTACTGATTTCAAACTTTTCAATGGCAGTGATATTATTTTATTATAATAATAATTTATTGTTGTGATATAAAAATGTATGTAATTCTTTGTTTTATGCTCATCTGAGCAGGTAAATGACCTGAAGGCTACTATTGCTGACATGGAAAAGGAAAGGGATTTCTACTTTGGCAAACTGAGAAACATCGAGCTCATCTGCCAAGAGAAAGAGGGTGAGGGTGATCCTACACTGCAAAGAATTGTGGATATTCTGTATGCCACAGATGTAAGTATATATCACAGTGTTTTAAGAAAGTCTCATGCTAAACTGTCTTCAGCCTGCTGAGTTCTATGCTCTTCTGTATTTCAACAGGAAGGTTTTGTAATTCCAGAGGATGAGGGAGGAGAACCAGAAGAGTTTTGACCAATCCAGGGGTGACGGTTTTAAAAAAAAAAGAGACCCCACTGGACACACAAATGTACATACTGGCTGATTCCTCCTGTTCTGCTGCACTTGCCTTTGGTCCATCATTTTGGACTTTGACTTTTTGAATGTCTTTTTATTCAGGGAAGTTCTATACCTTGAATTTTCAGCTTTTTTATTGACCATCAAAACAAAATTATTTTTGTGAATGGAAAAATAAAGTACTTATCAAAGGCTGTTTGTATAAAGCAGTCTACTGAGGTCTGACTTGCAAATGACTAAACAAACCCACGGTATTGTATTCAAATATGAGCAAGCTGTTCTGATCTGGTACAGCAATCAGGTCTGCTTCTGTTGTTATCTAGTTTCTGATCTGTACATTTGACTGCTAGTGAGCTACATTTGACCAGTTGTGAGCGACAGTCACTTCCTCTAAATAAGCTGTGAAGCAGGATGTGTGTCAACCTTTTGCATTTCCCTTTTACAAGTACATGAGACCATGAGGAACCACTTGACAGTCATGAGAGGCCTTGGGTTTGAGCCGTGTGATGTCGTCATCACTTTGTCTTAACTGGTCAAAGCTATAAATGCCACCGTCATCAGGCATTTTGAAGCTAAATCTGAGAAAGCTAGGGGTTTTTTTTTGGTTGCATGCTTTTTTACATTTGCAGGGTTCCCACACCTTGGTTAACTTAAATACAAGGACCTTTCAATGACTCTCCAGGTCCAATACCCTCAAATTCAAGGACTTCAAATTCAAGTGAGTGCAAGGTTACATCTTGTTACCTTGCACGATACGTTGTTACATTTTTTATGTGTCAAACACAATGCAAAAAAGGTGGGGTTTTTTTGCATTTATTTTTGGCCATATGCCACTGATCTGATAAAAGTGTGCGTAACTAGCCTAAAACAAGCCAGCTAGTATGCATAGGCCACAAAGTGTTGGTGAAATAACACATCAGCGGACCGGAGGGAATAATATGGAATTTTTTTGCACAAAATAAATTTAAGCACTTTCAAGGACCTGTATCTATGTATGTTTATTTTTTAAAACTTTACAGGGCCTTGAATTTTTTTTTCAGATTCACAAGCTTGCCAGCATTTCAAGGACCCGTGGAAACCCTGCATTTGACATCCCACATTTGCTATGTATTAAAATCATACACATCCAAAAAAAAAAAAAAAGTAAATAATGTGACTTTTTCATACAAGCAAAATGTGTTTTAACTCGGTCCACATTTTATAATTAAGAAACACTGATCATTTTTCCCATGGTTTTGACTTTCTGGGCATTTGAGAAACCGTGGGCTGCTCTTGACAAGGTTTGATGTCCAGCTTTTGGAGTCCAGGAACCTCCTCCCCTGCTTGAATCATGCGGAACACCTCTGGGAAAGAGAGAGACGGCGGATCCGCAGTCGCATCTGCTGTATCTGACTCCCTCTCTCGAGTCACCTCCACATCATTCTGCTGCTCCATCGGTGTATTTGCTGATCACCACAGCTGTTTTAAGAAAATTCAAATTAATTCATAATTTAATTTACTTCACTCTTGAGATTTAGTGATCGAATGTGATGTCGCGTTACCGATTTACCTGTTACTGAAGAAAATGTTTCAGTAGCCTAAATAGTGTTCAGGCTATTGTGCAAAAAAGGTTCGCTTCCAAAATTGCACGCATAAGCCCCTTGAACGCAGCGTTACATTGTATTTATTTATTTGCTTATTTATCAAATGTACTATTTTTTATTATTAGGAAATTCTCAATGTTAAGTCATCCTGCCTTTATGTTTACAAAATACATCTGTCGCTCGACTTCCGGATATGTCCCTTCCTCCAATCAGTCATTTTAATATAAAAGTCCCATACTCATACTACAGGTCGCATCTCGATAAAACTTTTTTTTTTTTTTTTTTAACTTTTATATTTTTTCCACATATATACATATTATTTTAAATATTAGTACTGGACTTTCAATGCGCTTTCAACGCTAAATGCGCAATTTTGTTTACTTCACTCTAAAAACTGCTGGGTTAAAAACAACCTAGCATTGGGTAAATATTGGACAGAACACATGCTGGGTTGTTTTGACCCAGTGGTTGGGTTAACACTGGGTCAAAACAACCCAGCCATGTGTTCTGTCCAATATTTACCCAGTGCTAGGTTGTTTTTAACCCAGCATTTTTGTGTCAGATTCCTTGACTAACCTAATATCTAAAGTTCGACTTAAACTATATCAGCCTTTAAGTATGCATCATGTTAAATTAGTAGTTATTATGCAGTATAATTCCTAAAAATATATAGTAATTTGTAACCAGCCAAGTGACATCAAACAAAAACTGCAAAATCACTTTGGAAACTCATTCTTTATAGGCAGAAAACGATTCGCTACTCTACATATTTTATCAGTCCTTCAAATAGTTTTTAAAGAACTGTATTAGAAATGTTTACACATTATCCATGTACTGTATTCCCAAGCATAAAAGATGTTGTCTGAGATAGTACAGATCTGTGGGAACATGGACTTGGCCCTCTACCTGTCACCCTACCTGTGTCCAAGTCAATCATTAATAAGTGAGCTCAGAAAGACATCTTTTAGGCAATAGGAAGCCACCTTGGTGTAGATTTGACCAAACTATACATAATTGCTTGTTATCTAAGCAACTGGGGTTTGTGCCTAAACTGATAACGGATAAGTGGGTATTTGCTTATTTTGATCCTGACATCCTAATCAAAATTTCTGTGTTTCGTGTGTCTTTCTAATTTCACTGAACAATGGGAAAAGCGGGCAACTGCACGTTCATGGGAGGTGGGATCCCTCTGTCATCAGAGTTCTTTAAAGGTAAGAGATTTAACTGAGATTTAATTGATCTAATTTAGATTAAAATGTGCGGATGTATCCAACCAAACGATGCCTGCTGTGTGCTGCTTATGAAGCCTGTGTTCCAATGCTGAAAGTAATTTTCCACAGATAATGACAGGAATGACAGTCCATTGCGATGTTTCCTCATTTTCCAGACTTGTACCTTCATTTTCACTTGTTTCTAGGATTATTACCCCAAAAGTGTGGGCTAGAATTGACCAGATGTCTCATTTTAGAGATATGAATAGGTACCAGGATGGGAAATTATGTCTGTTTGAGCCCCTTTTAGTACATCAGTGAAGGTTCTATATTGGCATTGACGTTCCATTAAGAACTTTTAACATCTACTAAAGGTTTTATTATAGTGGAAATACTGTCCCAGATAGCACACGTACGTCTGCAAGATGTCTGTTAAAGATCATTTGATCTAGAAAGCATCTGCTGTGTACAAACATCTGACAGATGTCAGTTTTACATACATTCTAATCATAAACATCTTAAAGACATCTGTTAGACGTCTATTTGGCATCTGATAGGAAACGTCCTATGGACGTATTGCAGATGAGCAGACACTCTAAAAAATACGTCTTCCAGATGTAAATGCAGACGTCTAATCGATGTCTCCCTGATAACCCACATACATTACGGAGACGTCTATTTGACGTCAGCATTTTCATCTGCAAGATGTATTTTTAATGTGTTTGCTCATCTGCAATGCGTCTATAGGATGTTTCCTATCAGATGTCTTTAAGACGTTTATGATTTAGAATGTATGTAAAACTTACATCTTGTACATCTTACAAACATCTGTCAGAATCTGTCAGATGTTTGTACACAGCAGATGCTTTCCAGATCAAGTGATCTTTAACAGACATCTTGCAGACGTATGTGTGCTATCGGGGACAGGTTCTTTAGATTATTAAAATGTTCTTCTAAAAATGAACAATTTCTTTTGGGAACCTAAAATAGCTCTTACATTGCATTGCTTCATTTTAAGGAGTTTGGTTTTGTTTGTTTTTCTTAAAGTGATCAAGAACGATCTCTGGCTGTTCCTTATTCCTGCTGTGTTTGCTATGCTTCTGCTTGCTCTCTTCATGGAGGAGATCGGCTTCTTTCTGCGTCATGTCCCCTCTCAGCGACGTAGACGTCTCAGCCTGTGGATCCTGGGAATATATCCAGTAAAGAAGTACTTTCTCATTCATTTCATTCCTTTAGTTACCCTTTGGTGACACTTTGTTTCTTTGACAGGTCTTCGGGATGACGTCTATCGTTGCGCTGTATGTTCCACGCTCCTCATCTCTGTGCAATTTCATTGCATCTCTGTAAGTGACTTTTGACTTCCACAGTTGTAAACGAATTGCACAACAGTGATCTGAATGGCCAGTCATATCTGTATGGAATGATTCGTATTTCTTGGCAGGTATCACAACATTACACTCTTTAAGTTCATGGGTCTTATCAAAAACTTCTTTGGTGGAAAGACTCGCATGCTGGAGATGTTAGCAGGGGAGCAGGTGTCTCCAAACCCCTTCCCTTGCTGTTGCTGCTGCTGTCTTCCTCTCTTCAACATCAACAAGTACTTCACATACACATACATAAATGTTTAACTTAAAGTACATTTATAACAATTAGACTGTTTCATTTTAAGAAAGAAATATTAACTTTTGTCTTCCATTAGGACCAGCGTGAGCTGGATGATGGCTGCTGTTCTTCAGCTTTCTGCGGTCAGAACAGTCCTGTTCTTCGTCACTCTTGTTCTCTGGACTGATGAGCGTTACGACTATGGAGATGTGAGAACGATACACTTTACTCTGTTAATGTAAAAGTGTCAGTATTTTTCAACATTGATAATCAAGAGTGGAGTAATGACTTCAGCTTTGCCATCACAGGAATAAAAAAATGTGTGATTGGCATGACCAATGACATTTTTAGAGTTGGCTGTGAGGCAAGGTTTTCACTGGTTTAGGAAAAAAATCACGCAAAAAATCGAAGTAGTTTTGTCTTATTTTCTGAACTATAGCTCATGTGACTCTTCATAATCTGTTTCTCTTAGGTGAATTCAGCTAATCTCAACATGTATGTCAATGCCATCATTGCTGTATCCACATTTCTGTCCTTCTATGGCTACTTGCTGTTTTATACAGCCACAAAAAGGGCATTGCCAGGATATGGTCTTCGAGCCAAGTTTATTTGCATCATTGTCATCCTGGCCCTTTGTGGACTACAGAGTGGAATTCTGGAGACCATGGGTGCGCTGAATGTCATCCCCTGCACTCCTCCCTTCTCTGACCTGTTTCGGTCTCAATGTAAGATTCATAAAACATTTCCCCAAAATTTTGGGATCTGGAATCTGGTATACATCCACTTTAATTGTTTACAGGGATAGTTCACCCAAAAATTAATATTTTGTCATTAATTACTCACCCTCATGTTGTTCCAAACCCTTAAGACCTTCGATCATTTTTGGAACACAAATTAAGATATTAAGATATTTTTGATGAAATCCGAGAGCTTTCTGACCCTGCATTGACAGCAACACAACTACCACGTTCAAGGCCCAGAAAGGTAGCAAGGACATCGTTAAAATAGTCCATGTGACATCAGTTGCATTGTTGTCTATGGAGGATCAGAAAACTCTTGGATTTCATCAAAAATATCTTTATTTGTGTTCTGAAGATGAACAAAGGTCTTACGGGTTTGGAACAACATGAGGGTGAGTAACTAATGACAGAATTTCCATTTTTGGAGGAACTAACTCTTTAATTTGTTACAGTAATGATTTTCTTTTCTTTTGTCTCTTGTTCCTGTGGGCTCTTGAAGTAATCTACCACTATTCTGTAATTGTGGAGATGTTCTGCATCAGCCTCTTTGCACATCACACATTCCGGAAAGTTGAACCCTGTCATGACGAGAGTGAAGAAATTGAAGTTGACGTCATAAGAGCTCTCAATGAAAAGGCAATTCAGACAGAAGTTGAGCTGCCAATCGCTGTGCAGCTCTCCTCTCAAGAAGACGATCTGTGCCATTCTAACTTTGGATACAATAGCGACAGTGAAGACAGCCTCTGTAAAATTGAACATGCACCACTGGACCGCTTTCCTTTCCCTTACAGCACAGTCTGCAAACTGCAGCAAACACTGAGAAAGAACTTACAACACAACCTGAGGACTCCATGACTGTGGAGCGGCCGACAATTACTGTCAGTGCTGAAATTAACCATGTTAACAATAGTGATGTTACTGTTGTATAGAAGAAAACAGAGAGAAAATGTATATATAGATTGTATAGTCTTATACTTTAACTCTTTAGCATTCCTTTCAAATTTAACTCAGTGCAAAGTGTTCCGCGGGTGGTACATTGGAATGCTTCCAGGTTAAAGAGATAGTTCACCCAAAAACTTAAATTCTGTCATTAATTACTCACCCTCATGTCATGCCAAACCCGTTAGATCTTTGTTCATCTTCAGAACATGAATTCAGATATTTTTGATGAAATCCAAGAGCTCTGTAACTTTCCAAGGGTCCTACCACGTTCAAGATGCAGAAATGTAATAAGAACTTTGACAAAATAGTCCATGTGACATGAGTGGTTCAACTATAATTTTATGAAGCTACGAGAATACCTTTTTGTGCGCAAAAAAACTAAAACTTCTACATCAGCAGCACCACGTGTATGTGTTGTTTACATGCAGATCATGTAATAGGGTGACACGGAGGTAAAAAATTGTTGAATAAAGTTGTTATCTTAGTTTTTTTGCATACAAAAAGTATTCTCGTAGCTTCATAAGATTACGGTTGAACCACTGATGTCACATGGGCAATTTTGACGATGTTCTTGGTACCTTTCTGGACCTTGAACGTGGTAGGACCCTTACTGTCTATGGAGGGTCAGAAAGCTCGGATTTCATCAAAAATATCTTAATTTGTGTTCCAAAGACGTTTGGACATCCAAAGACGTACAGGTTTGGAACGACAAAAGGGTGAGTTATTAATGATAGAATTTTCATTTTTGGGTGAACTATCTCTTTAAGTGTGGCATTATTCCACTTTATATGTCTGTGACTCCACTGGGGGCCAAGAAACTTAACCAAAGTAAAAGTGCAATGTTATGAAATGTAAATCTCATCCAGCATAACAAGGTTTTATTTCTTGTCTTTTCTAAGTATCTGATGTTTACTGTTATTAGTACATCTAAGTAAAAGGTACAAAATAATTTATGACCTCCAGTAGGGCCTACTTACATTTACAGACTAGGCTCCAGATATATACGTTAAATTATTCCAGTCAAAAATTAAATATAAAGCAACCCTGGCGGGATTTAATTTCTGTGCATACAACTTTGGAAATTTGTCCATTAAAACGGATGTTTTCACGTATATTTTTTATTCTGAATAATATAAAACCCAAAATACTACCTAATAAAAAATTACAAACACACAGATTGATTTTCAGTTGTTGGCACTAAACGACCTGAGGCTTCATATTACGCGCAGTGTCGCGGTCAGTTCGATTGACCAATAAGCGTTAGGTATTCTTCACCTAGCTACAGCTCGACCAATCATCAGCGCGAGTGCGTTAACGCGTTTTCCGGCTTAGGGAGTCCAGTCTGCGACGTCGAGGTGACCATGGCGCAAGATTTGAAAGGTAGGATTTCTTTCGCGTTCTTTTAAATAGTAAACAGTGCTATTAAGATGCACGTCCCGCATAAACTACAATGAACAAACGTGTGGTTTTAAATACTGTTATACTAGGGAGCGTTTAAATAGTTAATAACATTACTCGTGTAAAGCAAATACTGACGCAAACAGTACTTTCTTAAGGAATAGACGTTATGGAGCCCCTTACGTATGGTTTAAGATTGCAGGGTGTCTTGTAAACTTTCATGGGAGGACCTCCAGACTCTGTGCCGCAGAGAAAGACTTGTTTGCAAGCATCTGAATGTGACAAAGAACAACTTTAATTACTATGAAGTGGAGTATCTGTGTAACTACAAAAAACACAAGGTGAGTTAATGAATTCATTTGTCATTTAGGGCTCCAACTGTTCTTATTCCCAGTTTGCATGGTGCATATCACTGTAACCTTCGAAATGATGCATGTTTAGGGTCGAGAGTTCTTCCTGGTGAAGTGGAAAGGCTACACCGAATCAGAAAACACATGGGAGCCTCTCAGAAATCTTAAATGCCCTACACTCTTGCACCAATTCCGAGAAGACATTAAGGCAGCTTTGCTTCAGGCCAACGAACCACTCGATTCAGACTCTTTGAGTGCCCCCGTTGTGTCCTTCCTTCTCCAGAAGGCCAAGCAGCGTATAAAGCTTCAGAAATGGGAAAACCTCATGAATCAGACCTGCAGGCACAAGGGACGCATATTCGTCTGTAATGAGGTTGACCTGGACGGGCCTCCTAAGAACTTCACCTACATTAATGAGAATAGGTTAGGGAAAGGAGTGGATGTGAATCCAGTGATAGTGGGCTGCGAATGTGACAACTGCATCTCTCAGCCGCTTGACGGCTGCTGTCCAGGGCTAATGAAGCATCGGAGGGCATATAATGACAGCGGGCAGGTGAAAGTGATGCCTGGTGTGCCCATCTACGAGTGTAACTCCAAATGCCGATGTGGGCCGGACTGTGCAAATAGGGTTGTGCAAAAAGGTATTCAGTATGATCTATGCATCTTCAAAACAGCCAATGGAAGAGGATGGGGAGTGCGGACGCTGCAGAGGATTTACAAAAACAGCTTTGTTATGGAGTATCTTGGAGAGGTAAGCAAGTTAAAAGGATAGTTCACCCAATAAATGGCATTCCAAACCTGTAACATTAATATATATAATATTAAGTATGAAACAAGGTATTTTTAAGAATGCTTTTGCTCTTTATGTATATAATGAAAGTCAGTGGGGTCAAAACAGACAAAAAATGGTACAGATATTAAAAAAAAATATGTTTCACAGAAGAAAGCAAGTCGTACAGGTTTGGAATTACATGAGGCTGAGTAAATGAATAAATACAGAACGGCACCGTACTTTAATTTTTATTTATTTTATTTATTGTTTAATTTTTTTGTGAATGTTGATTACTGACCTGCTGTCAGCTGTTTGTTGCAGATTATCACGACAGAGGAAGCAGAGAGGAGAGGTGTGGTTTATGATAAGCAGGGTGTCACCTACCTGTTTGATCTGGACTATGTGGATGACGTCTACACCATCGATGCGGCTCATTATGGAAACATCTCTCACTTTGTCAACCACAGCGTGAGCAATAACTAGCTGTACACATCATCTGGGCTCTCTTTCAAGTAATTTGGAACAGATTCTTGTAGAGTGGCATTTATTTATAGAAGGTACACTACCAGTCAAATGTTTTTAATGTTTTTTAAAAGAAGTCTCTTCTGCTCACCAAGCCTTCATTTATTTGATCAAAAGTACAGCAAAAATGGTAAAAATTTAGCATCATTACTTCAATCAGAAATCATTGTAATATTAAAATTTTCTGCTCAAAAAACTTTTATTAGTATTATGTTGAAAACAGCTGAGTAGAATTGCTTCAGGTTTCCTTGATGAATGGAAAGTTCAGAAGAACAGCATTTATCTGAAATAGAAATCTTTTGTAACATAAATGTCTTTATCACTTCAACAGTAAATCAGCATATTACAATGATTTCTAAAGAATCATGTGACACTGAAGACTGGAGTAATGATGCTGAAAATGTAGCTTTGATCACAGGGATACATTACATTTTAAAATATATTCAAATAGAAAACGTATTTTAAATGGTAAAAGTATTTCAAAAATTGACTTTTTGCTCTACTTTGAATCAAATAAATGCATGCTTGGTAAGCAAAAGAGACGTCTTTAAAAAAAAAAAAAAAAACGAAAAATCTTACTGTTCAAAAACTTTTGACTGGTAGTGTATGTTGCATGAATATGTGTTTTATTGATATTAATAGTTTCTGCCAAAGATTTTTACACTTACAAAAAAGTTGTATTTCAACGTATTTGTTTGAACTTTTACTTCATAAAAGAATTCACAAAAATATTAAGCACCATAACTGTTTTCAACAAAGATTATAATAATAATAATAAATGTTTCTTGAACACCAAATCATGGTTTGTAAAGGAACATGTGACACTGAAAACTCAGCTTTAACATCACAGGAATAAATTAAAATCTATTACATAAAAAAACAGTTACTAAACCTGTGTATTTTTCTAAATAAATAAAATAAATATTAATATTATACCAGTAAAATCTCACAAAGCATGAAATTAATAAATCTTTACTATTGTATTTTCAGTGCGATCCGAACTTGCAGGTATATAATGTTTTTATTGACAACTTAGATGAGCGACTTCCCAGAATCGCATTTTTTGCAAAACGAGGGATTAAAGCTGGAGAAGAGCTCACTTTTGACTACAAGATGACTGGTAGGAAATTTGGCTTTTTCTTACATTTTTGGGAGTGGGACCATTTATAACGAAAAGGAAAAACAATATCTTATATATTTACATTTGTTGTAAATGCCTAATGAGTACTCCACATTTTTGTTGCAGTTGATCCAGTAGATGCAGAGAGTTCAAAAATGGACTCTGAATTTAGTCGGGCTGGAATTGAAGGATCACCCATCAAACGGATCCATATGGAGTGCAAGTGTGGAGTAAAGAACTGCCGGAAATATCTGTTTTAATCTAGCTCACACACAAGCATGCATACTATGACAGGCATCAAGATAATTTCATGAAATTTATTTTTTATTCTTTTATTTGTGTATATATACTTTAAATTGATTTTAACTTTTTTTGTATGTAATGTTCGGTGGCTTTTATTAATTCAGTTAATAATTCAATCCATTTTCAGCACTGTTTTAATAAATTAACATTTCCCCACAATGATTATGCTTGTTTTGTGTTCTTTTATCAAATTAATAAAACATTACATTTGATACTATGTGGAGCAATATGGATTCTCACTTCAAGAATGTTGCTTACCTATATAGATATCTATATTTGCCACCAGATGGTGCTAGTGTATTCATAACACCTTTTGTATAACATAAAGCAAATTTTTATAGATGAAATGCCAACAAGGGGGTTGCACACGCTAAAAAAATTCTTAAAACTAAAGTTTGTGAAAATTACAGAGATTACCATGTGAGATTTGCAGATTATTCAAAATATAGGTCAAGGCAGTTTTTACTTCGATTTCCTATAAAGTTACTGAAGTGAGATTTTCCACCAGATAAATGTTAACCAGAAACAGACCAGGCAGTTGTAACATACCGCTGTTTTTCTCTGTGTAATATACAAACTATAGCTGCAAAAAGTAGCACATTTGTGCAGTAGTTGCAGTAGAACCTCACAGATAGAGTCATCTGGCCTCGCTTGATCTGTGGCCTGAATCCCCAGCTTGGGCCAGACAGTCAGCTCAGCTCAGCTTTAACCTCCCATGAGGAGGTGAGATTCCTCCAGGCCAGCGGCTTTTCCTGTCCCCCTGTACTTCCTTCCTGCTATCATTCTGTTCATTTATATATCCATATCCCTCTTTCACAACTATGTTCTCTGTGGAACCTAAATAAACTCAGAAGATTGCGATATTCTCCTCTCTCTGTCTATTAAGAGTCTGAGGGCTAGTGGTTCCTTTATTGGATTTGCTGGATTTGCTGTGGATCAAACCTCACTAAGTGCAGACTGGCAAACATTAATCAGTTGACCTCACACATATGGTCTGAGCATCTAACCATGGCCAATCTCACGCCGAGTGGACTAATGTTCATCCACCGCATACTGCTCATCACTTCACTGTTGAACTCCCATGGAACCTCTCTGTCAACTTTAGATTACAATATTACTGAGGCAGCCATAGAGACATCACAGTAGGCTGCTACAATATGATGTTGTTAGATGCTCATCAGAGGAACATTGTAAAGACGTAATTGTTTTCCCATTCAAATCTGATATGAAGTTAATCTAAATTGTTGGTCTGTCAAGAGGAAATGCCCATCCTGAGTTGAGTGTCACTCTGACATATCTTAGCTGACTCACTCTGCCCTTTCTGCAGTGTAGACCGTCAGCCATAAGTATCAGGCAGATTAAGGTCAAAGGTCAACTCATAATCCAAGTTTGTGAACATGAGTTTGTGCCTGCGAAATGGCAAAGTTTAGGATACAGAAGTGTTGACAAAATAATAAAGACTTTAGAACTCAATCAAGAATGAGCCTTTCCCAAATGGCACACTTCACGTGGTCTTGCGGACTTCCAATAGCCACCGTTTGCCACAAAAGGGTTCAGGGGTGCGATTTGGGACAGGGCCAATATTGCTAACTGTACTGAGTAAAACGTCACACAACATTAGGAGTCAAAAATGCAACAAAAGTAAACTTTTATTGTCATGTTGGAAAAAAAATCCTGTTGATTTACAGATCGAGATATCTGAAAGCTGACTCACGTTTCTTTTCTCAGTTTTGCCTTTACCCCCTTCGTTCATCATGCATTCGCAAATAAACAACTCCCGAGTTGCTCAACTAAAATTTCAGTTCTGTGAATTTTATCCCGTGATGGATAGGTGCTGTCTATTGCTCTTGTAATAGTTGGCTGTATGAGTGGCTTGTATATCTCAAAGCTGTTTTATATAGAATGACCATACGTGCCCTTTTTCCCAGACACGTCCTGGCCAGGATTTTTGTATTGCCTGAAGTATCCAGGTTTTGGCTTTGTTTTCCTGTTTTCATACTTGCTTGAAGCAGCGCTACGCAGACCGATCGGTGTTTGACATCAAATTACCCGGAACACGTAGATATTTTTGGCAATGCAGAAATCCTGGCCAGGATGTGTTTAGGAAAAAGGGCACATATGGTCACCCTATTTTGTAAGATTTTTTCATTCATTCATCAGTTCAGTGAGCCGACATGATGAAATCATGTACTCATATTTGGCAATTACAAGAAATTCATCTGAAATTTGATTGATGATCGAGTCAGGCACTATCAATAATTAATATAAAAGGCAGAAAATTAAGACACAGGTATAAGTAAGACTTACCACAAATAAATTATGTAACAGTTTTTGCCTGCTAAATTAGATGTTTTGAATAATTAAACTCCAACTCGCAGCTTTTTCAAAATGGTTCACAATGGTTTAACTGTAGCTTTTTAAATTCCAGGAGAAAAAAAGCCCCAGAATTGCAGTTAAAATAAAAAACGACTGATTAAACTGTTAACACTAAAATAAAAGATTGGTAAAATAAAAGTTTAAAATCCAAGGAGCAACTTGAATATCAACACTAATTCATGATTTTTTTAAACAAAAATGATTAATTTATATTTGCCGGAATTGTCAAACAATGACTGATGTCTGGTAAACAAGACATATTCCTTTTTGAGTGGTGGTTATGATCCATATTCCCCGTTGATTTTAATCAACATTATGTCTTATTTAAGGCTCAGTTCTTCGTAATCTTTACAGTTGTGTTGTATCAATGAAAATGTGAAGTTTTAGTGGATCAACTGCAGGAGTGGTTCATATCACATGCTGTATGTCTGACCTTTCACCTTCGCTTTGTTCCTCATGAGTACCCAGTTCCATCCACGCACTCATACTCAGCGTAAACACTCACACACACATGCGTGGTAAAAAGATGACGATCAAGGGTCGTAATCCCACCCTTCACTCCGCCCCCCACTTGAAGTTAGTGCGTTGTCCATATAATACACATGAAATTACACAGAGGTTCACAGTTATTTTACAAAAGATAAGATGCCTGAAGCAACTAAAAATGTTCTACCAGGCATTTTTGCTCGTTACAAAATCACATCCGTTTCACCCAGCCCCAACACCGACCCAAGCGATTTCCTATTCACAGGTGAATACAACAATAGCCCAAACCATCATTCACATACTGTCCCCCACCCCGATCCCACCCAAAGACAAGAAGAAGAAAAAAAGTCTCAAAGAAATCCTTAAGAATCCAAGAAGTTCCTTTTAATTCCACGGAAAATCAAAGTGTCTCTCTGTGTCGTGTTTTTATTTTATTTTTTTTTCATAAATTCAAGTCTCTCCAGAGAACTGAGCAAAATTGTACACTCCCGTGTGTCGCAGTTCGCAAATTCAATAATGCAGCCGACGCAGCCGTCTTTCCCGCAACCCGTAGGCTTGTGAAGGGCAGCGAGACGTGTCCTCTGATAATCCACAAATACACAGTGTTGTGTTTTCCCCAGCATATGTTTTAGTATGATTTATTGGTGTCTATAGAAGCATACAGCTTTCAGATCATTCTTGCATTGGTAACATTAAACCTTGGTAATGGAGTAAGGCATAAAATGCAGATAACAGAAAAAATTATTCCTCGTTTTCTGTTCATCATAGATGTTTTCTGCTGTTTTCTGTGTTCTCGCAATGACAGGTTTCAGAAAAAGAAAGTCTGATCGCTCCTACCAATCCCATGCCTACCTGACAGAGAGATCTCATTGAACATTCACAGAAATATTACAATCTGTCCTGTCTGCATTGGTCAGCATTCTGATTCAAGTCAAAATATGCCAGAGAAATCATGTGGCTGATCAATGATTTCTTGAGTTGTGTGCAAAATATTAAGGGAAATTCATTTGACACTGAACGTGTTTCGGAATTTAGTTCACCCACTTGTTAGCTCGTAATGAAATGGAATACTTTTAAAAATAAATCTAAACATTCCACTAACAGCTTACATGTTTGTTCCTTCAAACACATTCATATTTTTTTTTTACAAGATTAAAATTAGATTTTTTGTTTAACAGGAGGCCGAATTATCAGACTTCAATCCAGCACAAACATTCAACTTCAGGTTTCTCGTTACCACCTGACCAACAGCTTCTTTTCAGGAATCCACATATCATGTGTTAATATGCAACACACAGTAAACGCAAACTGAACCTACCTTTCACTTACATATGATAGAAAACATAAAGGCTGAATTAATTACCGTCCAAGATACATGTATGAAAATCACATATTAAAAACGTTTCGATTTTGTATAGATCCGATAGGCTAGCAAACTTTCATTCAAGTAATTCAAGACTCGAAAGACTACGTAACTTCTCCTCTACAACACCTTCTGTGCAATCGTTCGGAAGGATAAACGTTATACATGACAGATCGGTATTTTCACTCAACCCTGATCTGTTTCTTCACAAAATTGAGACCACTTACAGTAAAACACTTCACCTCTTCTTGCTCTGAATATCATAAGACTGTTCACATATTCAGATTCATTATTGAAATTATAAGGGCATGAGTTTGTGCAATGCTAGAGAATATTTTATAAATTAATAAGTAAATAGAGTTGAGAGAAAGAGATGAATAAAAAACAATAAATTACAGCAAAAATGTTACTTAGGGAAAGAGCGCCTACAAACCTGAATAGGCCATATTTCACACAAATTCATAATCTTAGTCAGTTCCTTTCATCTACAATTCCTTTGAATATATTATTTGTTCTGGAAGTTGCTTGTGTATAAACACTGTTTTATGAGCATCTTAATTCCTGCCTGATGGAGCCACAGGAAGGATTCAGCCCAACCAATTAGCACAAATTTGAGGAACTTTGTCTTTTTTTTTTGTCAGCCTCATTCGTTCCTAGAGGCTAATGCTTGGCACTCATTCTTAAAAATAGTTAAATCTCAAGTTTTTCCCCTTAAAGATAAGGTTATACACATGCACATAGAGTATTTTTGAATCAGTAGTTCAAATAATATAAATTACTCTGCCAGGAGTGCAGCTGTTCACAAGGCATGAACAATATTTTTGTAAATCTTTGAGGCCCTCAGGATCCTGGTAGAGGGATACAGATACTGAGCCAAACCAAATGGTAATGTTTGCTGAGATCGATCACAAGAAGCCATTTGACAATAGCCTTCATACATTCACCATGAAACAGACCACCAGTTTGGTTGATTTACAACACCCTAACGCAAAGCATACGGTTCTTCAAACCTATTTAGAGTTGATTTACCAAATCACACATTAGCGTAGAGCCCATTTCCCCCTTAAAATCATTAAGGTGACAGTAGATGCTTATTCCATGACATCCACCCCCTTTTAAAGCATCTTAAACTGAATCAAAGGCCACAACAGCTCTTAAAGTTCGTCCGTGTCTCCATCTGTAAAGACTTCTTATTCCCTCCCCCCTGGCTGTCCACTCTCCGACCATCCAGAAGAGAAAGAAAAAAAAGAAAAAACCCAAAACATCATGAATGAACACTCATCTTCACATGACACAGTAAGGCTCACGGGGCAGTTGAGGTGGAGTTCTACAGCAGGGAGGCAGGTGGGCCAGCAGGCCCTTCTTCAGGTCCTTGTTGAGGAAAAAGCAGATGATGGGGTTCACGCCCGCTTGGGCGAAACTCATCCACACGGTGGTGGAAAGATACCGGTGCGGGATGGTGCACGCCTTCACAAAGACCCGCCAGTAACAGGCCACAATGTACGGGGACCAGAGCACCAGAAAAAACAAGGTGATGACATAGAACATCCTGCCAAGCTGCTTCTCGGCCTTAAACTCCTCCATGCCTAGCAGGCGTCTGTTCTGGTTGTGCAAGTTCTGCCTGATGCCCAATAAAGTGGGAGGCATTGGGCCACGGCCGAACCCTGCTATCCAGTTTGCGGCCGCCTGGCCTGTGGCTCCAGGTCCGTGAAAGGTCCAGTTTTGGCTGATGGCTGGAACCATCTGGACGGGCTTCATCTTTCGGTGCTTGTATTCGAACAGCAGGAGCTTCATGTAGACCACGTGAGTCGCCAGGATGAGCACGGCCAGCATCAGCATGAAGCCTAGCGTGTCATTGGCCTTGAAGTAGCGATGTTCAAAGATGCACTGGTCCTCCTCGCGGATGAACTTGTAGGTGCCGACGTCAAAGACGGGTGGGAACGCCATGGCGACCGACAGCGTCCAGACCATGCACACCACCGCCACGCAGGTCCAGAAGGTCATTCGCTTGGAGTAGAAGCGGTGGTGGGCGATGGCCATGTAGCGCGTGACGCTAATGCAGAACAGCATGAAGGCAGCATGGAAGCAAAAAAGGACGGCCATGAAGGCCACCACCTTGCAGCTGAGCACGCTGTAAGTCCAGGCCGAGCCGTTCTTGATGGACACCAGGACGAAGGGAAAGCAGACCGCCGAGCGGATGGTGTCGGCGAGGCAGAGGTCCAGAAGAAAGTAGTAGGGTGCTTTGTGTAGGGCTCTGTCCCGCAACACCAGCAGGGAGACCACTAAGTTGCCCACCAGGCTGATGCAGATGATCAGCCCCAGAAGGACGAGTTTCACATAGGTAGACACTGCCGAAGAAGGCGCTCCGCCCATCACGCCACCTGTCGTAGACACCACGGCCGCCAAGGGGTTCCCAGGCCCATCGCTGCTTGCGTTTCCGTTGGCCATCCCTTTTGCTGCTCGAATTGCACACCTCCTCCTTCAACTCCTCCACTTCCTCCACTCCCTCCTCCACCTCCGCCTCCTCCGGCTGAGCTGTCGTCCGTCCTCGTGGTTGCCTTTCGTTGTTGTCTCAAATGGAACGAGAGAAGCTTGATCTGCATTGCCCCATTTTTGTACAGTTCTCTTTGGAGCGTCCCTTCAAATGCACCACCTCTTCTGGCCTCCACACCTATGAATAGAGAACAAAACATTTGTTACTCTTGTTTTTCACACTAGCAAATGCTGGTCTTTAAAGACCAGACACTACTGATTTTTGGGGAATGTATAGCATTTTTGTAATTCCTGAGAGGAGGAGTTTTAGGTCAAGAAGAGTGAGATAACATTAAGTGATATTGATGCAGGAAAGAGAGAGATTTTTTTTTCTCAATACCACTACAGCATTTTTAAAGTTTAGTTTCTCCTTGCAAATAAAATATATGAAGTTGTTGGAGTATTGAAGAAACCACACAAATACAACAGCGAACTACTGGTGCAGAATAAAAAAAAGTAACTCTAAAACTACTACAGTAATTCATAATTTGGAAAAAACGTTTCAACATACCCTGTTTTGAACCAAGTCCACAGAGTATGCATGCACTGGAAAAAATGCTTTTTTTACTTAGATTTTTTGTCTTGTTTCCAGCCAAAATATCAAAAAATTCTTAAACCAAGAAGAATTTTCTAGACAAGCAAAAATTAATGTCTTGTTTTCAGAAAAAAAGACATCAAATTTAAGTTTTATTTTAAATAAAACTTTATTTTAAATAAATTAATTTTAAATATTTTAAATAATTTAAAAATGATTTTAAATTCTAAGTTTTTGCTTAGAACAAGCAAAATAATCTGCCAGTGGGGTAAGCAAAATAATCTTATTTCAAGCAGAAAACAAGATTATTTTGCTTGTTTCAAGTAAAAACTCACTTAGTTTTGACTTGCTTTTTTCTGAAAACAAGACAATATTTTTTGCTTGTCTAGAAAATCCTTCTTGATTTTAGGATTTTTAGATATTTTGGCTGGAAACAAGACAAAAAATCTAAGTAAGAAGAGCATTTTTTGCAGTGTGCGTATGACAGAGCAAGACGAGACGAGCATTTGTGGTTAAAAAGTATATACATTTTTATTTTATTTTTTAGAAAATGGCAGATTGTTTTGTTAGATAAGATTCTTATTCCTCGGCTGGGATCGTTTAGAGCCATTTGAAGCTGCACTGAAACTGCATTTTGGAAGTTCAAACTCGCAGACACCATAGAAGTCCACTATATGGAGAAAAACCTAAAATAAACACAGTTTCTTTACAACTGAAGAAAGAAAGGCGTTAACATCTTGGATGACAAAGGGTTGAATAAATTATCTGTACATTTTTGTTCTGAAAGTGAACTAATCCTTTAAAAAGCAAAACAATCAATGGAAATAACCTGAAGTTATTTACCATATTATTTACATTCACTTATTTGTACCAGAAATGTTCAGATTTCAAACTACACTAATGCTGGTCGCCCATTATTCCCAAAGTAAAAGATGAGACAAGTAGCAGAAGTAATTCTGCTTTAATTTGCTTTTTTGTCTTTTTTTTTTTTCCTTTTTAAATTTGCTGTTTATTGCTGTGTGCTTACAGGGCTGTCAGTACATTTCCGAGCCCTTTAAAGGCCCAAATTCCAGTCAGAAATAAATAATCAGTGTTGGGAAGGTTACTTCGGAAATGTACTAGGTTACAGATTACAAGTTACCCTATTTAAAATTTAATAAGTAGTGTAACTATTTTAATTGCTTTGGTAATGTAACTGATTACATTTAATATACTTTGTGATTACTTTCTAAAATTCTAAAACAAATGTTTTCAACTGTTAATCATTTTGAAACATTTAAAGCAGGCAGGGTTAACCTTACAGCAGTACTCAACACAAATTACTGTCAGACTTCTCAAAATCCTCCATCACTTGAATTAAGATTATAAAAAATGAATTTTAAAGCACAGCCACCACAAAATCAGACTTAAGCACCTCTGAGATCGTTCTGGGGTTAAAGGAGAAGTTCAGTTCCAGGACAAAAACTTACAGATAATGTACTCACCCCCTTGGCATCCAAGATGTTCATGTCAGTCTTTCTTTAGACGTAAAGAAATTGTTTTTTTGAGAAAAACATTTCAGAAATGTTCTCCATTTTAGAATTTCAAACTCGAGGCCATCCATTATATGGAGAAAATTCCTGAAATGTTTTCCTCAAAAAACAATTTCTTTGTGACTGCATAAAGAAAAACATGAAGATCTTGGATGACAAGGGGGTGAGTACATTATCTGTTAATTTTTTTTCTGGAAGTGAACTTCTCTTTTAAAAAAAAAATTAAAATCATAACAAATATAGTTTCGTAGCCATGACACTGTTTTTGAAATCAAATGTGGCATAGTTATGACAGGAAACACTGGCATTTAACAATATACTGGAAAAAAACAGTTAATCTTAAAAAAAAATAAAGCATACACATGAATTCAAATAGGAAATAAGTTAGGAATCAAATAAGCATGTGTCCTAAACTCCTGAAACATTAGTTTCATATTTTAGTCTCGCAATTTGCAAAAGTAATCAATCTACTCTGTATATGTGTGAAAATATTCAGATGTAACCCACTTTGTAATCGTTAACATTTACTTAAGTAACTGTAATTTGTTTCCACATTTTTTTTCTCAGTAGTTGTAACAGATTACAGTTACATTTATTTTGTAATTAAATTTCATGTAACTCGTTAACACGAAAAAGTAGAATGGAACTTAACACACAGAGAAGAAAAAATGTCTGGAGAAGTTTTTAAATGTTAAACATATTTTAACTTGGCACAGTATTTACATAAAAAAACAAAGAAAAAACATGGTTCAGCGGAAATGGTGGCAAGTCCAAATTCGACCTAGATAATGTGGTTGTGCTGGGCGTTGTGCACAATCTATGTATGCTGTCAAAGAGCGTTGGCGCATGATTTGGTTTCGCATTGTGTCAGAACGATAAAGAATATGCCTCAATTATGCAAAAATCTGCTGCAGCTTGATTTCAACTTTGCATGTAAATGTATAGGGACAGATTTAGAGTGAATTCCCAAGACACTTTATGTAGTGTCTGTCAGGTAACGGCTACAGTTTATGATTCTTTTTAGTTTAATAAATTTAAGGTTTCAGTAACATTAAATATGAATTAAATGAAGTGAATGAAAAACATCAGTCGTAAAGAAATTATGTTATTTGAGGAAAACATTTCAGGATTTTTCTTCATATAATGGACTTCTATGGTGCCCCGAATTTGAACTTCAAAATGCAGTTTAAATGCAGCTGTAAACGATCCCAGCCAAAGAAGAAGGGTCTTATCTAGCGAAACAATCGGTTATTTTCATTTAAAAAATACAATTCAACTACTTTTCAATCTCAAAAGCTTGTCTCGTCTTGCTCTCCCTGAACTCTGTGTATTCTGGCTCAAGACAGTTAGGGTCGAAAAACTGCAAACGTATTTTCTCCCTCAACTTCAAAAATCCTTTCAAAATCATCCTACATCACTGCAGAAGTACCAACCCAGTCTTTGCAAAGTGAACATGCAAAGTAGATCAAACACCCTTAACAAAAAAAGGTAAAACAGCGATATAGGACCATTTTGAAGTTGAGGAAGAACATGAGATGGGAGTTTTTCGACATACCCTAACTGTCATGAACTGGAAAAAAACAGAGTTCAGGCACAGCAAGACAAGACGAGCGTTTGACGTTAAAAAAGTATATAAATTGTAACCGATCATTTTCTTTAGATAACACCCTTCTTTCTCAGCTGGAATTGTTTACAACCGCATTTGGGATCGTTTGAAGCCACATTTAAACTGTCTTTTGGAAGTTCAAACTCGGGGCACCATAACAGTCTACTAAATAACCAAAAACATAATTTCTTTACGACTGAAGAAAGAAAGACATGAACATCTTGGATGACAATATATGTGTACATTTTTGGACTTCTTTAAATATTAATATTTTAAAAGAATAAACAACATGATCAGAACAGATCAACTAAAATGTTAGTTGTTTAAACAATAAAAATCTTTTAATCATAAGTGCCTACAGTAAATGTAAAAAACACTTCAGAAAGAATAGAAAAAAGAGCACCTGACAGCAAAAAGGTATTTTAATTGTGTCCAGCAGTAAACAGATCAATCAATAATCTGCTGAATGGGATAAGCAGGGCTCCTGTAAGCATCTGCTGTAACATGCTGAGGAACATCTTCTGCTTCCCCCTTAGTGCCGAGCAGATCAGCTGTTTCTACCACACGCTACATGGCATGCCAGCAACTAGTCTTTCATGGTAATTACCTCATTGTTGCTAGGCTACAACACATCACTTTTCATGTCTTGAGTATAGGCATGTGGACCGGGATGCGGGGGCAAGGGGGGTGGATGGGCAATGAAAGAGTTAGCGGATGGGAAAGCTTTTCTCATCTGCATTGAAGGCGACAGCAGAGCTCGGTGACGGCTTGAACAAACTATATAGATACAGCATGAATAATTTCGGCCCACTTTTCACTAAATGTTTCTGGAAGTTCCACCTAAACCAGAGTTTCTCATTTGCACCCACATATACCGAAAAGGCAGTCTCCGCCCCAGGTTGATGGTATTCAGACGAGGGCACGTATACTTGCACAGACACATCCCCTGCTGTGCCGTAGAAGAGCCAAGCTAGCATTACCCCACTCTCTCAATGTGAAAAAGCATTGATTCATGAATTCAGGTGTATACCTTCACCTTCTGTGGTGCTATTGGCAGCATTTAAAGAGCCATTTGTGCTAACCCTCACCGGCTAACATCCTCTGGTAGAGAGAAAGCTAAAAGTAGACGCCAGCCGATGACAAAGTCACTGAGTACCTTAGTCCAACAGGAGATAGAGCTGCGCCGACCCATTGTTTTAGAGCAGAAACACTAATTCACTTGTGTCACAGCAATTACAGCTGCTTGTTGCTAGGCTACAGGGTCCTTCTGCCTTGTGCGGTGTATGTGTCTTTGTAAGCCTGAATGCAACTCAGAATTGTATGCGTTGAGGTGAGCTGAGAAGGAAAGTGTCACTCATGAGGAATAATCAGCCAGAACGGCGACTAAAGTGAATGTTTCTGTCAGAGAGAAGATAAAATGTTACAACCTTACCATGACAACCTGTTGTAACCGGTTTACAAATTGTTCATCAGTTACAGGTGTTATTTCAACTGGCGGTTTCAATTTCAGTAAAGTATTGTTATTGTTCAGAAGATGTTTTCAGTTGTGGCAACATTTGGGTAGAAACAGACTGACCAAAACATATAAATATGATAAATGTGAAGCCAGACAGTGTACTACATGCGTGTCACCTCACCTCACCTTTATGCAAATAAAAGATGAAAGGCTCAAGGAATATGAAACCCGAACAACTGTTTCCCAAGTGCTTAATGTCACATTTTTCACTTGAAAAGGTTTCAGTTAGGTGACCTGGTATGGGGGGAGTATTAACATTGTTACAGTCCAAAGATGACAATTTGCGTGCAGATTTTTCCCACAGTAAATGCTAATGTGCCGGTGCTTTGTTCTGTGAAGTAAAGGGCTAAATAAGAATGTGGCTTATTTGGATGTGTCAGAGCTGGTACTGTCATTCATGTCACCTACATAAGTGAAAGTTCACGTCTCTCTATTTTCTCAGCTCTAGACATACTCGTGGGAGACACGTACGCATTCCAAATAGGGCGGCTGGAAGTTTCATTTGCTCAATGAAAGAGAATTTACCCTCCTTTCCTCCTCAATTCTTTGATATGCCCTTTGATATCTCTCAGATATTCAGTATAGAATGTAAGCTATATATTTTGAGAACTAACTGGTCTGCTGGCCCACATGTAATCTAATGAATTTAAATATCCCTATGGTGTAGTATAGCCTCTTAAGTCAAAGACTTTTCATTTTGATTTCCTACTATTTAGCAACACAGTACTTGCCTTAACACAAACTTACCGCTATTATTTTATCTCATATGTTTGTTATGTGCAGTGCCAAAAGGTTAGATTTGATTAGATTATTTCTAAATGTTACAAATTTGTTGCTATTGTCAGGCAAATTACTTGGTCAAATAATTGAAATGTTAGTATTTGGGGTAAAAAGTCCATAGAGAGCTTAAGGTTCCCTTTTTAAAAAAATACAATTCTCTGGAAATGAATACATTTGTTAAGATAAATATGGAAATGGGCCCTAATCACAGAGATTCACCTGTACTAATATTGTAAAATAGCTGGAACTGTATAAAAACAAAACAGTAAAACACAAAAAAGAAAGCTAATGACAATGATTCAGTAAAGATATATAGACAAATTATAGATTTATCGACAATATTCAGTGAAAAGAAACATTTTTTTTCCACACACTCAGAAATGCACACACACACACACCAACATTTTTCTTAAGGGGGTCCTTTAGCTCCATTGTACCCATTACAGTTGTCATCCCTTGGGTTATGATTGTGTTATATTAATTATTCCGAGTCTTTAATACTTCCCTCCAGAGGTTTAGTGTGCTCTTATCTCGCATTAATAGTGAGAAGGCCTTCGATGTCGTTGGGAGGAGTCAGATGTAAAGGGAGTTGGTTGGAGGTAGAAGGCTGGATAGCAACAGCAGTGAATATCGCTACCGTGGTCTCGGTGGGAGGAGGCGACGCGGAATTCACCAACCAAACGAGCCTGAATCATTTCGACTCTCCCACACCTATCGTTTTGATACGATACAGAAAGAACAATGTGATCCCGTCGTTCGTGGTTGGCTTTTCTAAAACGTTTTCTCCGTATCTCCATCATATTCATTTGCGGTTGGCTATCGGTGCGCTCGGTGATGCGCCATACTGACATACATGAATCGTTTATTGAGCCGGAGCCTGTTTTACAGTCGATGGTTTTCCTTCAAACACATGAAAGAGCATAAAAATAATGAATCACCTAGAACTAATGACGTGACCCGCACAGCCAATACGCAAAAGTGCAAATGACCCGTATGGACACTGTCAGAGCGCATATAACCTACAGTCCCAGACAGTGTTACACTGATATTTCGTTATCTAACTCTCTTGGGTGCGATTCACATCTTCTTGGATGTGCTGAGCATTGTGACCCGCACGGTTATCATGAGATATCATGAAGAACTACAGCGTCTCTCCCTGTGTGTGTGTGTGTGTGTGTGTGTGTCTTATTCCGGGCGCGCGCTTTGCGCGTGTTTGCATGAGGGACAATGAAATAACAAATGCATAAAACAGGCCTGCATTTCACTTCAGTACATAGTATGCGTCATGGCGAGAGTCACTGATGTTTTTTTACATTATTATTATTATTTGATTTATTATTTGTTATTATTTAAATGCTCCAGTACTCGCATCCCTCATTTTGCAGTTAATTATATGATAAACGTCAAATATAAGAGTCATAATGTGATGGAGCTCTTACCTATAATTCTCGATCTTCCTCCAGACAATGGATCTTGTCTCGATGGTAGGCCTTAACGGGAGCTTGTTGCAAATATATAAAAAATAAAAATAAATAAAAAATAAAAACACACACAAAAAGGTGCAAATACGTTTTTTCGACCCGACACAACGCGTTCAAGGAATCGCACATGAATCCAAATTGTAATCCAAGACGAACCTCGACGTCCTTTATGAACAACAGAGAATGAAAAAAAAATAATTAATGAATTAATTAATACAGGGAATGGTCACGTCTGAAAAACAGAAACAAGACCTGTTTCGCTGGAAAGTCTTTTGCTGAACGCTTTAAACAATATTATGCCAGAAGCTGGAATATTACACACGTACGGGTTTTAAAAAACAAAAAATATCGTTTCCTCTTTTTTCGTGTGCATGTCATGTCTTCGGGTTTTCCATAAAGCTAGGCCAAGCCTTAGCAGTATATTCCCATCACACGGTGACTAAATCAAGCAGAGTTTAATAGCACAATTACTCTATTTCTGCTGTGTTTTGTGGTACCGTTTAATCCTGAGACACAGCGTCAGTATCATTATTTTGTGCGCAGATTTAGATGTGTAAATAACGACTGGCTCTCGCTGCTGGGCTACAGGACAAGGCGCTTCTTCCCATCTTCATTTTCTGGCTGGAGCCAAAGACATTTTCTCCCACGCCACACCGATACACATCTTATCTTCGACGGGAATAAATCCGCTTCATCACGCACCATCCCTCGGTATATCCATTGCCATCAACGTTGTCCTCTCACATACTGTAGTCGGTCTATGTGGAGACATGTACACAGTACATGTAAGCGCCCTATATATTTAAAATGCATAAGCCTGGTACGGTCTGTGATGCAAGGCGCAAAAAAGATGGATCACACATGGCAGTCAGACCCGATTCTTTGCTCGGGAATTCGCCATGACTGTCAGTATCCCGGTGCCATCGCTGAATTAAGAATGGTAACGAAAAATGAACGAAATGAAATGGGTTCTTCTGCGATGGTGAATTGGAAACAGCGGCTCCCGTCTCTGCGCTCTACCTCAGTTTTCTCTGGATCGGATTCCTTCGGAAACGTCTCGGGATTTTTCGGAAGACTCATTGACGCTGTTCTTCCTAACGTACAGTCACAGTGGTGCACTGAAGTCACACAGACAACCAGAACTTTTAAATGGCCAGTGTTTTTTAAAAACATAAAATTAGCATTTTTACGAAAAGATTGCATATATGTAGTTTTTAATTATTTTTTAAATATGTGTTTACCTTTTTTTAATTAGGTGGGTGATGAAGAATGGCATCAGAATAATTACATTTTTACTTACGGTTTCATAACCATTGTGTTGTCTTGTGTTTTAGGGTTAACATTTAATAATGTCCGTGCAGAAAATTACATTTTATTTACTTTTTTGAAGCATGCGGTTTTTTATTTTATTTATTTTACAAACTATTAGTACTTTAGGTACTATTTTGTAGGTCTACTTTTAAGTAAATATGTACTTTCTGCTACAATTTAGAGGTAAATAAATGTTTTGTACCTTAGGGTACTGCCCCAGTGACAAATTTGTCGTAATAAATTCATGTAACGTTGTGGAAAATAAATTTATTTTGTTTTATTTTATTAATGTAGGACTACATCAGAATTTAAACAGAATGTGTTTACAACACTCCTGTCTCTCCTTCATGGCTTTTGGGTCTTTGGCACATTTTTGATTGAAGAGAGGAATGTTGTAAGCCAGCTCACTCAGTAGGCCCTTGGTGTGTGAGCGTTTAATCTATCTGTAACTTCCTGGTAAAAAGGTGTTTTGTCTCTGCGTGACACAACGATCCGCTGCGTGCCCTCATGCCCGGCCAAACAGCTGCCTGAACCGCTGGAAGCCGCAGGAACAGATGGCCTTACCCGACAAAGGGAAAGCCGACTTGAGGACACACAATCAGTCACCTGAAAGGAACGAAAGTACAAAACAGGCATGTTTGGTAACATTTTTAAAAGTTGATATGATTTGGAGGCAGCACAAAAATGTAAATACAGGCTACAGTTTAAATATTTTATTATGCAGTCAGATGAAAGCTTTCCCTTTGTATCAGTAAGACGATTCATATGTGATGCTTATAACACTGCATTAGTGCAATCACGGTCTGATGTGTAAACATGATTTTTTGGGCTGTAAAGTTGAACGTTGTTACCTCATAGAAGTCTAAATATTTCCTTAACTTTGTTGTATACTCAGGTATAATCTTTTATTACGATTGTTAAAATAATTGTACATATTTTTCTTAATAATCTGAATATCTTAAATCACCTAACATTAGCCTCAAGTAGAAAAAGCTCATTTACTTTAAATGAATAAGGACACTCCGTGTCCACTACGCGCCCTCTAGTGGAGAGAACGATAGATGTACGTAGTTCAAACACTCAACTTATTTCAAATTGTAGGAAGACATCAGTTTGTCATTTATCCACCTTCTTCTGAAGGTAAGAGTGGGTGCGGCCATTTGTACTTTTTATGGGTGCGGCTTCCGGTCTCATCCGTGTCCAGCTATTTTTAGCTGTACAAAACAGCTTGTTTTGCTGCTTGATTTTGCAAATTGGTGTGTCTTACCATATTATTTTATGTATTATCTTAATTATGAACACACTGGTTTGTGGTGCGAACGGTTTTACCACTAACTCCACGTTGTTATTCTTCTCCTTATTTCCCTATAGCACTGATGACACTGGCGTAAATATTTTTTTTTATTTATTTATTTTTTTATATTTCTTTAGTGTGATGTTAATGGCTGAATAAATGTTTTGTGCTATTTTAATATAATATAAAACAACAAATATAATAAGATATTTAAAAATATGATTTAAAATAATATTAACGTTTAATATCAATTTCTATGAAAATGTTACCACAACTTCCCAATGCTCATTTTGTTTGTCAGAATTTTGTCACATGGCGTACTTCTGAATTTACTTACCTTTTGTGATTTGTTTTTAATAATAGCGCAATACCGATCCCTCTCTTTTCTGTTAACACAGATGAAGGCTCCATATTTACTTTCCTGTGCAAATCAATTTCTTCACCTCTACCTCAGAGGCCAGTTCAGGGGCAAAAAAACTGGCTTAAAACTGTTTATTTAGATGTGTTTCATAGTCTGTAGAAGTGATTCAGAATGTTTATAATGAATTAACCTCCACTTCATCTGCATCAGCATCCATCCCTTACCCATAATGCAGTTCATCTGATCAATGCAAGGCCTAGCGTAAATAGCAGAATAGTCGTTAAGCGCTGATAAATATCAACAGAATATAGAAGTACAGCGTGGAATTTGTTCATTGATTCTAAAGAGGTTTATTTGCGATAAGCGAGAGTTTCTTTCCGTAATTAGAAGGGCGTTTGTCACTCGTTCCAGTGAAAGTGTTTATCTGTGCAAATTTGACGGCAGGTAAAATCGTGTGACTGTCGATGTTGAGTGACGGGCTTTCAGAGGAAATCAGAATGCAGCTTATCAGAAATCAGAACATGTCATGTGTGACATTTGCCAACCACAAAAATAAGAATTCTCATCAAAACAAACTTGTCGTTTGCTCTTGTGAGGACAGTCCCATTTATGTAAATTTTATTTCTTGAGTGTGAGAGTGTCTGTGTGATCGCAGCAGCCGTTTTCGTAGTTGTTTGCATTAAATTAAACCAGTTAAGTTTAGTCATTTTGAATCGGATGCGTTGATTCAGCGCATTCAATACAGTAATTAAATACGCCCGAAAAGTTAATAGTTAAACGGTCACATCCTGCTGTGAAAAAGCAAAAGATTTAAATATCTGCACGTGTTGCAAGCAAAACCCATTTTAGAATAGCGCCAAGGTCCTCTGCTAGAAAGGTCACTCACTAACGGTCGGTTGTTGGTGTTTGTTACAATGGAAGCTGTGGTAAGCAGAGTTTTTGGAAGCCGTAACCGGTGGTTTTGTTGATGAATGCGTGCTGGTCGTTAGAATTTAAGATCAAAGCGTCACATGTATAACAAAACACTGTGAGACCCAGTTTTCAAAATCCCAGACAGTTTCACATTTCAACAACAGCGCGAGCACTTTGGTCAGACACTGGTTGGTACTTCGTGTGATAATTCTCACACATGAATATTGGGTCATGTTGTTTCAGTGGCGACAATACAATGTAGAATCAGTCTTTTACGCCTACAAACGGATCCGAATCAGCTGAATCAGACACCTACCATAAGAAATACTGAGTCATACTACTTAAAACACATTTGACTCACATTTGTGTAAAAAAAAAAAAAAAAAAAAGATAAATATCTACTGAGGCAGAAATTCAGATAACCAGAAACATATAGATGCGTGCCAAGAAAATGTCATACTTTAAAAATAGCAGCCTTGCTGCTAAAGAACAAAAGGGTTAAACGTTGCAGTTCTGGTCATGGCAGCTTAAAGATTTTAATGGTTGCCAAGTGAATCAAAGCACTTTGTTTAGTTGATCTTCTCCAGGGACTTTCTTCAGCTTGTTTCATTCAGTGCAACAATCCTCACTAAGGATATTTTATACTGATATATATTGCACTGAAAATATAAAAAATACTCACAAAAATATTAAACGGATAGTTCAACCCAGATTGAAAACATTCTAATTTCTAACTCACCCTCATGATGTTCATAACTGCGTGATATTATGAAGAATATTGGGGTTCAAACAACATTGGACCCCACTGATTTTCACTGTATGGACAGTCGACTTTTTTATTTTATTTATTTATTTTTTTATGTGCATGTGTGTTTCACAGAAGAAAGCAAGCCGTACAGGTTTGGAACAACATGAGGGTGAGTAAATGATGACAGGATTTTCATTTCTGGGGTGAATCATCCTTTTATTAAACATTGTCAGATGTTATTATGCAGCTGGCTTACTACATTACTGTTATTATTACGTTTTTGTTGTTACCTTTGCTCTGCAGTGTGACTCTGTGTTTTCTTATACCACATACTGTAGGAGAGAAATGAGAATAAAGGAACTTTCTTTTGAACAATGGCACAGCGGTAGGAAATTGTTAATGCACCTTTCTTCAGATGACGGATGATGATTTCACCTTCATGGTTTTCGCTTATTTCTCATAAAAGTGGCACAAAAGGTTACGTTGAATATTGCATGTAATATACACAGAATTGCCTGCATAATTGTTAAGAATCATACATTGATTTTCATGTAATCATTTATGCAATTTCTAGGGAGCAATTATTAGTTATATTCTGGTTACATTTCTGAATACAAAAGAGAAAACTGGAGAGAAAGAGATACAGTCAAAATGATAATGATCTTTAGACTTTATGATGGTGATGTTTATTGTTACACTCAATTAGTATTACCATTACACAAAATTCTGGGTTAAAAACAACCCAGCGCTGAGTGAAATACAGACAAACCCATTGATTGGGTTGTTTTGACTCAGCGCTTGGATTAAATGTTTAACCCAACCTTCTGAGTAGTTTTCTTTAACTCCATTATTGTTTAAAAACACCTGCATTTCTTGCGAGACACTGCAACTGAATAGGGTAAAAAAATTAAGTAATAGTTATCACCTTACTTACCCAATGAGGAATTATATAATGAAATATGTACTAATTTGCAAACATTTCTAGTACAAAACTCTAAACATTTTTTAAAAAAAGAAGTCAGTGTCAATGTTCTTGTTTGATTTTCTTTTGACATATTAGAGTCAAATGGTTTTACAGAGGGCATTTTGTCACTCCATAATTCAGAAAATACTTAAAACAGATAGAAAACAATATATTTGTACAGTTTTTTGGGGGGGAATAAAATGTTGGATAAAATCAAGCAAATTATATATGAACAAATCTCTCCGTAAAAACCTTCAGGATATAGACAGGAATAAAAATGTAAAGTTTGGTGTGTGTAAAAACTACTGAAGTGGAAATTTATGGCTCAGTATAGGAGAAAAAACTCATTTAGAGAAAACAGCCTTTAAAAATATGTATTGTAATTGAAATCTATTGACACACTTAACACTTACCAGTGTCTTTTGGATGTTTTCTTTCCACTAGTCTAAAAAAACACTTCACGATAAACCAAAATCTCAAACTTGACAGGTGCATAAAAAAAAAGGTTTTTGCCTGCAGTGTCTCCCCTCAAAATGAACCCAAAATAGGTTGAAAATGCTAATTTATTAATATGTTTAGTAACTGAGCATTTATTAATGAGTATAATAAATAATAAACATTGTTTAATAGCTTATTAACAAATGTTCACCTTCTGATTATTGCTGATGCCTCTAGTAATTATGTGTCTGATTTTTTAATTTACCTATTTTGGGTTCATTTTAAGCCAGCCATATAATAATTTTTTAACAATAGTTTGGTTTAAATAAAACTACCCAGAAGCTTTAAAGGTTAAACATTTAACCCAACCGCTGGGTCAAAACAGTTGCTGGGTTTGCCCATATTTTATCCAGTGCTAGGTTGTATTTAACCCAACATTTTATTTAGAATGTAATAATAAAAAGATTATTGTTGATATCACTGTTGTTTTTGTAATGACACACACACACACAAATAATAATTACGCAATGCCTCCCTCAAACATGTATGTAAATCATATTATTGTATATATGTTGTATTTAAACACAAAAGAATGTTAGAAAAGTAAATGAAAGGGTAAAAGTCTCCTAATGGTCAGTGATAAAATAATGCGTGGGACATTCTTTATTAATTTTACTTTTGACATTCATTGTTTGATGCCATATATGCATATGTCTTTGGAGCGCATTGTTTATGAATACCCTCACTTTGTTGTTTGTGGAACATTTTTTCTGTTTCCTTTGTGATGACACCGTATTTTCTGAGTATAAATAAGTGCTGGATACTGACTACTGGCAATGACACATTGTATGTGGGAAGGTGGCAACTTCAGGTGAGTCTTAAAATGCACTACAGCTCTGCGGAAACTATTAATTTTCCTACAACTTAACTGATGTTTTGCAAGATACAATTATTGCTCATGTTTTTATTGTTTTTATCTCTGCTGGAAACAATGACCATAGATTACACAGACTAGCGAATTGGAAAATGTAAATACAATACCTGTTCAAAACACAGTTACCAGAAAAATCTCACACATTAATTATAACGTAGAATCCGATGGGATAGGATCATATTTTTCCTTTTAAAAAAAGATTTTTATATTATTATATATTGCCACCAGATCCTAATATCAAATTATAATTAATTCATGATTAAATTGTGCTTTGAACAGGTACTGTATTTCCATTATTAATAAGACAGAATAATTTTGTAATATAGGCTGAAACATACAACATTTTATTAAATTATTATTATTTCTTTTCATATGTAAAAATAAAAAGGCTATGACTAATCTGTAAACAAAGATAACATTAAAATGTATAAAGAACATCCATTTTTAACATCCCAAGACGTAATGTTTAACATAACATAAAGCATTTTTTTTTTTTCATTGAATTGCCTTTCATCTTCCACAAGAAATCTTGCGCACAACCTCTGCAGACTGACGTGTTAGATGGTCTTTAGTCTCAAGTGTGTCCTTTGCCATTCACGGAAGAGTAATATTGCTGCATGTCATCTACATGTGATATATCACCTTTGATATAAACTGAAGAATCCAACATTATATTTATTCCTTTGATGTGAGATTTTATCACTCTTTTTTCAGATTGTGATTTTTATCCTAAAAAAAGGTCCTTTCACTCTCGTTTTTAACCAGAACGGCACAGGAAGACAACGGTTGACTACAAAGGCGCGAGGTAAAAAACGCTGTATCTTGGTGAATATTTACTTAGTGTACTTGTTTCTGAAATGTGCTTGATTTAATATTGCCTGTTATTTAATAAAAACTTTGATGACCAAATGTTTCATGCAGGCCTTAGATGAGACAGCTGTTTAATATGATATATCCCAATTATCAAAAATGTGTATGCATACTTAAATCTGAATTTGCATCAGCTGCATGTACATAAGATGCTTGTGAAGATTTTAATTTGGTACTAATGAATGTTCACTTTTCATTTTTTTGAAATTTAAACACTTGCTTTGCATAGCTGAATAAGATTTTAACCTTTTTGCGAAGCAAATGATTATACGATCTGATACTATGTATGTTACATATGAAATTGAGAGTGTTATTATTGAAATTATTTACTGGTTATTTTTACTGCGTGTATGCCTATACTCAAACGTTGGAAATATGAGCGTAGGAGGATAAAAGAGATAAATTTATGGTCACTGTGAGTCATTTTGTTTGTTTTTTCTCAAATCTTTGCGGATAACATCCTGATTTTACAAAGACTAACAAAGTTCAGTTTTTCAACTTTCATGTGGTAGAGATGGAATGGAAAGTAGCTGACAAATATTGATGCCTATATGTAGTTTCACTTAGATTATGTCTAGTGAGGCATGTATGTGAAAAGAGGAAAAATAATCAAGTGAGACAGTGAGTAATATTCCATCGCTAAATGGTGTGAACCTGAAAGCAAAACTACACATGGAGCGACAGACACTCCATACATAGTCTAGAAAAGCGAATGGAATGTTGATGTAATTATTCTTGTTTTTAGTCATAATAGGCTGAATCCAAATTAAAACTGCTTTTTAAAGAATATTCATGGAATTGTCACGTTCACTTGCATTTGATGTTTGTTTTAAGTGCAGAGGAGTGCATGAAAACGAATGCTTTTATTGTTATACGTGCTCTGATGTCAACTCAGACTCAATAACATCAGCGACCGCATTCTATCGCTGTCTTATATCCCTTATCCTGTTCCTGGGTTGCTTCTCTCGTGCATGTTTTTGCAAAATGCAAAGTGTGTTTCTGTGGTTTCCTGAGAGGTGGGAGAGGTTTGTGTCTTGTTTGACAGATAGATGTCACGCATGTTTTGGGTTTGCATTCAAGCAACAATTGTGTTTAGGCTTTTCTGGAGATTTTAACTTAAAAAATAGACAGTTAGAGATCTGAGATTGTCAGAAATAATCGTGGTCTTGTGGCTACTGTAAAATATGTAGTCTGACCACACACAGTGCTTACAGGAAAACACTGGCGTGCAGGACTGTGTTCCTCACATTCCTTACATTACATGCATGCTGAATTTTATGTAATTATACCAGCTTTAGTTCTCTCTTGGTTTTCTGTGAGATGCCAATAGTCTTTCTTTTGCATACATTTGCAACAAATGTAACTCATTTCTGTCAGGTAAACACATTTCTGGGGGTTGTAAGGTAAGATGGGGAAAGATGTAACTCTTGAGAACATCATGTATCTACCTTTAAACTAACATATTTAGAGAATATTTAGATATTAAGTTTAGCATGTGAAGGATAATGTTGCATCAGCCAATGTGGCATTATAGGAAATAAATAGAAACATTTGCTAATTTAGTTGTTTGAGCACAAAATGTAAAATTTACCCACAAAACTTTTACAGAATGCATAAATTACTTTTGATACAATTTCTTATTAATATTTTAATGTGAAAATAGTTACAGTAGTTACAACATGCCACTTGGGGGGGAGGGGCATCTTATCTTACCCCAAGGGTCTAATTCTTCTTATTTTAAAATAAAACTGTATACTGTACTCCACAAATAACAAAAAAAAAAAAAAAAAAACATTAATGTGACCATAGATCCCTTTAAAACAAATAGACACAAAAATATTTTCGACATAATATTGTTTCCCAGAGACTAAATAAATAAAGACATGCATGCATAAATAAATAAATAAATCAGTTAACCTCAAACCTGTTTCAGCTGTCTAAATCTCACCATTATTCAAATGAAATGACAAATTAAAAATAGCATAGACATTCATCAAATGTTTCTGATAAGAATTTTTTAGATATTAAGCAATCATATTTCCTAATACAGAAAAGTTAACCTAAAGTTAAGAAGCTAACAGTCAGCTAAATGTTTCATTGTCTCTACTACAGTATGCATTATGTACAGTAAAATTAAAGTGTAATGTGTAAGTAACTCTGTATATCAATCTGCAATCCTTTTTAAACTCTTGACTTCAGGAATGCCTCAGTCTGAGAGAGAGAGTGACAAAAGAGTGAGTGGGAGAGAAAATGAACGACAGCCAGCAATGAAAGAAGAGCGTGACGCATCTCCCCCTCTGGTAAACGAATCGTCGTCACCTCGGCGCATAGAACATCTCTCTTCTGGAGTACGTTCTGTGAGTGATCTTTATTCTCTGGTACTTTCTGTAATAAAAGTTTGCATACGCTTGATTCTTAATACTGTGTTGTTACCTGAATGATCCACAGTTGTTCTTTTTTTTTTTCCGGTTTAGTGATAGTTGTTTATGAGTCCCTTGTTTGCCAGGGGTGTAAACTTTTGAATGAGGATGTGTACATTTTTCTTATTTTGCCTAAATATCATTTTTTCATTTAGTACTGCTCTTCAGAAACTACACAAGATACTTACATGTTCTCCAGAAGACAAAATAAGTTAAATTTACCCTGATCTTCAAATTGAATGCTCTTAATGCATTGTTTATCCTTCTGGAGCATCAGTGAGCATTTGTACCTTCTGTAATAGTTATGAGTTATGAGTGAGCATATGAGTCCCTCAGGGTTCACAGGGTTCAAATATACAAAAATGCTTTTAGTTCATAATTGTTCAGGACAAACAAGAGACTCACAAACAAATATCACTAAAAAAAAAAAAAAAAAACAGCTGTGGATCATTCAGGTAACAACACAGTATTCCGAATCAAGGGGATGTAAACTTTTGAACGGGGTCATTTTTATAAATTCAGCTATTATTTTCTCTTGTGGACTATATGTAAACGTCTTTTATGTGAAATTCAGGTCAGTACTAAATAAACAATAACATGCATTTTGCATGATTCCCCCTTATTCTGCAAGGTGTATGTAAACTCTTGACTTTAACTGTATATATATTCACATATTATTTTTATTTGTTCTTAATGTTTGTAATTGTTTGTAATTACATTTCCTCGACACCACTAACTATTGATGTTTAAACGCAATAGTGCAGATGCTGTAGTTCTCAGTGAATGGCCTTTATTGTGTTGGCCTAATTGTCTGTGTGTTTGTGTGCAGAGAGCTGCTGATGAGGAACGGATGCAGTTTCTTCAGCTGGTGTTTCAGAATTCTCAGACCGGCCCGATCAGGCCGTCTGTACTTCGCTCTACGGCTCTCCTGCTTCAGGGTTTGTGTTCCAATGAATTATTCAACTTCCACATTTTTCTTTGACATAGTCAAAGTCCTGAAATCCTTAGAGATGTAATTATGTTCCATATATTTACACGTTATGATGAGCAAAGGCATTTTAAAACACAAAAACTGCTATTGCATATAACTTACTTAAACTACATGTTTCAACTCAAAAGGTTTCGAAAGAAATAAAACAAAACATGAACTCTGTCTGAAGAATGTGCTGTTCAACAATGTTGTATTTTATATTTTAAAATATATATATTTTAAATAATACTGTTGTGGTCATACGTTTACGTACCCATTGTAGAATCTTAAAAATGTTCATCTTTTTTTTTTTTTTTTTAAAGAGTGATCATTAAAATTGCAGGTTACTTTTTTTAATTAGTATTATTATAGAATTTACACAAATCTTTTAGTATTAATTATTATTATTGTTTATTTTTTCATATTTTGCAGATTCTGCAAGTGGTGGTGATTGCAGTGTATTATTTATAATATTTATATGTCATTTTATACAGTATATTATATATTTAGATACTATTTTATTTATTACAGTGTTAATATCATGAATATATATTATAGACTGACACAGACACACATATAATTGAAATACAATTAATTGATTTAAATTTTTTATATATTATATTATATTAATTTAAAAACAAAACAAAACAATACAATATAATAAAAACAGGAAAAAAAATGTTGAAGTACTCACAAGTGTGCAATGTTTTGCCTTATTCTTTAGCAAATGAGAGTAATCCAACAGTCATGAACAGAAGAAAAGATGCAGGCCACAGTGCACAGATTTCCATCCAAGCTGTTGCTGAATCAAGCCAGCACAGGAAACAATCTTCCAGCTTTCATTCTCACAGGTAAGTATCACTTAAGAAAAATCGCAATGTTATTAAATGTTCATCAATGAGAATCTTGATGTCCCTCACGTGTCCTCCTTAGCCCTGTCGAGTCAGAAATCCAGAGATCCAACTCTCTTTTTGTAAACGGACAATGTCGCTGGCCAGGCTGTGACAAAGTGTTTGAAGGCTATACACATTTTCTGAGGTTAGTCAGGTAATTTTTCACTAACATCAGCAAGCCTCCCTTGATTTTTTTTCAAACTTTTGATCCTCAACCTGTCTAGACATCTGAACCGAGACCACAGCACAGATGAGAAAACGATTGCGCAGTGGCGAGTTCAGCAAGACCTGGTACGCCACATGGAGAATCAGGTATAGCAGCGATACAATCTCTTACAGACAGCACACACAAGTCAGGCTTTGCATCATTGATCATCATCACTTATCATGAATGAGGCACAAGAAAGTGAATCATGGTTTCATTGGTTTTGAGTCATTGAGTGTGAACCCAAAAGAATCAAACGTCTTGGTAAAAGTGGTTTGAGAACCCACTGAATCTAACATGCTATAATGTGATGATTTCAGCTCATACAGGAGAAGCAGAAACTTCACGCCATGCAGCTTCACCTTCAACTGTTCGAACGCATCTCGACACGTACCGTAAGACTCCTCTGAATACTGTTTGACTCTGCTGGAGGTTTCGTGAGAGCGTGTAGAATAGCGATTCTCACAGTGAACACGACATTTCCTTTTTGTGATTTCATAAAACATCAGTCAATTTGTAGAAAGTGCAGATGAACACGTCGTATCTCAAGATGTCTGCAGAAAAACATATCTGTGCTCAATATCGTTCTCGTATGTGGGACTGACTTGCGTGTTTCCATTCAGGGTGTCGGTACGGGCTGGTGGAGGCCGCTGGCACTAAATTTGCCCCCGTCGGGGGAGCCAGATGGCAGGACAGAGAGAGCTAGTGAAGCACTGCTACGACAGGAACCCTGGCACATACCCCCACCACACCTGCTGCCAGGTAAAACCTGCTAAAATCCAAAATACACATCTTGCTGTGCCCCAAAACACACACCATCTAGCAAAGAAGTGTTATTAAATTAAAAGAAATCCAATCGAGTGCAACTGAAATGCAGATGCTGGAGATACAGGGGAATAAACGTTACCATCTACCGCTCTTTACAGTGTAAAGGTCACACTTATCTTATGCTTACTTCCTTTCTCTTTATGTGTTTATGTTGTTGGCCAGACAGTAGAAAGTTGGTGGTCTACCACTATGACTACAGTTGATATTCTGAGATCATGCTTGTTTCCTGTTGCCACACTTGGCATGCCTGCAGACCACAGAGGAAGTCTAAGATCTGGACCAAATGTAGTTTAGGCTCAGCTGGAGTTTTGCTCACAAGCCGTCTATTTTGCATGTGCTAGATGCGTTGCGCAAGTATATTATCGAAAATAACTGACTCATAGGCATTACCGGCCGTACGTTTTGCACTTGCAGCAAAACACATAGCGACATACTTATAGCAAAATGCACAAATGAGTGTTTGTGGTCAATTTCCAAGAATTATTGTGCAGTGTTTTGCTTCTTAGTAATTTCATTTTCCGGCAATTGCAGATTTTGTTAGCAGTGTTGAATACTACAAATATGCCAATATTCGACCTCCATATACATATGCTTTCTTAATCAGATGGGTAAGTACAACAATTATATTTGCCTTTATTGTATATTTGTGACCCTGGACCACTAAACTTAAGTAGCATGAATATATTTGTAGCAATAGCCAAAAATACATTGTATGGGTCAAAAATATTGTTAGGATTCCTACCATAAATATATCAAAACTTAATTTTTGATTTGTAATATGCATTGCTAAGAACTTCATTAGGACAGCTTTAAAGGCGATTTTCTCAAAATTTAGATTTTTTTTGCTCCCTCAGATTTCAGATTTTCAAATAGTTGTATCTCAGCCAAATATTGTCCTATCCAAAAAACGACTGGAAAGCTTATTTATTCAGCTTTCAGATGATGTATAAATCTTAATTTGAAAAAAAATGGACCCTTATGACTGGTTTTGTGGTCCAGGGTCACATATAGTATAGTTTTTTTTAATTATCTTATATATATATATATATATATATATATATATATACTTTTTACTCACTCTGAATTGTAAAAAAAAAAAATCCTAGTATTTTTTTAAAAATATATGTTATAAATATACAGTTATTTATACAGTTACAATATGTTACAATTACAGTTACAATATGTTATAAATATACTGTATAAATATACAGTGCCTTGCAAAAGTATTCATACCTCTTCATTTTTTTATGTTGAACTGCTTCATATTGCCTTTTTCCCCACATCAATCTACACTCCATACACCATAATGACACAGCAAAAAAACAGGTTTTTAACATCTCTGCAAATGTATTAAAAAAAACCTTAAATGATTCCATTGCATAAGTATTCATACCCTTATCTGGGACAGTTAAAATTTACCTCATGAGCATTTATATTGCTTGTAGACGTTACCACACTTTGAGTGAAGTAAACCTGTGGCAAATTCAACTGAAAGGGTATATTTTCGCAAGGCACTGTATATAAAATGTATTATTGATTCCTACAGTCAATCCTGGAAGCCCCAGACAAACAGCGGACGCTAAACGAAATTTACAACTGGTTCACAAGAATGTTCTTCTACTTCCGTCATAATTCTCCTACATGGAAGGTACTAAACAAGCTGACACCGCCAACCATCAGTTTGAGATCTGGAGAAACTTGATTTGATAATTTTTTAATAGTACTTTTTAACCACATTGTGAGAGACTGGAAGGTTTGCTTGTGTGTCTGATTTAATGGCATATAAATTAATATAAGTAAAACAAAAAAGCTCTAGGCTTATTTCTTAGGTTTATTTCTCAGGTTATTTCTTATTTATGTTAAGATTGGCCACAAAGCACTTTGGGACAGTATATTTATATCCACATGGTGGCGCTGTTGACACAATTTCATGCTGAATAATCTCAATAAACACCAGTAGGCCTGTTTCATACGAATATAAATTATATTCCCTGATCAACAACTATTTCAACCTTTTTTCTCAGAATGCTGTTCGACACAACCTTAGTCTCCACAAATGCTTTGTGCGGGTAGACGGGAGGACGGGGGCGGTGTGGACAGTAGACGAGGAAGAGTTTCAGAAGAGAAAAGGGCAGAAAATCCACAGGTCCTTTCATGTTCTTCCCGTATCATTAGACAAATTACATATACAATGAAATGTTTAAGATTATTGAAATAAGAATATGAATTAAATTCACGCAGTATGCTCATTGTTTTGAAAAGTCACGTAACGTCTCATATGATGTTTCACAGGGACTACACTTTGAAATGGCTGACGCCCGTCTCCCATTGTCCATCCCATGAAGCCTCAGATGTATCAATAAAAGCCAATAAAAACGTTTAGTGTAGTATGCAGTTCAATTGTAGATATTCAATTTTTAGGTTTGATCCTTAAATAAGGGTATATTATAATACTCATTTTTGTATCTCGATCTGAAAAAATTCAACTAGTCTTCCTTAAAATATGACTTTACTCTTGCTTTATGTAATTTTATGTATGTAATGTATGTAAGTCTTGAAAAAATTATAAATGTTTAGTCTGTATACCAGTCGAAATGTTTTGAACAGTAAGATTTTGAGTGTTTTTAAAGAAGTCTCTTCTCCTCGCCAAGCCTGCATTTATCTGATTCAAAGTACAATCTGTAAAATTTAGAAATATTTTTACAATTTCAAATTTAAAATGTTTTCTATTTGAATATATTTTCAAATATAATTTATTCCTGCGATCAAAGCTACATTTTCAGCATCATTACAGTCTTCAGTGTCACATGATCCATCAGAAATCATTCTAATATGCTGATTTGCTGTTCAAGAAACATTTAATTATTATTATTATCAATATTTAAAACAGATGAGTACATTTTTCAGGATTATTTGAGGAATAAAAAGATCCAAAGATCAGCATTTATCTGAAATAAAAAGCTTTTGCAACATTTTACACTACCATTCAAAAGCTTGAAGTCAGTATATATATAGCAAGGATGATTTAAATTGATCAAAAGTGATGATAAAGACATTTATAACGTTACAAAAGATTTCTGTATCAGATAAATGCGTTTTTCTGAATTTTCCATTCATCAAAGAAACCTTAAAAAAGTCAACTCAGCTGTGTTCAACATAATAATAATAATAATAAACGTTTTTTTGAGCAGATAATCAGAGTATTAGATTGGTTTCTGAAGGATCATGTAATTGGTAAAAATTCAGCATTAAAATCACAGGAATAAATTACATTTTAAAATGTATTCAAATAGAAATCAGTTTTAAATTTTAAATAGGAAAATAAAATAGTAATAGTAAAATTAGTAAAATAGTAAAAACATTTCAGACATTTCAAAATTGTACTGTTTTTACTGTATTTTGGATCAAATGCTTGGTGAGCAGAAGAGACTTCTTTAAAAAAAACATTACAAATCTTACTGTTCAAAAACATTTGACTGGTAGTGTACATATGAATGAATGTAAGCATTTCTTCAGTGTAACATTTTTATGTGCTGTACTATGTCTGGTTAAAATTATTAAAAATGAAATACAACAGCAATAACATGTTACAATATTTAAAATTATTCAGAATTTCACTTTGACAGTTCAAACTCCAACCTGACCAGAAGAGGGCATCTGTGTGTGTGCGCACGGTTTTGGGTGTGGTAATTCTGTAACAGAGCAGGCAAAGACAAAAAGCATCATCAAAGCTGCTAGAATAAAAGACAAAGACATTTTCTTTCCACATTGCTAAATTATACTCTGATAATACTTATATTGTAAAACAACTTCAAACTAAGCCACTGAATTGGGTTTGATCAAGGTCAGATTGTATGTTGTATCAATATGCCTTATGAAATTCATCACCAAGGTAATTTGAATTTGAAATCTGTCCTTTTTCTCCTATTTATTCTTCCTCAGATGTGCAAAGGGGCACTTTTTCATTTTATTTTTCACATCTGTGACTTGATACAGTAGTCTGAAGGTGGAGAGCAAATATATCTACTGCATCTGGTCCCATGTGGTTCTCTGTTTTGTCTTCCAGCTTGATGGTAACACATCCATCCCTCATGTTGCTTCAGCCTGTGCTTTTGTGCTCCTCTGCCACCACAGGCTTTTGTTCACCCTTACATTCCAATGCCACTTTGTGAATTCCCACAATGCCATTGATGGTGGTTGGCACTGGATTCTAAAGAAAAAAATAAACAAATAAATAAATACCGGACATGAAATACCAATTTAAGTTGTGAACTTAATTTAAAATCTTACCTGTATTAAAGCTTCTGCCAAGTAATATTCTGCACAAAAACATACAAAAGCGCCACACTTTATTTGTCTTCAGTGTGATATAAAAAATAATGGCAGTGTTATGAACAAATGGGCTTGCCTGGACAAATCAGTAGAGCTGGAACAAACAATGCTATTAAAAAGTTTGATTAAAAAATAAAAAAAATTAAAAATCATTGTTCTGAAGCACGTGAAAGCACTTTTGTGACACCTGCTGGTCAAAACAGTGAACGTGAATACAACCTAAAAGACTGGATTTTTTACAAACCCATTGTTTTATGAAAGTGTAATCAATTAAATGTAATCTACAAATCAATGAATTGCATTTATTATGAATTGTATGTATAATAGTATGCTGTTTAATTAATAGTGTTCGTTTTGTGTTTCACTGTACTTTTTTTAATTATACACGCATTTTTATTACAATTAATTAAAACAATTAAAACCATTAGACACCGTTTTACCCGATCAACGCCCTCTAGCGGTGAACCACTGGAACCTTAGAAACAAGGTTCGAGACGTTATGACGTAAAGGAGGCCTCGTTGGCTGAAACCACGTGACTAAATTTATAAATGAAGTGATTAAAAGTAAAACACCTGAATGCCTTGTCAATTTCGCAATTTTAGCTTCGAGAATGTGCTATTGTAGTGTTTTCCGAAACTAAAGACAAGAATATTCCACTCGTTTTATTGCCCACATTTTCCAGCTGTCTCAACGGGACTCCTCATGCCCGCTGATAATTTTATTGGTTCAGCACTGATCTTACAAAATATTTCAAACGCTATTTTTTACTTGTTTCCATGGCCTTGAGTCCTGCAGATGTATTATGATGAAAAATAGGCAGTTGACAGCCGCAGGCTAGAGTTAGCTGGACCCTAATTACACTTGGAGCATTTCCTTCAGAACACACCTCATTATACCGGCCTCTGGACAGCCTCACTGTTTCTGACAGCTGCCTCTCTCTGTGTCAGGTGCTTATTACCTGCTCTTCCTCCCTTACTTGACTTCCAGCGCCAAACAGGTGTCTCAGCCCCTGCGTCGAGTGTGTTATACGACTGCTGTGTTTTCATTACCCGAACCTGCTGTAGATACGAATCTGAAACAGAAGATGGTATGTACTTCGGGGACTTTCTGCAGAGTTTTACAGCCAGAGAAAACATTCAGCTTTAATGGACAGTGTCCTTTTTAGTGTTTTTCCAGGCGAGCGTAATCATAGCTCTTTTCTGTACACTCAAAATAGGTGTGTTTTGATGGAAAGTGTGTAAGATTTTTTTACAGGTTCAGATGTTACGTATTATTTTGGGTTAAAAGTATTGCATTGGAGCACAGATACCTAATGTAACTCACAGGCAGACATGAATTAACATATCCATCATTTTCTTACCGTTAGAGTGGGCGTGGCCATACATTTTTTTAAATTGTAAATTGTATGGGTGTGGTTTCCGGTCTCATGGCGGCCGGATCTATTTAGCTGTACAAAACAGCTAATTGATATCGCTGATTGATATTGCAAATTGGTGTGTCTTGCCATATTATTTTAATGTATTTTCTTAATTATGAACACACTGGATTGTAGTGCAAACAGTTTTACCGTTTACTGCACTTTGTTATTTTTCTCGTTATTTCCCTATAGCGGCTAATAAACAGGAAGTCTCTATAGATTTACTTCCGCGTTAAAGAAAAACGTGGATAAAGCAGATAAAAATGGCATTTTGTGGTTAAACATATCATAAGGGCTTTTGAAACTTGGGTAAATGAAATCCAGAGTTGTTTTCACGTTTCACGCTGCCCAAAATTTACCTAGGGTTAACAATCCTGGGTATTTATAAATTAGCGTTTCACAGTGTACATTCCTAAACCCCAGGTTAACGTTCTTGTTTACAGATTTTCAAGTTCCTTTGATTGGATGAACGCAGTCACAGCCTGTTTACAGACGCATCCTCAAAATTGCTGACTGTACTATTGAGCTTTTCCTGAGAGGACTGTTCGGTGGACTATAAAGGTAAGATTAAATTGTCTCCTCTTGACTCAAATTCACACCTTTTCTGTCACCAACTTTTCTCCATTTCCTTCAAATGACTGTTTGTACAACTGTATATATATCACTTACTGTCCAAACTAAAGCATGTAAATATGAGGCACGAGTTTTGGTGTCTCTTCATGGGTGTTGGAACCACTGAATGTGGGTTGGACAGGACCCACCAATGATATCGGACCCACCCACTTTTACCGTCTCTAATACCATCTCATATTCAGTGAATATGCCTGTGCACTTTTTAAAGCACCATCAGTCAAATCCATTCCACATGATGAATGCACTAATAGATTAAGCTCCACGCTTACGCGTGTGATCAGGCATTTTTATTTTTATTGAAAGCAAATGCCTTTCCGATGTAAAATGAGATGTGAAAAGCCAGAAGAACGATTTCGGCAATAGGCAGATGTGAACTCAAAAACAGTAACTACTTGCTTTACCGTTACGCCACTGGAAATGTGTTCTAACAGCCGTCTTTTGTAATCTTGTGATGTTAGTGGGCAGAGGTAATGTCTGTTAATTAAAAGGGACCAGACTACAAGAATGGGATTTACTCCAGTAATTCTTTTGGGGAGGATGACCCACTCACATTTATTTTGCTTCCGACGCCCATGTGTTGAGCATTGCTGAGCACTGTACACATTTGCACTGCAGGGCTACCACTTAATAAACCTGGGTAAAAAGCAGTGCTAACCCCACTTCTAAACTACAAGTGTGAAACTCTACCCGGGGTTATAAAATTAGGGGTTGAATCGGTGGTTAAGCACAGTGTGAGTGTGAAAAGCTCCATGGAATGGTAGTGCAGATTCTTATCCAATTTGTCCCCCAGAACAGTAGAGAAACTAGTTCATCTAGGCAATTCAGCACAGAGGTGAATATCTCACACTTCATTAGCCATCACTCTTTGACAAGAAAGACAGAGAATTGGGCTTGTAGATTTTGTTACACCTCCGTCTCGTCTCTCCCTGACAACTTCCCATCTCTGAGACATGCAAACGCTCGACACGGAGCCAGCGGGCTGGTATGTTTGACAGGCCGGGACAGAGATAAGGAATAGCATAAATGACACTCCTTCAACTAAACCACATCACAGAGAAAAGCCATAAATCACTCAGCACCTGTACAACCTGATGCACGCAGCTGCACTATAAAACTTCGTTTTTTGGGTTTAGTGGGTGAAAATTGCATTGAAAAGCATTTCAGAAGTGTTAATTCTTTACATTTCCTTAACTGATTTATCAGAAACTCTGTTTTTTAATACCAGAACTCATTTGTGATGTAAGGGAGATGGTAGAATGTTCCCACTCATTGGGGTTTTGAGAAACAGATGTATATAAAGATATTTGTTAATATCCCCTTTACTGTGTCTTTGTTCTCAAGTGTGACTGAGTTTGTATTGGTGTGGGCCCCACGTGCTGACGTACCAGCCATCAAGCATTCATATTCTCTCGTCTCAGCGGGAGGCAGGCAGAGAGTGTTTTTCTGGTAAGTCCAGGGCTCTCTCTGAATTGTAAGTAGGATTATGAGGCTAAAGGCCACACTTCACTCTCGGCCTGTCAGTCTATTCATCTTCCTAAAAATGACTGTATGCTAACAACACACATATTGGGGTGTTTCTATAATTATGAGTTCTTGTGGACTCTAAAAAAAACAAATGTCATAAACACTCACACTTGTGCTCTAAAAAAATGCTGGATTAAAAATACCCCAGCGCTGGGTGAAATATATGGACAAACCCAGCGATTGAGTTGTTTTGACCACAAAACAGCACGGGCATGGGTGTGCACATGAAAACAGCTTTAATTAGATTAAAATTACAATTGGATGCCAACAACAGATGTGTGTAATTTAACTAAACTCATTTTTTTTTCAGAGGTATTTTAATGCCTAAGGAGTCCATTCTAAAATAAATCTATTCAAAATACAAGACCCCCCCCCAACTAATTGACAAAGTGAAAGTGTTTCTGTTTTCTCAGTATGCTAAATTCTATTTAGTTCAATTCAATTTACTGGAACCCAAATCCCTATGGTCTTCACTCTGCTATGAATAGTAAATTTCCTGGTCCATGTTTAATACAGTTAGGCTCTTTTGTTCTTGTTTAAAGATGTCACTGATTTGCTATCTGTGAGGTTTGAGCTGTGTCTACACAGTACGCGGCTTAATTACATGAGTACACAGTTATCTAAATTGCCGCTACTTGTATGACCTTGAAAGAGGAAAATCATATTTAACCGAGAGACACATTTTAATAGGCACTGCTAGACCTCATTAATTTCTCATCTGGAAAGGCGCTGGTCATCCATTCAGGTTTGTGAAACTTCAAGCTGGGCTTTTCTACCCAAACACAGACGTCGGTATCTAAATAGACTATCTAAATTCATTACACCAATCCCCCAATGTGTTTGATATTTTCTCACTAACGCTTTGTTCCTTCCAGCATCCCAGTTGCACAGCAGAATTTCCTGTACCGCATCTGCAATCTGCCCTCACCTTGATGTTGTTAGACGTGTTACCTTTGAGAGAATGAAAGAGCGTCTTTCTGCAGAAGAGGATGAAAGGGCGTTGGCCTCCATCTTAGCAGCACAGAGAGACGATCTCACCGCAGGGCACCGCAGCTCTCTGATGCCTTCTGACAGCTCAGGACTTTCCTCAACTTTCAAGTCATGATACAGTAGTCAAATAGCTCTGGGGGAGAAAGAAACCATAATGGGAGAGGCGAGAGAGAGAGGGAATCTTATCTCCTTTCTTTTTCTTTTTAGCTTAACAAGTGCTGTGATCTAATTACCTGGCAGAGACGTCTGGAGATGTGAGAAGATTCTAGAAAGACGAAAAATATGCACTTGGAAATCGGTATGGAACAATCTCATCTCTTTGTTTGGACTTTATACACTCTTAGGATGTGTTCACACGTGTAGTGTGGTTCTCTATGTCTGGACCAAAGAAGAAAATGATATATTTTGTCCTAGTTCGCTTTGCGTTCACACTGTTATTTTTTAACACCAAACCTAGGGATGCCAAGGATAGCTTAGCTGAATATAAGTTCACAAATAAAATAAACTGCTTAAATTGTTACTGCCTTGAGTTATTATTTTGGGATAAATGTAAAATGCTTAAAAACATTTTAATAAATAGAATATTGATTACATTGTTAATGTAAAAATATAAAATAGATTTTTTTCGTTTTCTGATAGTGTAAATAATGCTTATTTAACCTAGAAAATGTGACATTTGTGACTGAAAACTGCTGCGTACAACTGTGAAAAAATATTTAGGAGCACCATGTGCGACTGACCCGATCAGCATATTTGTGTTTGTGCTGAGAGGAGCTTCAAAGGTTTCTACATGTTTTTGCAATGTTGAGTAATGTATCGCAGGCATATCTCACAAAACCTTTCATAAACAGTGTAGAGAGAGTGCAATAAGAGATTCGTTGTGCAGTGTGGAGAGCTTCATTGATTATAATGGAACTTTGTGAGATCGCGATGAACTAAGATGAGTGACAGCTTTTAATGGTTTTTAAGGGAGTTTGTAAATAAGATATTGATATAATACAACAGTTGAATAAACAAGAAGTAAATATTAAGTGACTTACATTGTTTCCCATTCATAAAGACAGTCACTTGCTTTATTCCTGAATAAATCAGCCATTTGAATGAATCAAATGAATGAATGATTCAGTAATTAAATCAGTGACTTGCCACCACCTGCTGGCAGATATAGATTTTTTTTTAAGTATCTTTTCAGGTATTTAAATCACTTAATATTTCTATATTATAAATGTTATTTTTAAAACATTAATCTCAACATGAATTTATGAATTTGATTGCACTCATGCCACCTCTGAGCCTTGTTAAACATATGAAAATGCATCTACAAGCCACTTTTGTGTTCTTGTGCCAGTTAATTTAGTTAATACTTATTTAGATTGATTGGTAACTTATTCTTATTCTACTTGTTCTTATTTTTTTGTTTTAATCAGAAATTTCAAAAAACTTAAAATATATATATTTTTTATTTATTTAATTTGACATAAAAGATGACATACTTTTAATAAAGTTAGAAAAATGCCATTACAAAGGTAAAAACAAAATTCCCCTGTAAATCAGTTTAAGGAGTCAAATAGCACCTCGTAATGGGAAGGCTAATTTTGGATCAGTTTTTTTTTTTTTTTTTTGATTATTGATTAGAAGGTGCTCCTGAAAGCACAAGTGCTCCTAAAAAGAAAAGTAAGCGCAGAGCCCTGATATGAATTTACCTTTGATTAAAAAAAAGAAAAAAAAGGACTTTGGGTCCTCATTTCAGAACACCACCGCATTCCTCTATTGCATTCATATTTCAGTCGAAAAGCACCAGAGTTTTTTTGGAAGTGGGCCGAGACCCACTTCTTTGATGTACTAACAGAGCAATCACACCAGAGTTTGATTTAATCGAAGCAAACCTACCAAGTGTGAACACACTTTTAAAAATAAAGGTTCCAAAAGGGGGTTTTGCAGTGATAGGAGAACCATCTTTGGGTTCCCCAAAAAACCTTACAGTGAACAGTTCTTAAAAGAACATTTTCTTTTGCCAATTTTTAAAAATCTGAAGAACTTTTTTTCCCGACTATATATAACCTGAAAAGCTTCCATGAGGTTATTCATGGGACCTTAGATGTCAATATCAAACCTTTATATTTAGAGAGCACAATAGTAGACTACCTGGATTATACGGAACAAACCGATCCGCTGCTGTTAATCGAATGCGTACGCACGTACAAACACAGAGAAAGCTGAACGAAGAGGGGATTTGAAGCCTGTTAGATTGGCGATGTGAACACAGGCACAGACATGTCATGCTTAATTCTGGTCCAGGGATTTCCAATGGGTTTGACTCCGCCAGACTGGTGTTTCTGTTGATGGGACTTTAAATGAGACAGTCTTGTAAAGCAGAGATCATGATACGAACAGCTTCCGTATAAACAATCTTACATGCATGAAAACACACATTCATGCCCAGGCACACACAGCGAAATGTGGGAACACACACACACATGCATATATGCACATACAGCGAAGTGTAAGGAGGGAGGGAGGGAGGGAGGGAGGGAGGGATGGAGAGATTAGGATGAAGAGCGAGAAGATGAATAGCAGGATAATTAGCCTCATCTCCCAGGACCTGACAGAAATATGCAGTTGAGATGGATGGAGTCCGTGGAAAAATAGAGCCTATAGTCCCCCCTGCCCCCCATTCACCCATCCCCCCCAAATCCTCTTCCCGTCCCAGCATTCAAACGGGACTATACCGAGAGAGGCAGAGCGAGAGAGAAAGAGTAAGAGCATCCCTATTGGGTTGGTTATCAAAAGCCCCTCGTTCCCCAGAAATCCTCTCTGAGAAGTCAGCGAAGAGAGTCTGAAAGACAAAAAACATTGTAGCTGACAAAGAAAGCCACAAAACTCCAGTAAAAAGAGTCCCAATGTCAATCCTACAGTTTCTCTTTGTATTTTTTTAATAAAAAACTATATTTATTTGAACATTAAAGGAGAAGTCCACTTCCAGAACAATAATTTACAGATAATGTACTCACTCCCTTGTCATCCAAGATGTTCATGTCTTTGTTTCTTCAGTCGTAAAGAAATTATGTTTTTTGAGGAAAACATTTCTGCATTTTTCTCTATATAATGGACTGATATGGTGCCCTGAGTTTGAACTTGCAAAATTCAGTTTAAATGCGGCTTCAAACAATCCCAAATGTGGTTGTAAACCATCTCAGCCGATGAAGAAGGGTCTTATCTAGCAAAACTATTGGTTATTTTCTTAAAAGTAATATTATTTATATACTTTTTAATGTCAAATGCTTGTCTTGTCTTGCTCTTCCTGACCTCTGTTTTTTCCCGGTTCATGGCAGTTAGGGTACTCCCATCTCATGTTCTACCTCAACTTTAAAATCATCCTATATCGCTGTTTTACCTTTTTTGTTAAGGGTGTTTGATCATCTTTGCGTGTTCAGTTTGCAAAGACTGGGTCGGTGCTTTTGCAGTGATGTAGGATGATTTTGAAATGATTTTTGAAGTTGAGGGAGAAAATACGATTGGAGTTTTTCGACATACCCTAACTGTCTTGAGCCACAATACACATATTTTAGGGAGAGCAAGACAAGACGAGCGTTTGAGATTAAAAAGTGTTTATATTGTATTAATGAAAATAACCGATCATTTCACTAGACAAGACCCTTCTTTCTCTGGGATCGTTTACAACATTTTGGGATCATTTGAAGCTGCATTTTGGAAGTTCAAAACCGGGGCACCATATCAGTCCATTATATGAAGAAAAATCCTGAAATGTTTTCCTCAAAAAACATAATTTTTTTATGACTGAAGAAAGAAAGACATGAACATCTTGGATGACAAGGGGGTGACATTATCTGTAAATTGTTGTTCTGGAAGTGGACTTCTCCTTTAAATAAATATAATTACACACAAAAGTTCAACAAAATACGAATAAATTTCTATTTAAATTGTCAATGATTTATTACTAATTACAGAAGCTGGTCCTGTTGCTTTGAGCTTTTCTTATCAGGACGCCTTTCAGAGATAACGATCATGGAAAGATAACATTGCTAGGCAGGGGAAATCCTTTTAGATGTTTTTTTTCTAAAACAAGACACAAAACCCTTTCTTTCTCAGACAGAAAACCCTGGTTGCGTGCAGACTTCAGTATCTGTCTGGTTTGTCGCCTGTCTGAGTTTCTGTGAAGCAGACTAAAAACAACATTTACAAATAACTTTAATCTTTAATGAGTGCTAAAAAATAACAAGTGGGAAGATGTTCTTCCAATGACTTAGAGCATCACAATTAATTTATGTCACTTATTTAATTTTATCTGTCATTTTCTCACTTTCTTGATGCTTGATCTTAGTTGACATAAATTGTGAGCATGGTGTTGCATTTCTCAAATACAAATTGAATCCGTCATATATCCGTCAAATATCCATTATAATCGCTGTCTAAACCTGTGACAGATGCCCTATTATATTTCTAAAGTATTTGAACTGCTTCTGACAACTTGACAAAAGGCTGAACGACTTACCATTGAGGTGATATTTTTAAAAGTTTTGCTTTGACATGTCCAGTGTAAACAGCAATGAACATGTTCGGTGTGGACAACTTTCTTTTGTATGTAGTCAACTTAAATTTCTATGTTGGAACAGTCACTTGTTGTGTTGTGTTTGTTGGTTCTTTTGGTTATGCATTATGTGCATCTTTCCTTAAAGGGATAGTTCTCCCAAAAATAAAAATTCTGTCATTGTTTACTCACCCACATGTTGTTCCAAACTCGTAAGATCTTCGTTCATCTTTGCAACACAAATTAAGATATTTTTGATGAAATCCAAGAGTTTTCTGATCCTGCATGGACAGCAATGCAACTGACACGTTCAAGACCTAGAAAGGTAGTAAGGGCACTGATAAAATAGTCCATGTGACATTAGTGGTTCATCCGTAATGTAAAGCTACAAGAATACTTTTTGTGTACAAAGAAAAAAATGTATTCAAAAATTTCTTCTACTTTTTCTGTGTTGGTCTCCGCTGCCATTCACAAGAGTACCACAAGAGTTTCGTTTCTGGGAACGTTTTAGTTGTGTTCCTGTCTATGCAGGGTCATAAAGCTCTCAGATTTCATCAAAAATATTTTAATTTGTGTTCCATAGATGAACAAAGGTCTTACGGGTTTGAAACGACATGAGGGTGAGTAATTAATAACAGAATTTCTCAGTGAACTATCCCTTTAAATATGTGATTTTCTTTGGGGTTGTCATTGGTGGTTGAATATGTGGTTTTAACAAACATTTTGGATGTTGCAAGATGTCTTTTTTCTGAGACTGCTAGCTCAGAGCTTGCTATCAATAGCAAATGTCTGATAAACATTTCAAAAAATTACTTCAACTCAAATTTATTAAAATGATGACTTTAACCTAACTTTATCAAGCAGATATGACTGAATGAGTTTTAGTTTGTGCAGAAAGGCCAGATGTAATCCATTTAAGAATTTTGGCTTTCTTTCTTTTTTCTTTCATGCTTTTCTCATTAAAATAAATAGTATGATTTCCTTAAATGCCTTTACACAGTGCTCTGGTGCCGAGACATATGAAATCAGTATGACACATGCTGCTAATGTTCAGCATTATAGAGAGTGTCTGCCAAATCACTTATCCAAAATTATGTTAGATTAGATAGGAGGCATTAGTTTGGACTAAGGCCTCTGTTATGGATTATCAGAGGTTGGGGTTTTATTAAAAACAGAAACTCATATCTCTTTGACCTTAGGTCAAATTTTTGTTGGAATGGAGTTCAACCACTTTTTTGTATTTGCCACATAATCAAATAAAAACGGGTTTCAGGATGTTATTGGAAAAGAGCATGAGTTTTTTGCTTTTTCTCACCAAGGACCTTAAATAACTACAGTTGTTTTCAGTTATATAGTTGAATCTTTGAGTAACAGTGTGAATCTAGAGACTGATGATTGGGTTTCACGTGTTCCCCTCTTTGAGGGGTTGTGATCTTAATGCTTTGACTCTTGGTGATCTCAGCAAAACCAGAATTTCTTGTATGGTTCTCACTGATATAATCAGAGGCTCTCATTGGCCAGAGAAAGAACGGAAAGAGGCTTCTCCTGGGAAAAACTGACAGTAACAGGTGGGTTTTATTGACTCTCTCTCTGACCTTCTTCCTGTTCTCCCGTTGTCTGATGGGAAATTGTTCACATCCTTTGGAGAAAACCAACCCTTGTGAAACTGTGTGGGTCATGCATGATGCATAGCCAAAGATTGAGAATATGAAGTTTTAATTCATTTTTGCTAATGTTTGTCATCACGCTGTTTTAAAGAAAACCAGTTGAACCAGTGCTTTGGGATCTTTCCATAATTCTCTTGCAAGCCAAGTGAAGTCAAAATAATACATTTTGACTGTAAAATATTTGAAGTTCCAGTACGCATGTGACTGTAGTACACTTCTGTGACTCTAGTACACAGGTTTTGGATGGGGATATGTTTCCATGGTATAGCTGCCAAAGCATAGCAGTGATGCTGGAAAAACCACTGGAAAAGTTAAGAACGAATACGTAAGTCTCATGAGCAAACCATGAACTCTCTAACAATATAATCAGTGCAAACTCTCTTTGGAGGGAAAATGGAGGGAAAAAAATTAATATCACATGTATAAAACCAATCCCTTATTTTGCAGGTCTTTTAGGGCCTTTTGGATATAGAAACAGCCAAAATATGGACGGAAGACGTTCAAAAATCCCCCAAAAACATTAAAAGTGACAAGAAGATTCTGTGTGCATGCTGCACCTAGCTGTAGTAATTTCCTCTTGTAGAGGAAGCACGTAGGTGTTCCACATGCGTCTGTTGCATGTGACTACATCACACTGGGTGTTCAGAGGAAATCCTAGTGATAGTGTGCACTGGATGGGAAACTACACTGCACCCTGATACTCTTCTATCCTGTTCAACACCAAAACAAACAGAAGCACCAAATAGGCCTATATAGCAGAGCTGTTGCTACGTAAGTATTAATTATTTATGAGTGACAAAAATTTTAATAAAAACAGCATTTGGACAGCTGGAAAATGAGAGAACAGAATTTGATCTAGGCCTAATTGAAAACTTCTTGTTGTGTTTTAACTGGCTTAGACAACTGACCCTTTGCAGGGAGTTTGATTGACAGGCGATCCAACCAATCATAAAGCTGAATTCGCCATTTTGTCCGACAAACAAATCAAGCAAGAGAGTAGATTTACTTTGGTGGACTTCAACTTAAACATGGTGTGTATTGATGTCTTTCTGTGGTTGAAATAAAATAGCTTCTGATGTTCATTCATGTTTTTTTCATGCTTTGAAGGAGAGGTTCCTTTTCAGAATAACAATTTCCTGATAATTTACTCACCCTCATGTCATCAGAAATATTCAGGTCATTCTTTCTTCAATTGCAAAGAAATTAAGATTTTAAGGAAAACATTCCAAGATTTTTCTCTATATAGACTTCTATGGTGGCCAATAGTTGGAAGGCAGAAATTGCATTTTCAATACAGCTTCAAAGGGCTCTGCACGATTCCAGTGAGGAAAAAGGGTCTTATCTATTAAAACGATCTGACATTTTCTTAAATAAAATTAAAATTCATATACTTTTTAACCACTAAGGTGCTTTAAATAGTTCTTCACAGCGATACCATAGAAGTACCATTTAGTCAAAGGTTCTTTAAAGGACCATCTCTCTTATCTTTTTATAATCTGAAGAACCTTCTTATGCCACAAAGAACCTTTTGTGAAACAGAAAGGTTCTTCAGATGTTAAAAGTTTTTTATGGAACCATTTAACCAAAAAAGGTTCTTCTATGGTATTGTGAAGCACCTTTATTTTAAAGAGTGTAAAGCATGAAATCAGGCTGTGTGAGATGATCATTTGTGGTTAAAAAGTATATACATTTTTATTGTTTTAAGAAAATGATTGATCGTTTTGCTAGACAAGACCCTTATTCCTTGGCTGGGATTGTGTAGAGCCCTTTGAAGACCTGCTTCAACCTGTTGCCCACCATTACAAGTCCACTATATGGAGAAAAATCCTGGAAGGTTTTCCTGAAAAAAATTAACTTCTTTGCGAAGAAAGAAAGACATGAACATCTTGGATGACATGGGGGTAAGTAAAATATGAGGAAATTGTTATTCACGTAATAAACATTTCAACAGCAGAGAGACGTCAATACATTTATTAAAGGATTTTTTTTGGTCTGGAATTGAACTAATCCTTTAACTAGTAAATATAAGAAGATGATCGGTTCATGTGTCGCTTGAACTGAGGCAGTACATTGGTCTGTCACAACACATTAAGAGCCACAAAACTGTATTTATTGTTTAAATTTCCTAAAAAATAACAAAATTTGAAAGCTGAGACTTTGTTTCATACCTAAAGCAACATGCTCTGTTTTGTCTGTTGGCACATTGTCAGTGTCCTCTTTGCTCCGCAATGTATTTTTCAGTGTGTGAGAACATAATGTGTGGCTTGAGAGCGGCATGGCTTATCAGGTCTAGCAACAGTAACTAAGGGGGGTGGGTCTTTGCAAAGGATCAGTTGTGTTCTTAGTTTTACTTAAAGATCTTGCACATGTTCTCAGTTATCACCAGTAAAGTATGGAGTGCCACAGGGATCTGTCCTACGTCCTCTGTTATTTTCAATATAAATGCTGCCCCTTGGTAATATTATTAGAAAATACGGGATTAGTTTCTACTGTTATGCTGATGATACTCAACTCTATATCTCAACATGACCAGATGAAACTTCTAAATTATTGAAGTTAACAGAGTGTGTTAAAAATGTAAAAGATTGGATGACCAATAATTTTCTCCTGTTAAATTCATATAAGACAGAGATATTACTTCCAATCTCTTGGCTTACAATCTACAACTAGACGAATGTACTGTTACTTCCACTACAGTCAAAAATCTGGGTGCTATATTAGACTGCAACCTGTCTTTTGAAAATCATATTTCTCATGTTACAAAAACAGCATTCTTCCATCTTAGAAACACTGCCAAGCTACGAAACATGTTCATGTATTCATGACCTCTAGACTGGACTGGACTATTGTAATGCACTACTAGGTGGTTGTCCTGCATCTTCACTAAACAAGCTACAGATAGTCCAAAATGCAGCTGTTGAGTCCTTACCAGGTAAGAAAATATGAAAATATGATCATATTACCCCAATTTTAAAGTCTCTGCACTGGCTACCTATTAGGTTCCGCATCAGGATCATTACTTCTTACCTATAAGGCCCTTAATGGTTTAGCTCCTGCATACCTAACTAGTCTTCTATCACGCTACAATCCATCATGCTCCCTAAGGTCGCAAAATTCTGGATTTTGGTAGTTCCTAGGATAGCAAAGTCCACTAAAGGAGGTAGAGCTTTTTCGCATTTGACTCCCAAACTCTGGAACAGCCTTCCTGATAACGTTCAGGGTTCAGACACACTCTCTCTGTTTAAATCTAGATTAAAGACACATCTTTTTAGCCAAGCATTCAAACAAACTTTTCCTGCAGTTATATCTGATCAAATGCACATTATTAATCTTTTAGCTCTGGTTGAACAAATCTTTCTTTGCTTGGTTTGAACAGCAGCTACGCTAATTATGTTCCTATTTGTTCTCTGTTTCTGCCATGGGATTGACATCCCGTGGTAACTAGGAATTCACAAGCTTCAGTCTGGATCCAGAACACTTAAGAAGAGATGATGCCAACCCCTCAGAGGACTTCAGATGATGCCAACGCTGAAACAACATAGCACTACCAAATTGCTACTAATTTATAGTGTTTGTGTTTGATTACATCATTAATTGATCTTTAGCATACATCTCTGCCATATGAACATCAGCTTGATAGTAAGCTACTACTAAGTATATTGTAAAAACTTTAATTTGCTGTGAAGTTGCTTTGCAACTATATCTATCGTAAAAAGCGCTATACAAATAATTTGGATTGAATTGAATGTTCTCACACAAGAGTGTGAGCAAGAGAGCAGGACAGAAAGATGTTGTAGAAAACCGTTATATGGACATTATCTGGGCATGATTTAAAATATTCATTAGAACTATTTAGATTTTTTCTGCCCACACAAATATGATGAGAGAATGAGGCTCAATGTTTCTTTCACTTGCTCATCCAAGCTTGTAACTCCAATCACCTGGACCTATGTTTGTAATGTTTGGCATACATATCCAACTTTTAAAGTACAATTCAGAAATACATCAAATGCATGTTTCAAATATTGCAATCAAGAAGCCAAGGTGACTGTCAAAGAAAAAAAATCAGTGATGAAGTATTGGAGAAAAACCTTGGCAGTCTCCGATCTCATCAGTGGAAGGCCAACCTCTGGTAAAAGGTAATATCCAATGGCAATAATATATAGCTGTAAGGTCATACAAGTCATGGTTAGTTAATATAAGTAGGCTTAGTGGTCTCAAATCAAAGGTTACACACCTCACTCTCACAGAAAAGAACTTTCAGAGTTTATTCCAAAATTAGATGTAACTGACATAAACAATTGGTGTGAAGACTTGAAACAAATGCCTTTTGTGAAAACCGATTTTTCATTAAGATTTGCTGCACGTTTATATTGTCAAGAACTGCAAAACAACTAGGTTTGTGTCATTGCCGGTATGACCTCTCATTTCATTTTTTCCACAAAGCTGCCTGCGTTCCCTGAACCCCTTCACCCAGATAGCTGCATACCTCGGTTGGCCGTCCCAAATTATTTTCTCCTTGTGAAAGCAAACAAGACCGATCGATTCATCCTCCCAGCAGGTAGAGGAGCCCTGCAGCATGCCTGTCAGTAAAATCGTGAGCATCTACAGGAGTGAGGGATTGAATAGGCTGTGTGAGACATGTAGGCTTATGACTGACTCAGGGAGGTGAAGGGTCTTGGGCTCCACTGGAGAACAGGGTGACCCTCACACAAAAGGCCAAACAGAGACATGGGGTTTGTTTTGGAGGCAGACACACACACATACACACGTAGGAGAGGAATTTGAGAATGCCCTGATGTGAATGCTGTCTTTAATCCTTTTCCTGGTCACCCTGCTTCTTTCGTTGTGGGCCACCGAAGCTGGACTCTAAGGAATCTCAGGAATTCCCAGAGCGCTTTTTACCCTAGCCCTGCATGGAGACACTGGGCACAATGACAGCACTGCCCTGTCTGTGTACAGGGTCAGATCCCCCTCAGTGTCTTTCTCTTTCTATCTGCCACCTCTTTCCGCTCTCTTACCCCTCAACAGTGATGTGCCAAAAACCTGTTGGCTATTGTGTTGGAAATTGTAACAACATATAGAGTGTAGCAAAATCACTGATCTGGGGGGACAGTGCTTACAGTATCAAGGGTAATTCAAATGCACAGGTAAGAGTGTAACCAAATATTTAATAATGATAACATTTTAGAAACATATTGATCAACCATTTTAATAGTAATGAAGATGAGACCCACTCATTGTCTAAAGGTATTTTCTTGGTAACAGATATCTCTCAAAAGTGCTAGATTGACAAAATCTAAATATAGTGAAGTACAATACAAGCAGTTTTGTTATTGTTAATTGACACTAAAACTGTTATTAATTCGTTTTTGTAAAAGAAATAAAGTTGAAACACAATAAAACAAAAATTAAATGAAAAGAGAAATGTTGCCTGGCAGCTAAATTACAAAAATTCTAGACAAAAATGTATATAATAAAAATACTGAAGCTAAGCTTTTCAAAAGTAAAAACCCACCTGACTGTATCTGTTACGCCAGATGTGGAATGATGAAGTAATAAACTCTTCCATTTTTGTCCTAAAGAGCAGGACACATTTTTTTTGTTTGCTTGGTTTCTATTTCTGCGTCGTTGCGCTGGGTAGCCCCACCCACTATTTAATACGATTGGTCTAAAATCAGTACATTAAACATGAACTATCTTCTAATTGGCTGAGATTATATCACACAGCAATTTCACATTCATTGTTGACAGCTATAGAAGGTTTGCACTTACGACTTGGTCAGTTACCTGGATGTGTGGCCATATTGGCGATACTCGGATGTAAACAACAGCACGGTTAATGTGCGACTGAATACGCTGTTCTGCTAATTGATGCTGTCTACACCATGGAAAAACGTGTGGAAGCTACTAAATCACATAGAGAAAGACTTAGTATGCAGGAAAGGGCAAAATATTTTGATAAACTAAAGTTAATAGTAGTAAAGATATGTACGAGCAGTATTAATTAAGATATTAGCCTAATATTTCACCTACCTGACTGGAAATGATAAGAACAAACACAAATGTTGTCAAGATTCTTGTCCTAGAAATCTTGGTTCAATTTGGCCAACCACAAACGCCTTTTATTCCTTAGTCTATAGTACTCCAAATATTTTTCCCGGTCCGACTGATTAGTACAGGCCAAAACATGACAATAATGACCATTTTCAGCATCAATAATCAGCAAAATATGCGAGTTTTGTTCGGTTCAGTGGCATTGTTTACGTTTAGTGCCGCCAATATGGCCGACTGATGACGCGTCGTGAAAACACTCTATACTGTGAGATGCACAGCTGTTGTTAATAATGATTTTTTTTTTCAGCTCAAACCCATAAGGCTCATGTAAAGCTACATTAAACACCAATATATAATCACGCCCTTCACAGCCAGAGGTAGAAACCCCAGTAATGCAGGTTGTGTTTTCAAAGTAGTCCGAAGCAGAGCATTTAATAGAAACAACATCGAATTAATATCGACATAATTTTAGACCCAAATGACTAGCTAAATGTTAAAATGATAATCTTTTCCGAGTTCTATTCATTTCAACATATCTGGCTTTAGAAGATAAGACTATTATCACCCGAGTGTCAGAGCCGCTGACAGAAACCCGCTCTGTTTCACATCAGAGAGAATTAAATATGAGGCCTCACCCCGACTAGGAGGTTTATTATAACCCATGCAACCTGACACCAAGGGTAATAACTCTAAGTTAATAGGACTCAGTATTGGGAACTTCGTGTACTATCTTATAATTAATGATTCCCTCTTTGTAAGATTAACTAAGAGGCCTGGTTTATTAGCTGGATGACAATCCCTCATTCAGTGCCTCAATCAGGCAGCGGGGGCTCCGTGCATTTGAGTGCTGGCAGGGAGCTGGTTAACACTGACACGGCTGGCTGGTTTTAATAGGGAGGTAGTGGAGAGAGGGCGAGGTACAGCACACAGCACAGCCGACACCTGCAAACACTTGACTGGACTCGTACAGAGAGGGAGCGCGTCTGACTCTGGAATACTAACGGATTTGCTCCTCATGATATTGTGAAAGATGACAGTGCGACTGGAAATAGGAAAGTTTCTCTGAGCTCCGCGTAATTCTCAAAGGGTAACCGGTTTGTGAACGCTAGCTCTAGTACTTTAACTACGCTGACTGGAAACTTTGGCAACTGAGAAAGAACGAAGAAACAACCTACGAAACTACAGACAAATGGACATTGACGCGTTTAGGTGCGTTTTGTGACTGTTTTGTTCGCATCGGACAGCTGCGTGCCACGGAATGTAACATCTTCCATCTTAAGTTACCTGGACAAGAAGTAAGTGGCTCTTTCAAGAAAGAAACACGTTTGAAACATTGAGCAGTGTGTTTGCTTGATACGGCTTGTCAATTTGCTTATCTTTAAGTTCTTTGTTTACATTATCATGTCACCTACAGGCTGTGTCTTAAACAGTGAGGTGCCACTTATGGGAATCATTTTTGGCCATCACCACGTTTATGATCCCTAAAAATGCAGCTGACACGGAAAACGCATATACTGTAAAAATGAAAAGCTATTTGAGGTTCCACAGATTGCTGTGTTGAACCTTTTGAAATGTACAGACTGTGAGCTGTAAGTTTTGAAGCATCACAAGTACCTCATTTTTACATATAATGCCTTATTTTGGTGGGCTGCTCAGCCATTGTCTCAGGCTCAGTGGTCCACAGGGTCCTGCGTTTTCATAGATGCCATGAGGTTCCCACATCAGCCTTCATTGTCCACTTTACACCCACACGACAAAGTTGCTCAGGAATTATCAGTTTTCTGTTAAAACAAACTCGGGCAACTTTAGAAGTCCATGAGGTGATTTCAAAATGCACATTATATGTTCACCACGCTAATTTATTATTCATTCACAGCCCTACCTGAAAAAGTAATGCATTATAGATCTGAAGTTAAAAGCATAACAGATCAAAAATAACATCAGATGTAGTTCCTAAAATTTGTAGGCTTCTAATCCTAAATTTTGCATATGTAGAATAAAAGGAGGAGTTAATTATTTAATGTTTTCAACAGTACTTGAAGTTTTACCATTTTACAAAAAGGATACGACTCTTTAATCAGTCCGCTGATTGATTTGTAAAGTGAACTTTGTTTGAAATGCTCCCCTGGCTGTAAAACAGTTTGTGGTTTCTGGTATCAAACAGTGATGCTTGGTGTGTGGGACACTCAAAATCCTGCACAAAACATGAAAAGGCTCTTAGTGGTTATGATTTTGATGCTGTTTTGAAATTCACGGCCTGTGCTTGTGGCAGTTGAAATATAAAAAATGTATTTCATTTGCGTCCTTGCTCAGAGAACTTGAGGGTGATTTTTGATCCTAAGACAAGAAAGATGAACAAGGAATTGATTAGTAACTCAGTTTATGTGCGCATGGGTGTAAATACCAGTTAGAATCCTTTAATCCACCACACGAAGGCATTTATTTAATTCTCTGTTACCTTGATCCTTACTAAATGCCTCTCCTGTGTTGTTTCTCTGACATATTTGCATGCTGAATTTTTTTTTAATATAAATATGTTGCTCTAAAAGCTTCTGGCCTTGATATAAAGATGGACTGTTTTAGTGGTGTAGAATTTTCACCAACCTATTGAAGTTATTCAAAACCAACCTGCTGCTTGAAAGACTTGACAGTGGAATTCTGGGATCCATGTGGATCGTATCTCATCAATTATTGAACAGTTATTGAGGCAGACGAGGAAAGAAGGTCTGAAATCGATTGAGAGGCATCTTGCCCTGAGGGGTTCACTGGATCTGCCTTTATTTTGGTATTGTTGGCAGGCCTTAGTGAAATATTAATCTTGCCAATCATAGAATACACAGTATACTGACTTACCTAGAAGCTGTGCAGTCCATACTAAAATCTCTAGCTTGTGCCTTTCTTTAAACACGGGGCTTTTTTTGATTGTTGACAGTTAAACCAAGTCTGTTCAAGGCTTTTAATTATTGATGGAATTGTGTAATTTAGAGGTTTTGCATAAGCACATTATGTTCACTGTAGAGAAATATAGTGATCCCAAAATGTGTATTTGAATTTATTACATTAAAAATATCAAACCACATAGCTGGTAATAATTTTTTGCAGATGCTATTACTTCTTCATGGTTGTATGAAGTTCTTCTGAAGTTCCCTCAGGTGTCCTGGCAGAGTAATCACAAATACAGTTCATCACATTGTCATCACACTATCATTTCAGAACTACAAAGTGTCCAAATACTTTTTGTATTCGTTACAGTATGTCTTGTTTCATAAATGTATACCTTTCTAAAGTTCTCTAAAGCAAATGCCACTTGGTTTGATGCTTTATTTAATACAATGACATGCTTATGCCTTTTTGAGGCTGCTAGTCTTCAATGTTATGTGTCCAAGTTTATCCTTTCTTAATCATTTTTTGTTTTCCTTGTCATGAGGATGAAGGAGGTGATGATAAAAGACTGAAGTAAATATTCTAAATTGGTCATTTTGTTCTATTCTGAGCGTTCCTTGAAGATGTTATGATGAGGTCATGTTTGGGAAGAGAGCTATGAGAGAACTCAACTCTGATGTCTTAGTGATTAACACACTTTAAACATTAAGAAGGGAATCTTTTTATATAAACAACTCCTTAAAGGCACATAAATACTCACACGGACACTTCCAAGCACATTTCAAAAAGCCAAGATATGGATAATTAATACCTGTACAAACCTGTTGACGTGATGTTTCGAGCGCAATGCGGAGCATTTGTCGTGAAAACAGAAATAGTCTTTTATCAGCTATAATTTGCAAACAATTTATTGGATGTCAATGTTTGGACGCCTGCCATTCCTTTCATTTTTATTATTTTATTTTATTTTATTTTTTTTAAACCAATCATTTCTCAAGTTCACAATTGTTTTTTTCTTTAACTAGTTAAAAATCCTGAACCTCCACAGTCTTTCTAGTGTATTTGCAATGGATATTCCAGTCCCTCATAAATATTTAGGCTGTTATTCCTCTCCCCATTTTGTCTTAATTCAGGGAAATGATCTTTAGCTCAAGTTGTTTTTTTTTGCGCATTTCGACATTCGTGTAGCTTTTTTTGTTCACTACGTAAATGACACACTTAAATTCCCATTTGTCACAAGTGCCTCTCTCTCTCCCACACACACACATACACAAACACCGAGAGATGCACTCATGTATACACTTCTCACTCTCTACACATACAACAAGCCTCTTGAGACTGTTGTCATGACAGCATCAGCGGCGCTGGGGGGTCAGAGTGGGGTCAGACCGGACTCTAGGGGTTGGTGGAAGGGGGAATCTGGGGCACAAGTGATAATTTAGTCATGTCATGGTGGATATAGGGAGGCGACCACCTTACAAGTGGCAGGTCTTTTCAAGCCTATTTACCGATTTCCAATTTTTCGGTCTTCGTATATTAATAAAATGACATATTCTCAGTGTTCTTTGATGCATCCGTTCAGGGTTCAAAGCAGAAGCACCTGACGTGACTTCAGAATGCGCCCCCCCCCATCCCCCATCAACCCCATCCCGGTCCTGGTGCCACATTTACGGTGAAAGGCACAATGCAGGGACGTCAATAACAGTGAGCAAGAGTGCCTAATCCCTGCAGCTGTCAGCCCTGGGAGTATTAAGCCTCCATTCTGAAGATTCTTGGGTCTTTGCCAATCAAAGACCAACAGTAGTTGCTGCAAGAGTCCGCTGATGACCAAACAATCTATTCTCTGGCTGGAGAGGACAGTGGGTACGAAGAAAAATTAAGTTGTCACATCAGAAGGGCGTGAAAATGCTTGGCGAAAAAAGAAAGATGCAGGGTGTTCATCAGCCGTGGATTTGGTCCAGTGATGCTACACAAATGTCACGCTGTAGTGTCTGGTTGTTTTCAGAGTATCTGGAAAATGTAACGGTATGACAAAAGAATAAAAATAAATGTTGAGTCAAGTGTTGAGTGAGGGATGCCAAGAATAGCAAACGGAAACTTGTTATCCTAGAGATTTTAACCCTTTCTTTTCTTTGACTACTTGTCATGGTATGTAAGATGATCTCAGCTGTATCTCAACTGTTTCTCAACTGGTCATACTTTAGGTCTGAATGGGGTTGTGCAACAATTGCTCAGTATATCACTACCATATCAGTTGTATCATATTAGATTTTTTATTTATTTTTTTTTTTATCAGTTAATATCGGATATTTAATTGCACGTTCTCTCCGTTTTTGCATTTAGATTAACTTTGTCATCATCCAACACTCATAGTGCGTATTTTAAAATAATTTAATAATATGAGTTAAATAAAAACTTAAGCAAATGTCAAAATAAATATAGTTTTTTTACTGTAAAGTGTAAAGTCATAGCATTTAAATGCTAAAATTATTTCTTTAAAAAATTATTAAATAGAAAATTTTATTGCCTTTGTGTGTGTACACATGTATTGGTGAGTCAATTAAATATGCTGTTAATATGCTATTAAATAGCATGTGTTAAAATTCTATTTTGTCTATAATTCGATTAAATTCAATAATATTAAATATATGTCACTACCTTGGAATTATAAAGTTCTGTCTGTTTTTTTTGTTGTCATTTGTTAATTATTAGCACATTTTTGTTCTGTTTATTTATTTTCTGTTTATTATGTTATTTTTATTTTATTTATTTATTTTTTTATGAAGTTTAGAAAACAAAACAGTTATGGAATGCAAAAACTAAAGCTCAGTATCTCAAAACTGCTTAGAATGCAGATAGAACCTTATAACTCCATATTCAGTTTATATAAGTTTTTTGTTTATTATTGGCAGCTGAATCTAGCCATTGGCCTGTTAATCATATATTATTATTGCTGGGTTTGTGCATATTTCACCCAGTGCTGGGTTGTATTTTACCCAGGTTTCTTTTTTTTTTAGAGTGTGAAAAAATATGCCAGATGATTATAATTTTGCGTATTTTTGCACACTTTGGGTGAAATATGGACAAACCCAGCAACTTTTTTAAGGTTAAAAATAGGTTGGAAATTAAAAAATCAAATGCATAATTACTAGAGGCGTCAGCAATAATCAAAAGGTGAACATTTATTAATAAGCAATTGTAAAAATGTTTATAATTTAAACATTGTTTATTAAATTTATTATTTAATGATACTAGGGCTGTCAGTCAATTTTAAATTCTTAATTTAATTAATTACATGATGTGTTGATTAATCGAATTAATCACATATTAATTGCAAAAAAAAAAATTGACTTCGAAAATACCCACAAAAGATTATTTAAAGCTATTTTTGTGTTAAATGAGAAAGTAGCTAGTAGACATTTAAAAAATTTTAAATTAGAAAGAAATATTTGATTTGATTCAGCATAAAATTTATTACACACAGACATTTAGGCTGCAGTGGCCTAATGTGAACTATGGGACATAAAAGAAGATAATTTAAGAAACGTCTCATTTTTTGTTCAAATAATGAAAGTCATGGTAACCAAAGCAGCTTTGCTACCTACAGTCTTAAAAATAGGTTTGAAACGACATGAGGGTGACCAAATGATGACAGAATTTACATTTTTTGGGTGAACTATCCCTTTAATGTTGTTTATTATTATTATTATTATTATTATTATTATTATTATTATTGTTATTTTCTTAATGATATGATACTCTAAATAAATGTCATTCACACGATTCGTTCAAAATGCGCATTACTTCAGAATCTAAACACTCGGAGATGCGCATCAATTCTGCTATGGCTTTAAAGGTAATGTTCTCAGCAAAATTGAGCAAAACCATGTAATGTAATGTTTGAAATATAACACTATGTCAACTTCTTATTTACTGAACTGTTGTATAAAATCACATTTAAGCTCATGATAGATTGGGACAAAGCTTTGCTTGCTTTTGCTGCCCGTGTGATACGTGAAATATATACAGATATGAGAAAAAACACACACAGGGCCATTTTTTTGCACCAGTATCTTGAGTTTTTGGGGATAACTGAATTTTTGGAGTTGTTGCCCTGCATTATATTTGTCAACAGTCAACTTTATGAAACATAAGATTACGTAACGTTACAGGTGGGGGGGTGGGGCCAGCGCGTTAACTGCGTTAAAATATTTTAATCACGTAATTTTTCATAACTTATAAGTTAACGCATTAAACTGACAGCCCTAATTGATACTTGTCACTATCCAACCTATTTTTGGCTTAATTTCATGCAATAAATATAGTAATTTTTAAACAATAGTTGAGTTAAATAGAACTACCAAAAAGTTTGGGTTCAACGTTTAACCCAACCGCTGTGTCGAAACAACCCGGTCGCTGAGTTTCTCCATATTTTACCCAGCGCTGAGTTGTTTTTAACCCAGTGCTTATGTGTAGTTCACTGCAATATTAATATTTATAATTTTAGTTTACTTTTGTATGGTGTTTTGGATTATCGTTTGATCTCCAATGTAAAATCTTGGTCCTTAGGCAAAGTCAATTCTAAACAAATCAAAATGCCATTTGAAACCAAGGACTAATGGATTAAATCTCCTTTATTCTTTTGATGCAGTGCATAACAACATTGCATCCTATCATGAGGTCCCCTGATGCTGGAAAACAGCTGTCAGCTATGAATAGCAGAGGCCATGCTGGTGGGGTAATTGTAGAGGAATTCAGTGTTTATCATGTAAATAAAAGAAGAGAGGCCATCGAAACAGGTGTTGGTATGCACCGGGAGGGCCATGTGCTGTTCGCCCCGCTCTGCGTAAAGTCTCTCTAATGCTCCTGCTCTCAATTTGTAACATTACAACACACAAGCACCACTTTCAGGGATCTAGTTTTGCCAGAGGGGAGGGGAGCATTGTGGTAGGGATTAGGAAAAGAGACGGGCAGAGTTCATGTGCGCGTATTTATGTGTATGCGCATATGGCTTGAAAATGATGGAGTGCATTAATATCGCATGATGCAAAAGCACCTTTTTTGTTATTTCCAAATTAGTGCCTCATTATTTCCTCATTCCCCATAACCTACCGATATGTACCGGGCTGCTCTTTCTTTTTTTTTTGTATGAGGAAATGGTTGTTGCATGTTGCTTGGTGACTGCACAACAGCGCTGACGTGTGAAGGTGAAAATGTCGCTGTGGTTTGTGGTAGCGGTCACTTCAAAGACCCGCAGATAAGATGTTCGGAGCTTAGCGGCCTTTGAAGACAGGAGCTGAATCTGGTCCTTAAGGGTGGTGAAGCTTAGCCAATGACTCCAAAGCTGTCTGCTCCACCCGGTTTAAATGCATAGTCCTGGGCCTTCGTGTAGGGGGCAGCCAACATTAGAGCTGGAGAAGGGCCACAATTCCCTCAACAGTGGCACGCACTTAGCTCCCTGACACTAGAGAGCATATGTGTGTTTGTGCAAACCTTCCCTCACTTGCTAAGCGCACAACATGAACTTACTTTAGACCTGGCCCTGAGAAAGCCAATCTGTCATGCCCCTTGCCTGTATACTTCAGGACTGGCTGTCGGCCATTTTTGCAAAAACATGCAAAGGCGACGATGGATGGGTTAGTGTATTTAAAAAAAAAAAAAAACTAAGAAAAGTATGTAATAATAAGGCCCAATGTACTGTGTTAATAATATGAAGGATTTTTTTTTCACAGGTGTTTCACTTTATTTTAAATTACACATAACACTGAGTTCTATTTTAGAGTTAAAGAAAACATTAGTAAACTTAACTGATAACGTCTTGGCAGATAATTACCAGTACATTTTCAGGTTTTTGTTTTTCTTACAATGTAAAGGAGATTTTTCATTTAAAAAATATCCACCTTTTTCTTCCACCTTCCTTTTCCATTTGTAAATTTTATGGTTTTGGCTTCTGGTCTCATCCACATCCAACTATTTTTAGCTGTTTAAAACATCTAGTTTTCCTGCTTGATATTGCAAATTGGTGTGTCTTGCGTTATTTTAATGTACTATCTTAATTATGAACACAATGGTTTGTACTGCAAACCATTTTATCGTTAACTGCACGTTGTTGTTTTTTTTTCATTATTTCCCTATAGCGGATAATGAACCAGAAGTCTCACCCATAGGCTTAGTTCCATGTTGAAGAAAAAGCTGGATAAAATATAATAGTATTCTAATAGTGCAAATAATATTCTCTTGTAAAACATGCTCCAATAAGCTTTCCTTTTACAAATTATTATTTTACAATGTATAAATTAGTTTGAACTGTACATTTCCGTTAAAAATACTGTAATAAAAAAAAAACCTTTAGTAGTAAATCTTTCCAAAATTGACCCCAAAGTATGTCAGAAAACAAGCCTTTATTTGTAGATTAGCTTTTGTAGCAACTCTTAACAATGCATAAACCACTTTACAATGTAAAGAAAAATTTATAAAATGTTTTACGAGGAAATACTATTGGGTCATTTTGTCCCAGGTTCCCAGCTCAATTTTTTGATTTTGTTGATTTTTTTTTTTTTTTTGGTAGAAAAACAAACATATATAATGATGAAAAGCAAAATATTAAGTGTATATTTGATGTTAAAAGAAAAAAGTATCAGCTGTATGCAGAGTGATCCACATTTGAGTTTACCAGTTTACTCTCGCATCTCCATATTTCTGGAAGTGAACCATCGAGTGCCTTTAAAATAAAGATACCAAAAGGAAAGCTTGTTAAGAACCAGAATCTAAAAGGATATTAAGATATCGTGAATACTTCTTGAGTTACAGGCATGCAAACTTGAGGCAAAAAAAGTGCTTTTTGCTATTTTTTTTTTTGAACCGTCACCAATAGCATAAAATAAAACAGAAATGTCTGAAGTCAACAGATTTTACTAATAGACCTACAGATCTTGGTGTAGAAATAAAATAATGATGCTGCCATCTTCCTAAAGTCATTTTTACACACCTCTATTTTGGCTCTGAATCTCATTATGATCATAAGTCATTATGACCCCCCTCTACAAAATAGTGGATTACTTTGTCTTTCTACAGAAAAAAATATTAACAAAACAAAAAAAAAATGTGATTGACACAAATTGGATGATTTGACATGGAATGACCTTATTTCAGTTTTCTACTTCAAAATTACTTGCTTAATTCATTGTTTTCCTCTGCCATGTCTGTAATTGTGATATTTACTAGTAATTTCTCAGTGTAAATTGTTTCTGTACCACAGTATATGAAGTATATGTAAGTGTATGAACCGCTGCCGGCGTGGTTTGCTGGTTTGAGGTTATTTTGGGTTCTTATCTGAATGGAAGACCAGCTACACTCTTAAAAATAAAGGTTCTTTATTGGCATCAATGGTTCCATGAAGAACCTTGAACATCCATGGAAACTTTCAAATGCAGAAAAGGTTCTTTATAATGGAAAAAGAATCTTTAAATTTCTAAAATGTTCTTAAAAAAGGTTCTTTTAAGAACTGTTCACTGTTCTTTGGGGAACCAAAAATGGTTCTTCTATGGCATCCTTGCAAAAACATCCTTTGGAGCCTTTATTTTTAAGAGTTTGCTGGCCAGCTAAACTAATAAAACCCACCAAACCACCACAAACGTTTTTCTTCTCTGAGCAGGTCAGGTAGAAAGTAAAACTTAACAGTAAAGTCGGAGTTCCTGGTAAATGATTATTGTATTTCTTCTGTGGTGGATGTTGAAACATGACCCTCTTGACCCCTTTGTACACTTGTTAGTCCCTGGGGGCTGTTTTCCGAGTCAGTGGCAGCTCTATTGCTGAGCTAATGCGTCACGCTAATGAGTGCTAACATTGACAGCAGAACGCATTAGCCCCACCCAGCCCGCGTTCTGAGAGGTGATAGGGTTGACTGCTTCACCTTTTCTTCTCCACCTCAGTAGTTTAATTGCTTGGGCTACAGCTCTTGTTACGTTTCTCTCTTTCTTTTCCATTTTTCGATTGTTTACCCAGATCTGCTAACTGAAAAGTGGTCACAAAATCTTCAGAGGCCTTGAAGCAAAACAAGGTTTGGGGTGCAGAATATGCTTTTGATTCTCACTTTCTTCAGAGGAGAATGAAACATAGCCTGAGGATTTGGAAAGGGATTTCAGAGATTTGCAGTTTCTAGTTCAGCTTGTCATGTAGCCGTATATCTTGGGTGGTGTAATGTGGAGTGGTTTATCTACATGCATGCTTTACTTCAGATCTATTATGCTTTTTTACCCTATGATAGTCAGTGGTATTTTGGCATTTAAAAAACCTGATTTGGAAAAGTAGCAAACTGATTCTGATTGGCTCATGGAACTGCAAGTTAAACGTTAAATCAACATAGACTCATTGGAAAAATGTGCCTCAAAATAATAAAATAAAAACATAATTATACAGTATATGTACAACACAATTCACTGCAGTTTCCAGCAACACTACTGAAAATAAAACTTGTATTCCTTTTCACACAAACTGTAATGGTGCAGGGGAAGATTATCAGTTGATAAACACTTATTTTCATGTGTTTCCTTGCACAACAATTTTGATTTGTAAACTTATATTTAATGTTTGCATCCATGTTTGCATCATACCCATCATTTACAGTATCTAATTGATGTGTTTTATTTTTACAATCTAAAAAAATGTCAGTAATATGTAATGTCAGGCATTTTTAAAAGCCAATTTATCTCTTCTCACCTGTAAAGTTTCTTTTGGTTGTTTTGCGTCATAATGTTTTCTGTTTAGCCCTTACAAAAATCACTATCTTCGTTCTAATTGTGACTCTGGACCACAAAACCAGTAGCACGGGTATATTTGTAGCAATAGCTAAAAAAAATACTTTCGGTCAAAATTATACTTTTTTTTTTTTTTTCTTTTTATGCCAAAAATAATTAGGATATTAAGTAAAGATCATCTTTCATGAAGATATTTTGTAAATTTCCTGCCGTCAGTATATCAAAACTAATTTTTGATTAGTTATATGTATTGTTAAGAACTAAATTTGGACAGCTTTAAAATGATTTTCTCAATATTTTGATTTTTTTTTTTGCACCCTCAGAGTCCAGATATTTAAATAGTTGCATCTCGGCCAAATATTGTCCTATTATAACAATTTTTAAGTAACATTTCTAAGAAGTTAATTTAGACAACTTTGAGCAATTTTCTCAATATTTCGATTTGTTTGAATTCCAGATATTCAAATAGCTGCTTCTCGGCCTATCGTAGCAAATCATACATCAATGAAAAGCTTATTTATTCAGCTCTCAGATGATGTATAAATTTCTAAAATGAAAAATTGATTATTACTTATTACTGGTTTTATGGTCTGGGGTCACAATTTATATGTTGCAAATGAGTTATGAACTCACACATTTGTGTGCGGTAGCTAATATTATAATTGCCAACAACACTTGCTAATTATTCATCGGGAGAAATAGTTTAAATAGAAAGCGTGTAGCAAATTATTCATCACAGTTTGGATACCACATGCCAAGACAACTTGTGTCGCTTGACTTAAATCGTGAAAAAGGAGTGCCGCTTTGAACTCATCATGACCTCACTAAATGTTGGATCAAGTGCGGATGTGAGAATGGGCGTGACACGTGAGTGAGCGATTGTCATGAAAACAGGTCACGTATAGATTACCTTGTCTCTTTGAATACTAAATCTGGATTTATACATTCATATTATCTCATGAAAATCTCTATGTGAAGACACCTGCCTAATGAAAAAGCACAGGAGGCAAATTTGCATTTTATTAAAAGTAGGGCTGTCAGCCTTTAAAAATTAATTTTAAAGTTAAAAATTTAATTAAAAATTATAATCTAATCAATTACATGACGTGTCGATTAATTAATTGCAAATTACATTTGGCTTTGACACACAATGTTTATTTGTAATTTTTTCCATTTTTTTATTTTAAACGGAATCATATTCTAAATAAGAAACTAAGACTGTCAGCAGGTGGCGGTAAATGTCTTTATGAGTCATTCATTCATTCTAATCATTCAGTGAGTGATTCATTCAGGAATTGAGTGAACAGCTCACTTTATGAATGGGCCTTTGAATCATTGATTCACCCGATACGTTCGAAATGCGGATTAATTCAGAAACTAAACACTGCTGTGTTGCTCGGAGATGCACAACAATTCTGCTGTGGCTTTAGGTAATGTTTTTGTTGGCAAAACTGAGTAAAGACAATATTGTGATAAAAATATAACACAATATTAACTTCTTATTTAATGAACTATTGTATAAAATCACATTTGCACTCGTTATGTTAGAGACAAAAACAGCACTCGTCTGATATTTCTCTCAATGCTTGTGTGATATCGCTTATCATGTGATATAAATACCAGACAAAAACTCATACAGGAGCATTTTTGCCCCAATATCTTGCATCGTATTTGTCAACAGTCTGAAATATAAGATGATATGCAGGTCTGCCCTTACGAAAATGAACCATGGTTTCACTGCAGATAAAACCAAAAAAACATGGTTACTGTACTTAATCTACAAATTAACCATCGTTTTGGAACTATAACCATAGTTTAACCATGGTATTTATAGTAAAACTTTGGTTTTACAATGTAATCAATGCACTAAAAAAAAACATGATTACTACATTTTTGCTACAATAAAACCATGGTTAATTTTCGTAAGGGTGGGGGCGGGGACAGTGCGTTAACTGCGTTAAAATATTTTAATCGCGTTATTTCTTCATAACTAATTAATTAACGTGTTAAGCTGAAGCACTTTCCTAATTAAAAGTGCAACGGACACATTTGCGTTTTTCAAACGGCTGCAGAATGTACAACACTGCAGTGAAACATTGCCAGATTCAGGTTCATCTGTTTCTGAGGAAATTTAACTTGCTTTTAGCATCACTAACTTTGAAACAAGAAGTAATGTAATATCATTTTGCAGAAATGTCACCCCAGGGACGTTTTTCAGATGAGGCTGGGTTGAGTTAATCTCATAAAGAGGTCACTTTGTAGTTGTATTGAGTTTTTATATGGATTGGTTTTTACATTCTTTTCTTGTTTCATCATTGGCCTATTTATTTAATGACTAGAAAACCTCACAGAAGATGTGCACATAGTCACAAAATTATTATTCTTTGCAGATGTACCTCATTGTCAGACTGTAATCGCTCCAGGCTAAAATGCTGGACGTCAACAATAGTCTCTGATCATCGTATCGTACCCCTCTGATTTTCCCCGTGGGCCGTTCCCAATACGCCTCTGGAGATCAGGTGGCCCAGATAAACATATGCAATCTGTCACTGCCCACAACTGATAGACAAAACAGCTACCCTCCCTCATGCAGTTTTCCATCTATTTTGCTGCATCATTTACCAGAAACAAACCATTTAATTTCAAGCAGAAAACAAGTTTTATGGATGAAAAAAAATGACTAATGGAAAATGAACCACATCCTTGAAAAAGCAGAGCAAATGAAGTGAAATCAAACGAAAGTGTACAACTTCTCAGCCCTTGATTTTTGAGAAGCTCATGTTCCTGGTTTTCTTGGCATGAAGGGTTTAGCCTGATCATCCATCTTTAGTGCTGCTGTCATTGTGTTCTGTGTGTCTTTGGTTAAAGGTTGCTGGCCGCTGTGGTTTAAAAGCACAGTGTGAGCCTCAGTTGAAGCTCTCAGTTAATTGGGACTGTTTTTGTAGTGACTTATAGGCTTTTAGGCCTCTTCATCACATGAGAAGCCAACAGTAATCCAACCCACAGAAGCAGAGGTGGTTTTCCTGGTTTCATTAATCTAGTGACTTGTGCACAAGAAATTTAAGCTGCAGTCACTCATTAGAACCCTTCAATCATTTTCAGCTCATGTAAACAAACATAGATGAAACAGCTTGTCAGGTTTTCTTACTCTGTTTCTGAGACTTTTCAAATTTTCTCAGCTCCAAGAGAACCATGAAAAAGAATGGAATGAACACGATAAACCTAAACCGAATGTACATAAGCGCTAAAAAGATTACATCAAAGGTCAAAGATGTCAAAGAGGAGACTGGACAGACATGCAGGGACGAGTCTTCTGTCACTGCGAGACTGATGAGGACCAACAGGTCTGCGAATTGAGAAATGGCCTGTCTTGTGTGGAGGAATGTGTGGCGGAGGGTTATCGGTTCTAGACGATCCCTCAGAGCTCAGAAATGGCCTTCCACTTGATTCTGAACTTTCTCAGATCCTTTTTACTGACTAGATGAGCTGTTGGAAATGCACCCTTGGAATTTGATTTAAAAACAACCGATTCACAGAGATTTAACACTCTTTTAAATAATAGGGGGCACGCAGGGTGTTGGTCATGTGATCAATCAAGTCTTGCTTTATTCCTTGGGGCTCCCCTGCTAAAAGTCTTTCTTTGTTGGAGCCCCATTGAAGAGGTCTGTGTATTTTTCTTTAATTAATTTAATGACTTACAAACTCTTTTGAAAAGTTTTAAATGTAGATTCAAAATGACCTCTAAATATCGTTGTCATCTCCTCAAAAGCTTGAGATTCTGCAAATCACATTTTCTTATTTGTCAATTAGAGCTGCTCTAAAGAGTCCTGTGAGTGAAAATGCAGACACTGGTTCAGCAGGAGGGAGCCACTGCAGTTGAATCACTGAGAGAAAGTCTCCCAGAATCCTTTGTGTCAGGTCGCCCCATGACCTACTGTTTCCACATACCCAGGCTCCTTAATGGTAAATGCGCTGCGCTATTGGTTTTCTGTATTCATGCCTGCTGCATGGAAACTAATTTCCACTTGAAGAGGAGCTCAGCTGGAGAGAGAAAAATAGAGTGTTAGAGACTGGGACAGAAACAAGCACAGAGAGAGAGAGAGAGAGTCTTTGCGAAATTATATTTTTATTCTTTTTTTTTCTGTTTTATACTATTTTCATTAACGGAAGAGTTCATCAAGATTTTTAATTGCATAAAAAGTTTCCATATATTTGGATTGCACATTTTTAGCATAAACAAAGTAATAAAGTTAATATGATGTATATTTGTAATTATTCCGATTTATTTCATTTTCATACATTTTAACTAATTAAATCCTGCTTGTTCAAGTTATATTCATACCATGTTCATACTTTTTAACAGATTAAATGTATTTGTTTTTACATGCCATGATTAATTTTTTGGGGTGTACTCATTATTAGTCTTAATTTAGTGTGAATTCAGGTTGTTGTTTTTTTTGGCTTACGAAAGCAGTTTTGTAGAATATTTTCACACTTTTCTTTATACTCCAAAACAAGAATGACACACTATAGAAAATCAAAAACACCATTTAAAATAATGTAAAGAATTACTCTGTTGTAATTCTTTTTTCAACCATGCATTAGCTGTTTATCTTGTTAAATAATTTAAATTTAATAAAATTTGAATTGCATTTATTTATAGTGCTGTTTTATGCAGGCAGGGCTTTACAGTCTGACCATTCCAGTGGCATTTACTACTAGAAACTCCTGTTTAGTGTTAGTTTTAAGCATCTTTTTGTTTGTTAAATCATTTCAAAGGTTTCTATATGTTTTTGCAGCGATTTTGTATTTAAAATCATTATTTTCAAAACAAAGTGTACACAGGGTGTATGTAAGAGATTCATTCATTCCTAAATTAATCAGCTATTTGAATTAATCAAATGAATGAATGATTCATCCGTAAAATCAGTGACTTGCCGCCACTTACTGTTTAGTTTTGTTTTTAAGGATCTTTTTAGTTATTTAAATCATTTCATATTTCTATATTCAAATTTTTGTATTTAAAACTTATTGTCAACATGAATTTATGAATTTAATTGCACTCATATCACCTCTGAGCCTCATTAAACATTTGAAAATACACTTCACATGTTTTTCTGTGCTACCTCTGTGGTACAAATAAATTAGTTAATACTGTTTTAATTTGATTGGTAATGTATTCTTCTTATTCTTCTTATTTTCTTATTTGACATAAAAGATGACATACTTTTAATAAAGTTAGAGAAATGCCATTACAAAGGCAAAAACAAATTTCCCCTGTAAATCATCCCCTGTCAAATATTACCTTGTAATGGGAAGGCTAATTTTTTAAGTTAGGAGCACAAGTGCTCATAAAAATAAAAGTAAGCATACAGCCCTGGCAGGGTTTCCGTGGATCCTTAAAAAGTCTTCATTATGATTTTAAGAGGTCTTAAAAGAGAAGTCCACTTCCAAAACAAAGATTTACATATAATGTACTCAGCCCCTTGTCATCCAAGATGTTCATGTCTTTCTTCAGTTGTAAAGAAATTGTTTTTTTGAGGAAAACATATTTCAGCGTTTTTCTCCATATAATGGACTGCTGTGGTGCCCCGATTTTGAACTTCCAAAATGCAGTTTAAATGCGGCTTTAAACAATCCCAAATGCGGTTGTAAACAATCCCAGCCGAGAAAGTAGGGTCTTATCTAGCGAAACAATCAGTTATTTTCATAAAAATAATACGATTTATATACTTTTTAAAGTCAAACGCTCATCTTGTCTTACTCTGCCTGGACTGTTTTTGTTCCTGTTCATGACAGAAAAACTCCCATCTCATGTTCTCCCTCAACTTCAGAATCATCCTATATCGCTGTTTTACCTTTTTTGTTAAGGGTGTTTGATCTTCTTTGCATGTTCACTTTGCAAAGACAGGGTTGGTATTTCTGCAACGATGTAGGATGATTTTTAAATGATTTTTGAAGTTGAGGGAGAAAATACGATTGGAGTTTTTCGACATACCCTGACTGAATACACAGAGTTCAGGGACAGCAAGGCAAGATGAGCGTTTAAGATTAAAAAGTATTTAAATTGTATTTTTTAAATGAAAACTTATCACTAGATAAGACCCTTCTTCCTCGACTGGGATTTACAACCGCATTTGGGATCGTTTGAAGCCACATTTAAGCTGCATTTTGAAAATTCAAAATCGGGGCACCATAGCAGTCCATTATATGGAGAAAAATGTTTTCCTCAAAAAACATAATTTCTTTACGACTGAAGAAAAAAAGACATGAAGTGACATGAAAAAGACATGGGGTGAGTACATTTATATGTGAATCTTTGTTTTGGAAGTGGACTTCTCCTTTAAATTTAGGCCTTGTGTGATGATTAAAATTAAAAATGCTACGATTTTATTGAATAAATAGAAGTGCTGCACGTTTCAAAATCAGGCACTGTGCTGCTTTGTGTATAGCTGTTACCGGGGAAACTGCTAAATTTCTACGTTCCGAAAGCACCACCTGCTGGCAGAGAGTAAATTATCATTTTCAGTAAGCCTATCTACCATTTTTTGTTCAGAACAATGCGAAAATCGAGCCATATTTTCATACACCAAATATGCAGTTGTGACCTAGATCATCAAGAAGCTAATGCATTATGAAAATCTAAACAATAAAAACTCTAATATACATTTAGGTGTTATTTAATTAATATAATAATTTATTGCTAATTGTTTAAATTAATGCAACTGTTACTTTTGACAAATCTATTTTCTTAAAAATGGTTTAAAGACTGAAATGTATGAAATTTATCATTGTTTCATTTAGTTCCGCTGAAAAGGGTGTGTAAACAGTGACTAACAATTTTAATTTATGCGCTTAATTTTCCATTGAAAGAAGTTTATTTAGTAATATTATGAATAAGCATGCATAAAGCCTTTAAGTCAACTGTAAATCCATATCTAAAAAGTGCTTTTTAGACCTCATGCCATCTGTTATTCATCCTCTGTTGCTCATTTTATTGCCTCGCCCTTGTTCTTGACCTCTATTTATTCTCAGATTCACTCAGCTTCCTGTCCGTTTTAAAAGAACCTCATCATTCGGTCGCTCCGTGTGCAGGTGTGGCTCACTTATGCAGACACACACACACACAGTGATAATGACACCCCTGTAGCCACTTGAGGCATATAATTAGAGAGCAGACATGTGCTGACTCTTAACGATAGGTATTCTCCAGGCTACAGGGCTCACCCATGACTGCACCCTCACATTTACAGTGCATCTCAAAATAAAAGATGCACTCCCTCAGGTTCAGAAATAAAAGCATGATGCAGATTGTTTGGAACTGTAATGCCGTGTATACTGTTAACAAACGGAGAAGTCAAAGCGGTGTATCATTACAGATAATCAGTGCAGGCTTTCTAAATGTAGCGGCACTACTAATTTAACTACAATTTTCAGTAGCGTGACTGTAGGTGTTTTCAAAATAGTGTAGCTGTTTAAGTAACTAAATATTTTAGTTTCCAAAACAAGCTATATGTTTGTAAAATTGTATGATATTATATTGCACAAGCATATTTGCATGTACAAAATATTGACTCTCTTGAAGCATTCAATGAACCACAAAATTCTAACAATAATATATTTTGTCAAATGCTTTTTATATATTTATTACTTTTAGAGATTTCATCTCTCTATTGATGCTGTAGTTTAAATTAAAAAGTTTTTTCAGCACTTTTCAGTGCTTTAATTCAAATCAAGATTCATATATGTGACCCTGGACCACAAAACCAGTCATAAGGGTCGGTTTTTTAAAATTGAGATTTATACGTTGAATAAAGTTGAATAAATAAGATTTCCATTGATGTATTGTTAGGATAGGACAACATTTTGGTCAAGACGCAACTGTTTGAAAATCTGGACTCTGAGGGTGAAAAAAATCAAAATATTGAGGAAATCGCCTTTAAAGTTGTCCAAATGAAGCTCTTAGCAATGCATATTAATAATCAAAATTTTTTTATATATTTACGGTAGGAAATGTAAAAAATATCTTCATGGAACATGATCTTTACTTACTATCCTAATGATTTTTGGCATAGAAGAAAAATCAATAATTTTGACCTGCACAATGTATTTTTAGCTATTGCTACAAATATATCCAGGGTCACCTATATCTAATTTTTTTTTTTTAGTACCTTGCAACTATACATGTAGACGTTAATAATGTTGTTATCTTTCAGTATTCATTAATGCTCTTCTTTGGAAATGTTTGGGTTTATTTACACGTAAGCAAGACAAGTGAGCCAAAAGGAAGTAAATCAGACATAATGTGGGAGCGCTCGGCCTCTCCTGTCTGTCTGGATCTGTAAGATATATTTGACACGATGACAATAATGTGTTTGTGCCAGGTTTTAATCTTCTGAAATCTTCCCAGACTGGTCATTCCCTCTGGTGCTTTTCAAGAGTAGCAGACAGTGGAGAATTCTATTGTTTTATGAATCTCACACATTAGTTGTTCTAAACGCTTACTGTAATTAAAAAAAAAAAATGGGCCTGTTGGTTTGCTTCAGATCCTAAAGTGTGTTTCTCTGAAGAATTTCTGGTCTCCAGTTCAGATGAATGATACTTTAGCACATTTGTCATAGATAAAGAGCGCTGTCTTTTGGCTATTGTTCCTCTGTCATTTTTCATCACTTGGAAATGTGTCATTTATCTTGGAAGAGAGCCAAAGTACAGCACTTCATAGCTAGTTACAAAACGACCTCAGTGAGGAGGCCGTTAGTGGTAGAACCACAACAAACCTGTTAAATAACAGCATTTTGTGGTGGCACTAATTATTTTACAGGATAGTTCTTGGTTTAATTTCTTTTGAACTGGTTCCTCATTTTTTCTTAGAAAGAATAAAGCCACAAGACGTAAATGATATGTGTCAGAAATCATTTCAGGAAAAATCTTTTAGAAAGTTCTTTCAGAAATCATTCTAATAGTGAATAAATAGTGAGTGTTTATGAAATATTAAGATTGACCTTTCTGCTTTTAATTTTTCCTAAATTAATCCCCTTTTCTTCCATTGTGTTTCAGAGTTTTTTTTTTTTATGGTAATCAACATGGCTGCTGATAGTTGACCCAAAAATGAAAACTCTGTCATTAATTACTCACCCTCATGTAGTTTCAAACCCATAAGAATTGTTTAGCTTCAGAACACAAATTAAGATGTTCTTGATGAAATCCTAGAGCTTTCTGACCCTGCATAAACAGCAGTGCAACTGACACGTTCAAGGCCCAGAAAGGTAGTGAGGACATTGTTAAAATAGTCCATGTGACATCAGTGGTTCAATCTTAATGTTATGAAGCTACGAGAATACTTTTTATGTGCAATGAAAATAAAAATAATGACTTAAGAATGCATACGTACACTACCTGTCAAGTTTTTGAATGGCAAGATTTTTCATGTCACCAAGCCTGCATTTATTTGATCCAAAGTAGAGCAAAAACACTAACATTTTGAAATATTTTTACTATTTAAAATAACTGTTTTCTATTTGATTATGTTTTAAAATATAATTTATTCCTGTGATATCAAAGCTGAATTTCTAGCATCAACATTATATTGATATTTTGATTGCTGCTGTTATGTTGAAAACAGCTTAGCAGATTTTTTTTTCAGGTTTCTTTGATGAACCAAAAGTTCAGAAGAACAGCATTTATCTGAAATAGAAATCTTTTTGTAACATTATAAATGTCTTTTATCATCACTTTTGATCAATTTAAAGCATCCTTGCTAAATTAAAGTATTAATTTCTATAATTTCTTTCCCAAAAAATAAAAAATAAAATAAAATCCAAGCTTTTCAATGGTATAGTGTATAATGTTACAAAAGCTTTTTATTTCAGATAAAAGCTGATCTTTGGATCTTTGTATTCATCAAAGAATCCTGACAAAAAATGTACTCAATTATTTAAAATATTGATAATAATAATAAATGTTTCTTGAACTGCAAATCAGCATATTAGAATGATTTGTGAAGGATCATGTGACACTGAAGACTGGAGTAATGATGCTGAAAATTTAGCTTTGATCACAGAAATAAATTACATTTTAAAATATATTCAAATAGAAAGCAGATATATTAGATGGTAAAAATATTTTGATCTGATTTTGGACCAAATAAATGCAGGCTTGGTGAGCAAAAGAGACTTGTTTAAAAAAAAACATTAAAAATACTGTTCAAAAACTTTCGACTAGTAGTGTATGCATCGTAGTACTGTCGTGAACAAATTACGGTTAAACCACTGATGTCATATGGACTATTTTAACGATGTTCTTACTACCTTTTTAGACCTTGAACATGCTAGTTGTGTTGCTGTCTATGCAGGGTCAGAAAGCTCTCGGATTTATCTAAAATATATGAATTTGTGTTTTGAAGATGAACAAAGGTCTTACAGGTTTTGGAACAACATGAGGGTGAGTAATTAATGACAGAATTAAATTTTTGGGTAAACTATCCATTTAACTTGTATTGAACATTGAATGTTCATTAAAAACAACTATAAACTCCACTTTAAACTGAGTTAAAGTCGCTGACATATTGTATATATAAATCAGCATTGTTCTGAGCTCAACACTCTTTGAGCGTTTTCATTATAAAACACGCTTGCAAGTGTTTGCGTTCCTGTTACGGTTATCCCTCATTAAGCATGTAAATCTGTGTACACAGCTTGCGTAGATACGTGCCCGCCATGTTTAGCACCTCAAAACAGGGTGATTTTCTGCAGATACGGAGGCTCACAGTAGGTCTGCCGTTCCCTGCCGGCCGGGACTAGGAGTTTAAGATTTAAAGCAAGACAGTGTGACATGGATTTGCCGTAGCTGGAAGGATTTGGCAGACGTACTTAAGAAACCATTGCTCTCTGACTGCATAGTTTTCTAATCTCTTTTGGGCGCGCGTCCCCGCTGCAGAAAGACTTGCTGCCCTCTCCCACACAGTCTAACACTATTTTCGTGGAAAAGGCCAGTTGGCTAAAGATATTGGTCTTTTTTTTTTTTGTTCTGAGATAAAAAGCTAAAAACAAAACTAGGCTGTGTACCTATGGATAATTTAAGCTGTTGTGTTTAAATACCTCAGTGTTGTGATTTAACTGGCCTGCCCTTGGGAAGGTGTTTATATAGTCCTCACGGTGGATGGCTATAAATGCTCTGAGAAAAGAGAGAAACTTAAAGCCCTGTGTGGAAACATTTCAGTAGTCAAATATTAAAACGCCAACCAGACACCTTCCGTTCTTTGTTTTCGTTTCTCTTCGAGGGCCTCTTTAGTAAAGGGTGGGACTTTATTTAGTTTTTCAGTGACCTGTAAACAGGTCTAAATTTGGGGCTTGGCTTTTCAGGGTGGGTGCTTCTGTGCTAACAAGATGTGAGCATTGTTAAAATCGTCTTGTTTTATGAGCCACATTTGTGTAAACAAATTGGAACTGCTCATAAAATGTATACTGTTGCTGTCAGTTACCAATGAATGAACTTGCTAGTGTGTCACGATGTTATGCATGACCTGAATGTCTCTGTTTCTTTTACTTACAGATCTCAGTGGGTAAACTGCTGCTGTCATTATCATCATGATGCAAACCCTGCTCCTCATCTTGAGCTTATGTGTCTGCGGTTGTCATGGCAACACCCGCACAACACCCCGAGTGCACCTGTCATATAAAGGTGAGAAATGTGACATTTTCTTTACTGTTTTTTTTTTTTTAAACATGCGTGCACACATTTTTATTGATATGTGTATTCCTTTATGAGTTAACAATATATTACTGAGCTGATATAATGAAACAGGTAGTATTTTATATGCGTTTTTCCATTGTTGGTAATTAAATGAGCCACTGAGGTGATCATAATTATTAGATCTCATTATCACATTAAAACCCCCCCCTAAAATAATTGCTTATTTTTGGGCGTAAAAACACCTGAAAGTGACTGGATCTGACAAAGTACAACCGTTCAGGCAGAAATGGGAAATGTGTAGCAAATGTCTTACAGGCTTTTATCCTGGATATTGTAAATGAAAGAATTTTAAGTGTCATTTCTAGACTTGGAAGTGTCAAGGTAATTAATAAAATCATGGAAATATAAAGTCATGAAAATTTCTATAATGAATACACTACCAGTCAAAAGTTTTTGAATAGTAAAAAAGTTTTTGAATAGTTTGTAATGTTTTTTAAAGAAGTATCTTCTGGTCACCGAGCCTGCATTTATTTGATCTAAAATACAGCAAAAAACTGTAAAATTGTGAAATATTTGTACTGTTTAAAATAACTGTTTTCAATTTGAATATATTTTAAAATAGAATTTATTTCTATGATTTCAAAGCTGAATTTTTAGCATCATTACTCCAGTCACATAATTTTTCAGAAATCATTCTAATATTCTGATTTGCTTCTCAAAAATATTTATTATTATTATTATTTATATTATGTTAAAAACAGCTGAGTAGTTTTTTCTTTAGTGAATAGAAAGTTCGGAAGAACAGCATTTATTTGAAATAGAAATATTTTGTAACATTATAAAATTACTTTATCATCACTTTTGATCAATTTAAAGCATTCTTGCCAAATAAAAGTGTTAATTTCTATCATTTCTTTCCCCAAAAATCAAAAAATTATACTGACTCCAAGCTTTTGAATGGTATAGTGTATAATGTTACAAAAGCTTTTTATTTTAGATAAATGCTGATTGTTTAATCTTTCTATAATTTAAACAGCAAATCAGCATATTAGAATGATTTCTAAACGATCATGTGACACTGAAGACTGGAGTAGTGATGCTGAAAATTTAGCTTTGATCACAGGACTAAATTAGATTTTAAAATATATTAAGATATAAAACGGTTTAAATAGTAAAAATATTTCAAAATTGTATTGTTTTTGCTGTACTTTGGATCAAGCGAAGAGAAGAGACTTCATTAAAAATCTGTTCAAAAACTTTTGACTAGTAGTGTATATATTTTTGTCAAGCCCTGATTTTTCAGGTAGAGGTATTGCTGTTCAAAATTTCTTCAATTATTATTAATTGGTTATTATTATTATTTTTTTATTTAGTTATTTTTAATATATTACCTTAGTTTCTGTAAATCAAAATAAGAAGAATGAAAAGAAGCAGCTTTATTATTACAGCAAAAATACCGGAAATATCTTACATAGCCTACATGGAGGGTCTTAAAGGGCGTATTGTCTTAGATTAAGGTCGAAAAGGTTGAGAACCACTGAAAAGAAATGATTCTTTTGATGTAGTAAGAACTTACAGGGGTAGTTCCCTTCTAAAAAATAAAAAGCTTATCTTTATTTTGTTCCAAAGCCTGACCCATAAAATTTACAAATGGCCGCACCCGTTCTTATGGGGGAAAAAGGTGGATAGCTTTTATTTGTATGGGGGCCACAAAAAGATATTTTGGAGAATGTTTCAACTATTTTGTTAATATAATAGAAGTGAACAGTGTCTAAAACAACATTGGACCCCAAGGACTTTCATTGTATGGGCGCACATACACACAAAAACACTTTTAAAAATATTTTCTTTTGTGAAGAAAGTCATGCAGATTTGGAGCAGTTAATTTGAAGGGCACTTTGAGCTTTTTAGAAAGTCTGTGGAATGTAGTTATCATGCTTTTTGAAGCTTCTAAGCACTTTCTGTCATCAGTGGCTTTTTAATGCCTCTCTTTTCTTACTGTTCCTCGTGTCACACTCTCTCTCTTTCTCACTTTCTCGCTTCCTGTCTTCCTGTGTATGTTTTGAATCTGGCACCAGCATGCCTCATCTCCCAATTAATGCCCCAGAGAGGGGACTACCCATCATCCCCTCTGCAGGGGGATGTGTCACGGCGGGGCACAAAGAGATGCAAGCAGAGCGAGGCAGATGTTTGAAGTTTAAAAGTCAAATCTCTCGAATACAAAAGCATTAGCATTTTTTTCCCATTCAGCTCGCAAACGGCGGTCAAATACCGGGCTTGAAAAGATACAGTGGTGTTGCTCAAGAGATATTGTTTTATATAATGAAACACACTAGGCACAGCTGCATGCAGACACATTTATAATACTATTTTGCCCATCCGTCTGACAGAAGCGCAGCGGCACAACAGGTCAGAGTCTGACATGAATTCGCTCTCAGTTCTCAGAAACTGTCACACACAAAACCCAGCAGGTGCCTCTGCAGTGGAGCCCCATTACTTTGTATAATCCATCAGAAAGTATTCACACACACAGAAACACAGAAACTCACACACACACTTACAGTCTCCTCCACAAGGTATTTTTAGTACACGACCTGGTGGCTTGGGCCAGCCTGTGCCAATTCAGCAAGCTGAGACATGGCTCTTCATGGCACCCTACTGTCAGGAGGCTGGGCTTTCCTAACACAGTGTCCCAAACCGGACGCGACACAACAATATTCCAGCCACAGTTTTTCAGGCCGCACTGAAAATGAAAATGCCGCACAATGCCTTTGTGTTGGCAAAACACCTCAGAGCTGAACGTAAAGAACGCTTGCTTTCACAAAGTGCAGGGAAGGAACTGCATGTTGCTGAAGAAGATTCCGATAAACATTTGATTTCATCTTGCCATGTAGCTGTATAAAAGTCCCAAATGCTGCTGCAGACATTCCCCAAACCATGACACTTCCTCCTCCATCTTTCACTCACTTCTTTATGCACTTGGCCTTCAGTCTTTCCTCAGTTTGACGCTGAACAAAACGTAGACAAAATTGCAGTCGAGTCTAATAACCAATTCAGTCTGAGATGAGTCAGAGTCCAAAATGGGCTGAGTCGGACTCAAGTCCAAGTCCCAAAGGGCCGGGTCCAAGTCTAATGAAACACTACTGTACTGGCCTCAAGTCCGCGTAAAAATGCATCCGAGTCCACTAAAATTGTACTTGAGACCGGACTTGAGTATGAGTACGAGTCAGAGTACCCCAACTCTACCCATCAGACCTTAATAAATTAAACTTGCTCTCATCACTAAAGTAAAGTTTGGACCAGTTCTCCTCTCTCCACACAAAATGTTCCTCAGCAAAAGTGAGACTAGACGTTTGATTCTCTCTGCTGATGAGAGGCTTGGTCACTGCAGAGTGCGCTTTCAATCCGACTTCTCTTAAACATGCAGAGACAGATATTTGCCCTGTTCAGCGTTGAACTGGCAAGCAATTCCAGCTGCGGTGCTGTACCCATTCTCCATTGAGAGTCTCTGCATTATTCTGTCTTCTCGTACATGTGTCTTACGTGGACGACCAGCCTTTCTGGGGGACTTGAATGAATAAGTGTCATTGTAAACCTGATGATTCTCATGACACTCTTTACCCCTCTTTCTTCCGTTGCAGAGAAATTAAGGTTTTTGAGGAAAACATTCCTAGATTTTTCTCCATATAGTGGACTTTAATGGTGGCCAACGGGCTGAAGGTCCAAATTGCAGTTTTAATGTAGCTTTAAAGGGCTCTACAAGATCCCGGCCAATGAATAAGGGTCTTATCTAAAGAAACTATCAGTCATTTTCTAAAAAAAAAAAAAATGTAAATTTTATCCTTACCCTGTTCAGCGCTGAACTGGCAAGCAATTCCAGCTGTAGAGCTGAACCCATTCCCCCATTGAGAGTCTCTGCATTGTCCTGTCTTCTTGTGCATGTGTCTTACATGGATGAGCAGCATTTCTGGGAGACTTGAATGAATTGGTGTCATTGTAAACCTGATGATTCTTATGACACTCTTTACCCTTCTTTCTTCCGTTGCAGAGAAATTAAGGTTTTTGAGGAAAACATTCCAGGATTTTCTCCATATAGTGGACTTTAATGGTGGCCAATGGGTTGAAGGTCCAAACTACAGTTTTAATGTAGCTTCAAAGGGCTCTACAAGATCCCAGTCAAGGGATTTATCTAAAGAAATAATCAGTCATTTTCTTAAAAAAAACAAGATTTTGTCCTTACCCTGTTCAGTGCTGAACTGGCAAGCAATTCCAGCTGCAGTGTTGAACCCATTCCCCATTGAGAGTCTCTGCATTGTCCTATCTTCTCGTGCATTTGTCTTACGTGGACGACCAGCCTTTCTGGGGGACTTGAATGAATTAGTGTCGTTGTAAACCTGCAATATTTGAGAAATCACAGATTTGGAACAACCAGCTTCTCTTACAATAGCTGAAAGGGTCATCCCCTGTCGGAGAGTTTCAGTCACCTTAGCCATCTTGCAATCTCTGTAAAAATCAGAGGAATGCTGCCAGTAAATAGGGTTTGTCATATAATTAATGAAATTAGCACCAGGTGCCAGATTAACACCAGTAACTTTCTTTTCAATTATCACATTTAGGTTTTTTAAAGTACAGTTTTCATATACACATACCCAGCTATGAGGTTTATGTTAGTCTTTGAAATATAGTATGTGTGAGTGTCTGAGTGTGTAAGTGTGAATGTCTGTGCGCCCAAATATTTGCGAGGGTGATTATGACCCCGGGTTGACTGGGGTTATTATGTGCGTAGGTGACAGTGGGATAGATCCCTGTTCTGAGAAACAGGATTGGCTTGTGGCGTTTGAGGTTTATTATTAGCTTGTGTGGTTGCTGTGTTTACCTCGGCCAAAGCACAGGGAAGCCCCCCAAAGCATGACAAGGCTCACTGCCAGCAACCTGCTCCAAAATGCCACAGAGACAACAGGAATGTTTGGAGCTTCAGCCGGTGTCATCCAGCCTGAATCCGTCTCCACCCCACCACAGAGCCACTGGCTTTGTCAGGATCAGGTATGAGGTTTGAGTTATGGTCAGGGTTGGGCTGAAAGAGTTGAGACTCACATTCAGGAGATCTAAATGGAAATAATTCAATTTCATGCTCTTGAAATGATTGTGTGTTTATCCATCAATACACTGCCACTCCCGTTGCATCTCAAGACTAAGATGAGTGACTTGAGTGCATTAAGAGAGTACAGTTGCAATCAAAATTATTCAACCCCCCAGAGACTGCAGTACTTTACAAATACAAGCTTTTCTAAAGATCCAGGACTTTATAAAAATTGCATCTACAACAGTTTAATGGCATATTAAAAGTTATAATGTCAATATAGAATGTAATGTTTTTGAGTTATAGGATTTTTTAATATCACAGCTATGTCATAATTATTCAACCCCTGTTCAACATTGCTGTTTTAAGTCACTTATTTTTTATGGTAGGGAACATAATTGTCTTAAAACACAATTAAGCCTTTATAAACTTTATTAAAAAACAGGATTAGCTTGGGGTGTGACACATACATACGGTTAGCCCATGCATGTGCTGAAGAGTTGCTAATATGACAGAGGTCAACAGAGCTCTCACAAAAACTATAGAGAAGAAATATCTTATCTTATTGAATCTTATTGTATTAGAAAGTCTAAGGCTACATTAAGATTTCCAAGACATTAAAAGTTCCTAGAGACGCAGCTGGCAGCCTTATTCCTTAGTTTGAAGTGTGTTGTACCAGAGAATCTTTGAGGGAGTTGAACAAAAAAAGTGCAATATCATAAAATGTTTGATCAGAGCAACTGAGAAAAACCTGCAATGTACAGCCAAAAACTTGCAATACGACCCGATGAAACAAGGAAAAACATTTCAAAACAGTGTATGAAAAGAGCACTAGACAAGTGTGGCCTTCATGTTGGGGCATCTTGCCGAATACCACTCTTGACCAAAAAGAACAAAAAGGCCGACCTGAACATGCTAAAACTCATTTGGATAGACCTGTGGAGTTCTGAAATGGAATAAAAGAATGTTTTATGGAGTGATGTGACAAAACTAGAACTATTTGGGCCTGTGGATCAGTGGCATGTCTGGAGCAAAAAAAGACAAAACTTATAAGCAGAAGAACACCATCTCCATCGTCAAACATGGAGGTGGATCAGTCCTGTTATGGGGTTGTTTTACTGTAGCAGGAAGTGGAAAACATGACCGTATGAAAGACATCATGTATTCTATGAAGTATCAGGCCATTTTGGCAAGAATTGTGATGCTTTTGGTGCAATGACTGAAGCTGATGATCAGTGGACTTTCCTGCAGGACAGCCATCCTAAAGTATACATCAAAATCTACTTAAGCTTGGTTCAGGGATCAGTCATAGAATGTTTTTGAGTGGCCTGTTCAGTCTCCAGATTTAATTCTCATTGAAAATATTTGGTTGAATTTGATTAAAGCAGTGGCAATGTGAAAACCAAAGATTATCAGTGATCTGAAAGCTTTTTCAGGCAAGGAATGGGCCAAGATTGCAGTAGAGAGGAGACAGAAGCTTCCAAGCACTTTCAAGCAGCGATTTTTGGTGGTTTTAAAGAATAAAAGATTCTGCACCAAATTTTACTTTTGGGGGTTGAATAATGTTGAAGATGAACGTTTAGAGCCAATTTGAATTTTTTTTTTTTCTTACGTTACTTACTTACTTACGTTCTCAGAATTATTCAAATGTGTAATGACAAACTTTCTCCAATAGTGTACTGACGCCTTTGTTGAATTGTTTTCACAAAATTTTGTTCTCTGGATCAAAATGTCTTGCAGGTCAAGGGGGTTGAATAATTTTGATTGCAACTGTAGCTCTTAAGTTCTGTGAGTTCCCTCTGGAACCAGGCAACTTTCCCAGAATGCCACTTAAAAACTGACAGCGATGCCCTCTGATAAATGTGGGAACATTTTTTTGGAAAGGGTATTAGGATAAATGAAATTTATTAACTAGAATTGCGAGGTAGAAGATCGGAGCTATGGGAGATGATTTTTCTTCTCTAGCTTGTCTTATGTGGCTTGACCCCTGAATGTCTATGGGAATGAGATCCACTTCAGAATTACACAGAAATCTTTGTGAATCATTTGTGAAGTTCTCCACATTCAGTGACCCTTGAGTGTTTATTCTGTATTTTTGAGAATTGATTATGCATATGTAGGACTCTCTGCTACATTTAACAGATTTTCCAAACAAGTCCATTCTGAAGATTTATTTTGCAGATTTGGCTTCACATTCGACACATAAATTGAGAAGCAAAAGTACTTGTTGATAAACCAACAAATTAAAGATCAGCTTCTCATGTAATTTCAAATCTAGCTCATGTGCAGAATTATGTTTATTTTTTAATCAAGCTTTGTAATGTTGATGGTAATAGATATGAAGACATCATATTATTCACATCAAAAATAGTGAAGGCTTTCCAGGGGCGTCTTGTGCAATAATGAGGGTATTTCTTGAACACGTCTGTCTGATTTGTAGTGATACAACTGTTGTTCAAACTTATCTTTGTTGTTGGATCAAAGCCTTGCAAATGAATACAAATGGGTTTCTCTCTCATATATGATCATCCAGGTTTCTTGTGCAGAGTGTTTGTTGGCAGATCCATTCATAATGAGGTCATGTAGTGTTTGCATTTCATCTACCATCAACATTTCCTTCCCTGGAGAAATGCGGAGGAATTCCTCACCAATGAGACACTTTAGCTTATGTCTTTTCCTGTGAAAAATGCTCTGTTTTTTTTTCTTCCATGCTGGCCTTGAGCTTGCCTCCCATGTCCAAGTAATGATCTTGGCCTTTAAAAAAAAATCCAGGGCGGAGTGGCACAGGGGAACCGATTTAATAACATTATTAAAAGCCGGATCTATGAGGATTCTCATGACACTCTTTACCCTTTTTTCCAGTAGTCTGGCATTCAGCCTGCAGAGTTTTTGGCTTGCAGCCACAAATTAAATGTGAAGTAATGTTTGAAAACTTGAAGGTGGGCTTTATAAGGAGGCACTGTCCACTTGTATAAAAATGAGTTGGGAAAAATCGTTAGCTCAGTGTGCCAGTTTGGTTGACTACAGTGATTAAAATTTGATAGAATCAAACTGTGAAAGTGGCACATAGTGGGCCAAATATATTCAGTGGAAAAAAAAAAAGTCTAGGGAATAGTTTGTAAAAATAGCATATGGTTGTGACCGTGTACGTCAGTGCTCAGCCAGACCTGCGTGGTCACGATACATGGATGCATGTGAACAATAATGTGATCTGATCCCTCTCCCTTGTTATATGGATTAAAATAGAGCTATGCAGAGAGATATGTTTGGTGAAGCATAATTTAAGATTTAAAGGAGAAGTTCACTTCCAGAATGCAAAATTCCTGATTTACTCACTCCTATGTCATCCAAGATGTTCATGTCTTTCTTTCTTCAGTTGAAAGAAATCAAGTTTTTTGAGGAAAACATTGCAGGATTTTTATCCATATAGTGGACTTCAGTGGGGATCAACGGGTTCAAGGTCCAAACTGCAGTTTCAATTCAGCTTCGAAGGGCTCTACAAAATCCCAGCCGAGGAATAAGGGTCTTATCTAGTGCAAACAACAATCTGTTATTTTCTTCAACAAAAAAAAAATGTATATACTTTTTATCCACAAATGCTCATCTTGCACTAGCTCTGCGATGCACGTGAGCGACTTTGCGTATTACGTAATCACGTTGGAAAGGTCACGCATGGTTAGTTCTTCTGTGTATTTTGGTTCAAAAAGGTCTGGTATCTCATGTTCACCTCCAACTTCAAAATCATCATGTTTGAGTTTCTTTGCTCATTCGTTTTGTAAACACTGGGTTGGTACTTCCGCCTACGTCAAGCATGACCTTTACAACATGACTATGTAATGTGTGAAATCAAGCTAGTGCAAGAGGAGCATTTGTGGTTAAAAGGTATATAAATTTGTATTTTTCTCAGAAAATGAGACATTGTTTCACTACATAAGATACTTCTGCCTCAACTGGGATCGTGTAGAGCCCTTTGAAGCTGCACTGAAACTGCAGTTTGGAAGTTCCAACCATTGGGAATTATGAAGTCCACTATATGGAGAAAAGTCCTTGAATGTTTTCCTCAAAAAAGATCATCGGATGCCCATTTTCCACAAGTTGATATGATTCTTTAGGGTCTTAATGAAAAGTCTATAATATACTTTGGTTAAAAATTCTCAATGGTTTTGTAAAACAACACACTACCTTGCCAAAATGAGCTCTGCAAAAATCATCCCATTCTGAGGGGATTGCTCCTTTAAATGCAAATGAGCTCTGTTCGCCCCACTCCTCTCTACTCTCTGTGGAGTGACGAGCCTGTTTACTTAAGCCGTGTTTAGCTGCTAAACTTGCTAACTAGCATGTTATTAGGAAAAGTTATTGCTGAGATTCATAAAAAAAAAAAAACCTTATACTCACTTCTGCTGTAGGTGAATCTGGATCACGAATGATTTGTGTGAACATAGATGCGTTTATGTAGATCAGGAGGCGCATTCCCTTACAAACAAACGTAATCCACTGCATCTTCAGCAGCTCAGATGTCGGGACTAAATGACGACCACTATGTTCATTATTACATCCAGCAACACAACACCTCAATCGCTCAATTCTTGTCTAACTTAACATCCCTGCTCCGGCATCAAAACAATGGAGGTCGGACTGTTACTGCTGTTACTGCGGACAGCTGATCTGAGGTAAAACGCTCATGTCAATCAACTATCATGGGAGCGGCCTCTGGGTGTGACGCCACACCGACAGGCATCTGAGAATGGCTCGATTTGAAAAAGGGAATATTATTTTTACAGATTAATTAAAAACCACTGCATGGATTTTTATCATTATAGGGTAGATTTGTACATGCACTGCCAACACACATTAATGTTCAAACAACATGTGAAAGTGAAGTTTGCATCCGATGACCCCTTTAAAGAAGTAGTTCAGTACGAGTTAAAGGGATAGTTCACTCAAAAATGTGAATTCTGTCATCATTTGCTCACCCTAATGTCGTTCCAAACCTGTAAACCTTTCTCTCTTTCTTTGATGAAAGAAGATATTTTAGACTGTGTGTCAACCTACTGACTTTCACTGTATGTACAAAAAAAGCACAGAGACATTTTTCAAAATAGTCATACCGGTTTTGAAAGACATGAGGGTGAGTAAATGATGACAGAATTTGCATTTTTAAGTAAACTGTCTCTTTAAATTGTATTGAACTTGGAACATTTCTTAACCATAAGTCATTTTTTATTTAAAAGAGCTTCCTAAATGTCTAGAAATGCAACAAAAACAAGAAAAATTTCCTTATGGAAACCTTGTGCATGTAAGTCATGACCTAAATATTTTGATTTCCTTAAAAGTCTTTGGCCGGAGGATTGTGAAGCCAGTGAGGTAAAGCAACGGCAGCTTTTGGAAAGAAGCTGTCAGGGCCGACTCACAGCAGGAGTTTAGACGAGGCTCAAACTAGAGACATCCAAGAGAAATATACAGACGTGGATAGTCTGCTGTACTTTTTATACAGTCTGTGTCTATTTTCTGAGCAGACTAAAGTGAACTGCTGACGCAGCTCCTAATATGCCAGTCTCTGGCAGACTTGTTTTTTTTTTAATGAGACGTTCTTCTCCACCTGCCTCCAGCAATTGAGCTCTGATTAGTGTCTCAGTGAAGTCATGATGCTCTGTTGGACATTATAATCTGAGTTTTGCTATAACATATACAAGAAGTTTTGAAATGTGTGCCTCTTAAGGGATAAAATCCAGTTTTCTACTGCACATTAATTGAGGAGTCTGGCGTCTTATTCCTCCCCACAGCATTGCATAATGTTTTTTTACAGGCAGCTGAGGGCCTGTTAATAAACGGGAAGTTTTCCCCAACTCATTGTTCAGCATGTTCCACAGTTATTAGCTTGTCTTTGTGTATTAGGCAAGAGATTGGGACAACCACAGAGTCTCTCGGTGGATCTGTCTTGAGAACTCTGGACTCGAGTGCTCTTGTTCTCTACTACTCTTGGACTCTAATGAGTCATAATGACCCACTAAATTAAACACAACCTCTCAAACATGTATTGAGATAATCAGATTTGTGAAAATGGTGTGTGTTGTTCAGTATTTCCAGCCACAGTTGATTATAAAGAAACGTTTAGCACACAGTGATGCCATCTGTGTAGTTTGTTGTACCTTTCAGGAGGTATTTTACAATTTAACCTTTGAATTTGAATTAATTTGGCTCCGTGAGATACTGCCGTTTCTCTTCAGCGGCGATGTTGTAATGCTTCTGACAAATGTCCATGTGCAAAAGGCTATGAATTCATATAATTAATTGGAAAAATCTACAAAATGCCATATTTTTTCCATTAAACACGTTATAAAAACAAGGCTGTAACAGTTTTTCTTCTTCTCTTCTTGCTTTAAACCTGATCGGTCTGTTGTTGGCAAAATCACTCTAGTTAGGTTTGGCAAACATAAAATGTTTGCAGTTGGGACATTGTGAGTGGAAAATCTGACTGCTTTTGTCCTTCTTAAATGGTGGCATTGTGATTTTAATAAATTTGATTTTGACTCATGGCAAACACTGGCAAAAGTCACAACTGGTCCAGCCAGCTGGAAAACAACACTAGGAGCAGAACTCCTCAAAAACACATAAAAATATATGCATCATCTAATAAATGATAGACATTCAAAGAAACATCTGATGTACAAAGTATCATGGGGAGAGTTTAGCATTTAGATACTTTTTTATTATACTGTTGTGTTTATAATAAAATATAAAAAATACATTTATAATATAATATAATATAATGTAATATAATATAATTAAACTTAAAAGTTAATTTATTAATTATAAAACTGACAAACTCATTTATAATAATAATAAGAAATATATATATATTTATTATAAAATCTAAATTAATACAATATAAAATGCAATATATAATTAATAATACAAAATATAATTTAAAATTTATTATTTAAAATTCATTATAATTTATTGTAAAACAATAAATATCCAATACTTTATTTTTATTTATTTATTTATTTATTTATTTATTTATTTTAAATCAAATGTAATACATTTATTTGATATTTATTATTATTTATTTATTATTATTATTGTAAATTAACATTTGTTATAAAATTATATTTTTGAATAAATTATTTTGATATTTATTATAAAATATAAATTAATACAAAAAATATACAATTAATAATACAAAATATAATAAATACACAATGAAATATTAATTGATTCTAAAACAATAAATATCAAATACATTATTATTATTTAAAAATATAAAATACTTTATAATACATTTATTTGATATTTATTTATTTATTTATTTATTATTAATTTATTATTATTGTAAATTAACATTTGTTATATAATATAATAGAATAGAATAATTAATATATAATATAATGTAATATTTAAACTTTAAAGTTAATTTTATGTTTGTAATAAAACTGACAATCAAACACATTTATAATAATAATAATAATAATAATAACAATAATAAATGTTTTTGATATTTATTAAAAATAAAAATACATGCAATATAAACAAATATAATATACAGTTAGTAAAACTAAATATAATAAAGTAATAAACTATTAAATATTAATTTATTATAAAACAATGGATATCATATACATTATTATTATTATTATTATTATTATTATTATTATTACTTTAAAAATCAAGTACATTGTAATACATTTATATTGATTTATTATTATTATTTAAAATTATGGTAAATTAACATTTGTTATAAAATAATAGAATAGAATAATAGTATTTTTAAACTTAAATTTTAAGTTACTATTATAAAACTGAAAATCAAACACATTTATAATAATAATAGTAATAATAATATGTTTGTGATACTGTGATATATGAATTAATGCAATATAAACAAATATACAGTTAATACAAAATATAATAAATTAATTATGTATTAACTATTAAATATTTATTTTAAAACAATATCAAATCCATTTTTATCATTTAAAAAAAAAAATCAAATACATTGTAATACATTTATTTGGTATTTATTTTTAATGTTGTTGTTATTTATTATTGTAAATTAACATTGTTATAAAGTTGTTTGTTCATGTTACATTAACTAATGTTAACAAATGACACCTTATTGTAGAGTGTTACCAAAACTCTACGCTTTTTTTCTAAGCGAAATCGAACACTGACCACTTGTGTCAGTTCCTTGACAGCACTTGACAGCACAGTTCCTTGCTAACGACCTCTCAAATGACATCACTTCCTTTCACGTCTTTCAGATGTGAGTGCTTCAGATTGTTTGTACAGTGGTAAAGGTCAAGGTCTGACCTGACGTCCACAGGCTGTCAGGTGCCTCCTTACTGAATAAAGCGAGGCTGCCTTCCCTTGCCAAAAGATAGTGGATTTTGTGGATGAAGCCTGTTGGACGGGGATGAGAGAGCGCGCTGAGAATAGATCCGTGGCCCCAGTGCGCAGCGAGCGGTCTGGAATCCCAGCCTGCCCCTGTGGATCGAGCCAGGGAGATTCTGTACATGACTGGAGGATCACCCACCCAGCTGCCAGAACCACACACACGCACACACAGACACACACACTAGCACACTTCGCCACCTACTTAGAGCCTTGAGGAGCACACCTAACACACATGTGCAGGCACACACATTGAGAGCATATGTGGCGTCTCATCCGTTCACATGTACGTGTGTTCACATGTTCTGTCTGAATGACTAAATGTTATTTAGGTAGGACCTTCATTCAGACCATTGTTTCCTTTTAAACGTATGCAAAGGTTAATCACGTCTTTATTTAATACATTATCTAAAACCTTTTCCACGTACTTCGCTCTGACCTTCCTGTCACCGGCTCTGTTCTATTTCTGTTTATCCAATGTGTAACGCGGGACTGGCGTTTGGACGAGAGCACAGTAATACCTCTGAGATCAAAGTGGTTTGTGGTATGACGCTAACATGGAGTAATTTATAGATTCGCTCTGTGTCAGTTGCGCCGTTCCGCTCCGCTAAAATCACGCACTTACTCGCGTACTCTCAGAGGGCAACGATGTCAGCACGTCCTCATAACCTCAGATTTATGTTTAAAGTCAACTAGCTTCTCCTCATTCCTTGGCCTGACCTTCGCACTATTATTGTGCGATGTATGTAATTATGTTTTAGTCATTTAAAGCTATCTGAACGTGGACGGAAACACTAAATATTTGGTGTAAACGCACTGCGTTAATTGGTGATGTGCCTTTGGGGAAATTAGCGGCTGAACGTGATAGAGACAGGGAACAGACACTTAGTACACTGGAGCACGGCGTGCTTAGACAGCTGAAGCCGTCTCTCATCTCTGCACCTGCTCTGTTCTCCCTTGTGTCCTCCCTCAGAGAGAAAGAAAAAGAGAGAGATGGAAACCACTAGCACCTGCTGTGTGAAAAATATGACGGACAAAGAAGTCTGGGTTGAAAAAAAGAAAAAAAAAATTAAAATTAAAACAAAACCTAACCCTAACTCATAAAATAAGCATTATATATATATATATATATATATATATATATATATATATATATACATATATATATATATATATATATATATATATATATATATATGACAAAGTCGTCTGCTTTGACTTAAAATAATTAGCATTATTTAATATATATATTCCTCATTATACATATGTAGTGTCTATATTTTTAATTAATTTATGAATTCATGTTTAATTAAATTTCGAAAAGAAAATTTTGTCCCAGGCTTTGACAACAAGAAGAGTTCGAACCGAAAGGTCTGCAGGTGAAGGATGGACTTTTTTCACAAATTGTGATGATGAAAGCTTGTGCTTCATATGAAAGCTTGGTTCCACTACTGAATAACAAATAAAAAACACTTTTTCCTCACAGTTCTTTCTTTTTCTCGCAATTGCTAATTTGCATCTCGCAATTCTGACTTTTCTTCTCAGAATTGTGACACATAAACTCGCAATCGTGAGTTCTAAGGTCAGAATTGCGTGATATAAATTTAGAATTCTGAAAGATAAACTTGCAAATCTGAGAAATAAAGCCAGTTGCAGGAAGTATGCTCAATTATGAGAAATAAAGTTGCAATTCTGAGAAATAAAGTCAGAACTGCATGATATAAACTCGCAAATCTAAAAAATGATGTCAGAATTGCTAGATATAAACTTGCAATTCTGAGAAGTAAAGTCAGAATTGCAGGAAATAAACTCAGTTCTGAGAAATAAAGTCGCAATTCTGAGAAATAAAGTTGCAATTCTGAGAAATGAAGTCACAATTCTGAGAAATAAAGTCAGAAATGTGTGATATAAATGTGCAATTGTAAGAAATAAAGTCAGAATTGCAGTAAATAAACTCAGTTCTGAGAAATAAAGTTGCAATTCTAAGAAATAAAGTCACAATTCTGAGAAATAAAGTTGCAATTCTGAGAAATAAAGTCAGAAATGTGTGATATAAATGTGCAATTGTAAGAAATAAAGTCAGAATTGCAGTAAATAAACTAAGTTCTGAGAAATAAAGTTGCAATTCTGAGAAATAAAGTCGCAATTCTGAGAAATAAAGTCGCAATTCTGAGAAATAAAGTCGCAATTCTGAGAAAAAAAGTCACAATTCACATAAAGTCACAATTCTGCGAAATAAAGTCAGAAATGTGTGATATAAATGTGCAATTGTAAGAAATAAAGTCAGAATTGCAGTAAATAAACTCAATTCTGAGAAATAAAGTCTAGGGCTGTCAAACGATTAATCGCATACAAAATAAAAGTTTGCCTAATATATGTGTGTGTACTGTGTGAAATTATGATGTATATATAAATACACAGAAATTAATGTATATATTTAAGGGATATTTGTTATTTATGTACAAAATAATTATATTTCTATATAATATAAATTATGTAGAAATTATAATAAATACATATACTTGTAAAAATTTCGTAAATATATACATGAACGTGTTTATATTTATATATACATAAGAATTACACATAGTAAACACACATATGTTAGGCAAACTCAAATTTTTATTTTGTATGCGATTAATCGCGATTAATCGTTTGACAGCCCTAATAAAGTCAGAAATGTGTGATATTAACTTGCAGTTCTAAGACATAAATTCAGAATTGCAGGAAGTACACTCTGTTCTAAAAAATAAAGTCGCAATTCTGAGAAATAAAAATGCAAATTATGAGAAATAAAGTCAGAATTGCAGGAAATAAACTCAGTTCTGAGAAATAAAGTCGCAATTCCGAGAAATTAAGTCGGAATTCTGAGAAATAAAGTTGCAATTCTAAGAAATAAAGTCAGAACTGCATGATATAAACTCGCAATTCTAATGATGTTTTATTAACAAGGTTCGGGAGGAGCGCGTCAGATACCTAGCCTAATTAACACAACAGGAGTCCACTCAAGTCAATCAACGCTATGCATTCAAATACAGCTGACTTACCTCTATCCTTTTGACGGTTTATCAGCATCCCTCCACCACCCCATCTCCTCACTCCGAGTTCTCACTACACCTAAGGGGGGTTCTCTGGGTTCGGGCCATTCCCGAGCTCGGAGCCCTTCCCCGGACAGCACGCCAAACATGCATTACTATACTCCGGCTAATTATATGTAAGCGTGAACTCGTGAAAAAAAGGATGTCAGAATTGCTAGACATTAATTTGCAATTCTGAGAAGTAAAGTCAGAATGGCAGGAAATAAACTCAGTTCTGAGAAATAAAGTCACAATTCTGAGAAATAAAGTTGCAATTAAAAAAAAAAGACAGAATTGCATGATATAAACTGCAAATGGAGCAAATGTGAGTACAAAAAATATATATATTTGATGTATTCTTCTGTTCACCACTATAGAAGTTTACCCAGCTATGACTGCTTCCACTTCCTAACCAAGAAATGTGAAATGGGTCCATTGAAAACCTTAAACAATCAAATAGTCTAATGGATGGATACTTTCACGATTAAAGCACCCATGAACTAGTGGTAGTATTAGAAAATATTTTGTTAATGTTAACTCCTGATGTTTTCTTTCTGTCGTTCAGAGTTACTGGAGACAAAAACCATACGGCCGTTTAGTTTCTCTTTCAACACCAGTGACTATCGAATCCTGCATATGGACCAAGACCAAGGCCGGCTTTACTTGGGCAGCCGTGAATATCTGGTGTCTCTAGACATGCAGAATGTCAATAAAGAACCCCTCATTGTAAGATGTTATGGAGTTATTTTATTCTGCAGTTATTTAAGGAAATCAATAAAAGGACTAATGAATTTAGAGTTAATTTAAGTCTTTATTTACTGTAATTGAACCCAAACCATTTCAACTGTACAGTGGTTTAGTGCTACTTTTACTACTTTTTTAGTGATCATCTAGTAGCATATTAAAAAAGTTGTATGTGTTTTCAGATTCACTGGCCAGCAACAACACAAAGAAAAGGGGAGTGTAAATTAACTGGCAAAGGTGGACAGGTACATTTTACAGTCTGTTTTGAATTAATATTGAGTTATGACAGAGAAATACATTCATTGCTAAAATGCCTTTTTTTCTGATTTGTGTGTGTTTTCAGGGAGAGTGTGCTAACTTTGTGCGTCTGATTGAGCCATGGAACAGGACTCACCTGTACACCTGCGGCACAGGAGCATATAAACCCATTTGCACCTTCATCAACAGAGGCTGGAGAGCTGAGGTATCTTGTGAATGAAATTAGAAGACAATAATTTTTGTATTTAATCAGCATTACCAAAGATAGTCAATACAAAAGCGTTTTATTTTCAGGTTTTTTTTATGCATGTTTAAAAGATTTTGAATCATTTGGTTAATATTTGATCCTTTCAGATTTTACATATGTAAAAACTATGAAAATGACCTCTGCAGTACAGTCACTTTTTTACTTATAAGTGTGTAATTGTGCGTAGGAATACCTGTTCCGGCTGGTTCCTGGTTATGTGGACTCCGGAAAAGGAAAGTCTCCTTACGATCCCCGCCAGGAGAACGCAGCAGCTCTGATCAGTGAGAATTTCTCTCTCTTCTGCTCTTGTTCTTTCATAACAAAATTATGTAGTCAAGATCCAAAAAGCACAAATGAGATTCTGAAGCCATTACTCCAGTTTTTAGTGTCACATGATCCTTCAGAAATCATTCTAATATCTAATTTGCTGCCTAAGAAGTTTTTTTTTTAGCATTATCAATGCTGAAAACAGTACTGCTTAATATTTTTGTGTAAACTGTGATGCATTTTTTAGGATTCTTTGATTAATAGAAAGTTCAAAGGAACAGCATTTATTTGAAATATAAATCTAAATGTCTTTACTGTCATTTTTTAACATTTTTATGCATAGTTACTGAATAAAAGTATTAATTTCTTTCGAATAAATAATCATAAGAAAGCCAAACCTTTGAACAGTAGTATATTTTATTGGCAAGATATTGCACTTTTTAGAGTAAAACTTGTTTAAATCTATAAATTCAAAGATTTTGGTACTAAATATTTATAAAGATTTGAAAAAAAATACTTTTAGGATTAGTTCACTTTTAGAATAAAAATTCCAGATAATTTACTCACCCCTATGTCATCTAAGATGTTCATGTCTGTCTTTCTTTAGTCGAAAAGAAATGAAGGTTTTTGAGGAAAACATTCCAGGATTTTTCTCCATATAGTGGACTTCAATGGGGATCAACGGGTTGAGGTGCAAATTGCAGTTTCAATGTAGCTTCAATGGGCTCTATACGATTCCCAGACGAGGAATATGGGTCTTATTTAGTGAAACGATTGGTCATTTTTTAAAAAAAAATTTAAATGTATATACTTTTTAACAACAAATGCTCATCTTGCACTAGCATGCATTACGTAATCACATGCGGTTAGTTTTTTGTCTGTGTACTTCAGTTCAAAGGTAGGGTAAGATGAAATTCAGAATTGTCTGACTTTTTAAGCTTTTTTTGTAAACAACGTTTGACTTTCTTTGCACGTTTGCTTTGTAAACACTGGGTCGGTACTTCCACCTACGTCACAATTGCGTGACTACATAATGCGTGAGGTCGAGCTAGTGCGAGACGAGCATTTGTTGTTAAGAAGTATATAAATTTAAATGTTTTTTAGAAAATTATCAATAATTTCTTTAGATAAGACCCTTATTCCTCGGCTGGGATTGTGTAGAGCCCTTTGAAGCTGCAATTCGGACCCACTGATCCACTATGTGGAGAGCAGTCCTGGAATGTTTTCCTGAAAAACCTCAATTTCTTTTCGACTGAGGAAAGAAAGGCATGAACATCTTGGATGACATAGGGGTGAGTAAATTATCAGGAAATATTAATTCTGAAAGTGAACTAAACCTTTAACCAGTGGCCTTGATTGACTTCAGTGGAAATTCCATGGCCAGAATGTGTGGGAACTATTCTGTTAAGCACTTCTAGTTATATGAGAGTCTTCTAGCAGTACAAATGGGCCATTAGTATTAATTTAGCCAGTTTTCATCCATCATTTACTCTCATTCTACCCTCTTCAGATGGGAACCTGTATGCTGGAGTACATGTGGACTTCATGGGTACAGATCCTGCCATCTTCAGAACCTTGGGAGACCGTCCCGCCGTCCGAACCGAGCAGTATGATTCCCGATGGCTGAACGGTATGATATGAGCAGAGGTGTACAGTGATTAACTGTGACCCGGTGACAAATATTATCCTTTTTATCTCTTCACAAATCCTTTTATCTCTCCATCAGAGCCTGTGTTTATAAAAATTCAGAAGATTCCAGACAGCGCGGAGAAGAATGATGATAAGCTTTACTTCTTCTTTCGGGAGAAGAGTTTAGATTCCTCGGGGGGGCAGCGCTCCGAGCGTCCTCGCCAGAGTAGGCCGAGTCTGTCTGGTGAGAAAATCCAGATGCTAGACACAAGACTTGACTTCTTAAGCCACACTCTGACTTAATAATCAACTTTTAATCATGATGATTTTTGTCATGCAAATCATTATGTAAATCAGATGAACCCTAGGTTTGTTTAAAGTCTAATCTTTTTTTTCCCCGTTTGTGTGCTTTCCCTTTAGAATGATGATGGAGGTCAAAGGTCATTGGTGAATAAGTGGACAACGTTCCTCAAAGCACGACTGGTCTGCTCTGTGATTGGCGCAGATGGTGTTGAGACTTACTTTGATGAACTGAGTATGGGATATGTTTTTATCTCCTCCGATTATAACACATTCTTAATCAGCTCTCTGTCTGTCTCTGATGCCTGATGTCTGTTTGTTTTGTAGGGGATGTTTTCATCCAGAGGACCCATGATGAACGGAACCCCATTGTGTACGCTGTGTTCTCCACAGCTGGGTGAGATAATCTCATGCAGACATCTAAAACCTAAAACATTTGGGGTCAGGAAGATTTTTTTTTGAAAGAAATTAATACATTTTATTAAGCAACGACCAATTTAATTAAGCAAAAATGACAGTAAAGACGTTTATAATGTCACCAAAAAAGTCTATTTCAAATAAATGTTGCTCTTTTGAACTTTCTATTTAATAAATAATCCTGAACAACAATAATTATATTTCTTGAACACAAAATCAGCATATTAAAATGATTTCTGAAGAATCACTTGAATCTGAACACTAGAGTAATGGCTGCTAAAAAAAAATTTACTGTATTTTTGGTAGAACAAATATAACTTTGTTGGGCATAAGATGTCTTCCAAAACAAATTAATTGTCATTTTTAGCTTACTTATGGCTTTCATAAAAGAAGTTATTTAGCTTTTTTTCTCTCTTAAACACAACTTTACATTTTCCCATTTAATGTATGGAAATTAATATATGGAATATCACCCTCAAATACCATATGGAAAACTTTACTGCGCAAGGCAAATAAAATTGCTTCTCTGGTCATTTTCTGTGTCTTTAAAACTTGACAGTCACCCATTTCTTTTGTTTTATTGAAATGAGCTGCTGACAGCATGTTCATTCTAAAGCAATAAATATTATCACTACAGTAAGCAAAATAAAATTATTGAATGAATGAGTTTTAATGTATCTAACTGATTATTTAGTTTTGAAGCATCTGTTATAAGTGTAACATCTCTGTTCCTTCAGATCAGTGTTTATATTGACTGTCTTTTGTTAAATTAGATATAATGCCAATCAGGGTGGAAAATTAATGAGGGTTTGTGGCATAAATGCCACCGAAATGAACAAAAACGGCCCATTAATTCAAGGTAAACGGGCAAAAAAATGCCCCTGCACCCTGGTAAAAAAAACAGCCTATGTTGGTAGGTATGTTTTAAACCAGCACCAAAACATACCTAACCAGCATATGCTGTTTTTTTTTTTTTGTTTTTTTTTTACCAGGGCGTCATATTACTGCTCTCTCGATTCAAATGAAATGTGAAAATGAATGAAAAGTGTCAATTCGAAGAATTACATTTAGATCCGCTCACACTTTATCAGATTGCTTTTACGCAGTTTTGTGCAGTGTTGAGCCTTATAACAATCAAATGCGTTTATGTTAAACTTAGGAATGTGTTGGCCAATCAGAGACACTTAGATTAGTCAAACCTCCTGTTTTTTAGGATAATGTATAATTTAGGCACAATTTGAAACAATCTATTGTTAACAGTTCAAAATATTAATTAAAGTGGGTAAATTTAAGTATTTGACATTAAAGACAACATAGTATTGTTTTTATAATAATAAGGTTTTATTTAGTGAAATTGCCCTCACAAATGTAAAAAATGTCCATGGAAATCAATTCCAGGAGGCAAATATTGGCCCTTAATGGAAAAGTTAATTTCTCACCCTGATGCCAATGCCGTTTCTTTGTTTTTCTCTGTAGCTCTGTGTTTAAAGGCTCTGCCGTGTGTGTGTACTCAATGGCTGACATTAGAAATGTCTTCAATGGACCCTTCTCTCACAAACACGGTCATAACTACCAGTGGACACCCTACACTGGCAAAATACCTTACCCTCGCCCGGGGACTGTGAGTATTGCTTACGAAATCCAGCTTTGTATCTTATTATTGATTCTTTTGTTGCTATCTCATTCTATTTCGCACTTTCTGCGTGTTATTGCTTAGTGTCCTGGAGGAACCTTCACCCCTGATCTCCACACCACTAAAGCCTTCTCTGATGAGGCTGTAAACTTTGTACGTGCCCATCCGCTGATGTATCAACCTATATATCCAATACACAAGCGCCCTCTGGTGGTCAGAACTGGAGTTGACTACCGTTTCACCACTATTGCTGTGGACCTGGTGGATGCTGTGGATGGAAGATACGAGGTGCTCTTCCTTGGCACAGGTTAGAGATTCTTTCTATTTAGTTACATGCAGGATGATTTCTTCCTGAAGTTGCATGAGAAGGTGCATTGCAATAAGAACCGCCTAATTCGTACAGTTTATAATATCAGGGCTTACTCATGATTCACCTTAAACTTTAGATCGTGGAACAGTCCAGAAGGTGATTGTCTTACCAAAAGACATAAGCACAACAGAAGAGCTCGTTTTGGAAGAGGTTGAGGTTTTTAAGGTACGGAAATACAGAATACTGTTGGGTAGGGATTACCCTAAAATACCCTAATGGATGATTTTGAATGTTGAATGAAAATTTCTCCCTCTGTTTTTTTTTTTTTTTTTTTTTATTTATAGAGTCCAGCTGCTGTCAAAACTCTGAAGATTTCTTCTAAAAGGGTAAATATATCTGTATTAAAATCATATATATTATGATTTATATATATATTATAATTTTGTTAATTTTGAAATTGATTTTATTTTTATCGAAGTTTTATTGAAGTTTAATAAGTTGAGTAGTTATATGATAAGAACTCTGCATAAAACACCATTTTCGAGCTGTGACGCTGATACAAATCAGTAACTGATTGCTAAAAATCTATGCTGTTTCTAAATGTTTTCTCTTTTTTTCCTTGCGATTTACAGCAACAGTTGTACGTGTCGTCAGAGAGGGGTCTTACCCAGGTGTCCCTGCACCGGTGTGCCGTTTATGGCAAGGCCTGTTCAGACTGCTGCCTGGCCCGTGACCCCTACTGTGCTTGGGATGGAGAACACTGCTCAGCTTTCACCCCGGCTACCAAGAGGTCAGATCACATTCGTTTACCCCATTGGGTGGTCCATTGCCCAAATTGTCAGTCCATGTGCAATGCATATTAGTCTTCATCAGATCTGCTGAAGAGAAACAGAATAGAAAATAAACAGAATGATTAACAGCATTAGTTGATTTCACAATTAAAATAGCTTACAGTCAATAAGCTTTTAACCATTAAATCATCTGTGAATGAATTCTTAGGAGAAGCAGAAGGCAAGATATCAAACACGGAGATCCTCTACGACAGTGCAGAGGATTCAATGCTAAAGGTTTGTAAACAGCATATGATACTAAGTAACAATGGAAGAGCTCTTCAGAAACTTGAATGTGGCCCTTTTCTGACCCTCTCAGTAGAGAAGCGTCTAAGGGAAACGGTGCAGTTTGGGGTTGAAGGGAGCAGCACGTTTCTGGAGTGCCAGCCAAGATCACCACAGGCCACCGTCAAATGGCTCTACCAGAAGGACGGGAAGCGAAAAGCAGTAAGACACTCATCTCAATCACGATTATCAGGCTTCAAAGGGATAGCTCACCCAAAAATGTTAATTCTGCCATCATGTATTTACACTTTTAAAAAAGTAGTGAAATTTACTGTAAAAAAGGCAGCTGTGGTTGCCAGAATTGAATCGTAAAAAATATGATGGCAACACTTTTGGTTTCACGCATTTTATTTAAATGTACAAAATGTATCAATTACTAACGTAATGTTATCAGACCAACCTACTAGGGGTGTAACGATACACAGAAGTTATGGTTTGGTAGGTACCTTGGTTTTAGGGTCATGGTTCGATATGGGTTCAGTACAACAGGAAATTTTCATTTATTTTAAACAGATGGTAGCGCTACATACATGTAGCATGAGCAGTTGTTTTCTTTTTCATTTAGATTGTATAATTTAAAGATTTAAAGCTAAAACAGCATGGCCTGACTTTAAATTTGTGAAATTATGCTACATAAGACACTTGCACAGAACAAAAACAGCAGACGGACTGAATGAAAATGCAAATTCACCCTCTGACAGCAGGTGGCGCTTATCGAGCAGCAGTGATATCCACCTTATTTAAGAGCAAGTGTGGCCATTTGTAAATTTAATGTGTCTTATTGTGTTTTTTAGTTGTACAAACAGCTTGTTTTGCTGCTTGATATTGCAAACTGGTTTGTCTTACCATATTATTTTAATGTATTATCTTAATTATGTTTGCAGTGGTTTGTAGTGCAAACAGTTTTACCATTTACTGCACTTCGTTATTCTTCTTATTTCCCTATGGCGGCTTATGAACTGGAAGTCTAACACATTATCAGAAAACAGCTTACATCCGCATTGAAAAATAAGGTGGATAGAGGTTTTTTTTTTTGTATAAACACTACTTTATTATGCACTATATGGAGATAAGAGAAAAAGAAAATGCCACTGAAACATTTCTGAAGATGGTCAGTTCCTCTTAAAGATATATTCATATAAACCCCTGCATATTTTTCTTCCTATATTTTAAGGATTGTGAACAGTGAGTTTGATCTCCCTGATACAGTATTTTCTCCTCTTTACAGACTTCATAAAAATTCCTTACAAATTACATTTTGGGAAATGACTGCAGTGCAGTTTGTTTGCAATTCTGGCTAAAATAAAGCTAAAAAAAAATGGTTCAGATTTATAGCTGGTCAACCAGTGCATCTCTACAACCCGAAACTTTCCAGCACTGCTGATTAAAATAAGCAGGTGGTTCTTTGAGCCCTTGCGTGCCATCTGAACCATCAAATGTGAAATTTCACACGGACACAATTTATGGGTTTTCACTCTAAATTATAAGATGACTTGTGACCCTGGACAACAAAACCAGTATTAAGTAGCATGTGTATACTTGTAGCAATAGCCAAAAATATGTTATATGGGTCAAAATTATCAATTTTTCTTTTATGCCAAAAATCATTCAGATATTAAGTAAAGATTATGTTCCAGGAAGATATTTTGTCAATTTCCTACTGTAAATATAGATAGATTCCAGATTTTCAATTAGTTGTATCTCGGCCAAATGTTGTCCTATCCTAACAAATCATACATCAATGGAAAGCTTATTTATTCAGCTTCTTCAAAAAATTGACTGGTTTTTAGGTCCAGGGTCACATTTGTTCTTTTTCCAAAAACTTTATTTTGAAACTTTTAAACTCGACAGTATTTTACTGTAAAATTATGTGAAATCTCCTGTTAGATTTATTATTGTATAGTGTATATTAGGAAACTTTCTGTAACAGGTTTAATATTACAATTTTTAAAGTATTTTACCATTTAAAATTATAATTTTATTACAGTGCACCCATGACTTTCTTTCTTCAGTCGATGTTTTAAAAAATGTCTCAGGTTTTTTTTTGTCATTATAATGAAAGTCAGTGGGGTCCAGTGTTGTTTTGAACTCCTACTGACTTTCATTGTATGGACAAAAGCAGTTGAAATTCATCTGTTGTGTTTTGTATCATTAATTTAGAAGCCATAAATGACTCCTTTTCCTTTTCAGCTCAGCCGAGACAAAGATGTCTTGAAGACCGGTCATGGCATCCTGCTGAAATCTCTCACCCAATTGGATGCCGGCCTTTACCACTGCCTGGCAACCGAGAACAACTTCAAACACACCGTGGCGCGCATCTCCCTACGGATCCTGGACCGGGAGATCGTGGAGGCACTGACCGAGTCGGACGTCCCGATAGAACCAGAGCACCGCCGCCACCATTCCCATCACCACCCACCACCGCCGCCCCCTCCCCCTCAAACCCACCCACCCGCTCTCCAGCTCCACCCACAACCTGAAGTGCGTCTCATCAACCAGTACTGCCAGTCCTACAGGCAGCAGATACAAAGCCAGCCACACAAAGCCAAACGAAACAACCGCAGGCATACGGGAGAACAGGAAGAGGAGGAACTACAGGAGCAGTGAATGGAACAGCACCTGGGACCCTGCTGACCATGTCCCACCCATGTGCCCCATCACTATGTACTTCCTCCAGGCAAACTTGGTCCATTTAATAAAATGATTCATTAGTTTAGACTGATTCATTAGACGTATCAGACTGTGTCTGAACTAGATTAATTTTCATTTTGAAATACGGTTTAATGCACTTAGCTCCCCTAACTAATCTAAATCTGGCTGTGTTGTGCTCACTTCCATAGCTAGCATTAAACTACACAGTTTTCTAATGAATTCCTTTAAACGTCCAGCCACACCAGCAAAACTACTGCTGTTTTATGTTAAACATAAGCTATTCCATTCTAATATTCAGCACACAGATGACTGCAGTGTAAATACTATCATTTGAAACCATTTAAAAACATGTACATTGTAGGCTTCAGAAGGGGTGAAATTGAAAGATCGCTGAATTCGTCAATCGTCTTTAAAACCCCCAGATCGTGAAATACAGTTGTGGAAGGAATGTTCTGGAGTATTTGAAGATGGTTGGATGTACGTATCTGCACACTACAATTATAGCACAATATATCTTGCCATCATTTTGACCACTGAAGTTTTTACTTTCCTTGGCATTTGCAGTTTTTTTCCATATTAAAGTCCTTGGAAGAACAGGCCGGTTTGTATGGACGACTAGGAGTGACAATTAAAATGAAAATGAATGTAATATAAAAGAATTTATTTAAAATGAAAAATAATAGTATAGTAATTTAAACATTAAAAATTTAAATTAAAAAATGAAATTATAAAATGATAACATTTCTATCATTTCATTTTTAAGTGTTACTTGTAGTTCTCCATACATTTGAGCTTTAATTTTAGTCTTGATCCATGACAGCAACTTCTACTAAAAAAGTGATATTTAAATGTCATTTGCATGTTCATTGTTTCAGAAAAAACTACAGATAGATTGAAAATTTAAAATTGGACATTAAATGGACATTAAATGTGGATTGTCAAACTAAATACAGTTGAAGTCAAAAGTTTACATACACCTTGCAGAATCTACAAAATGTTGTTTTTCCAAAATAAGAGGAATCATACAAATTGCATGTTGTTTTTTATTTAGCACTGACCTGAATAATATATTTCACATAAACTACGTTTACATATAGTCCACAGAAGAAAATAATAGTTGAATTTATAAAAATGACCCCATTCAAAAGTTTACACACACTTGAAGTTTTTGTGTATTCGAACCCTTTCCAACAATGACTGTAGGATTTTGAGAGCCATCTTTTCACACTGAGGACAGCTGAGGGACTCATATGCAACTATTACAGAAGGTTCAAACACTCACTGATGTGTGAGTGGAAACACAATGCATTAAAAGCTGGGGGTGAAAACTTTTGAACAGAATGAAGATGTGTACATTTTTCTTATTTTGCCTAAATATCTTTTTGTTTTATTTAGTACTGCCCTTCAGAAGATACAGAAGATACTTACATGTTTCCCAGAAGACAAAATATGTTACATTTACCCTTATCTTCAAATTCAAAAAGTTTTCACCCCCCGGCTCTTAATGCATTGTGTTTCCTTCTGAAGCATCATTGAGCTTTTTAATTTTCTGTAATAGCTGCACTGAGTCCCTCAGTTGTAAACTTATTATTTTAATACTAAAAAACTGCTTATTTTCTCTTACGGACTACATGTAAACATCTTTTATGTGAAATATCTTCTTCAGGTCAGTACTTAATAAAAATTAAACATGCATTTGTATGATCCCTCTTATTTTGGAAAAATAATTAACATTTTTGCAGATTCTTGACTTCAGCTGTATCTAATACTAAAAATGTTATATATTTTGTCTCATTTTGTAGTGGAACAAGCGGCTTTTTGCAACATGATTGGATCATTGCCCTGGAAATTTAAATGTTTTATTTGGACAAGACTGTGGACCAAAATGACAAAAATAAAAATTGTTTATGGGGATTATGCATCTGAATTTCTCCCTTGTGATCAATGAAACCAGACATTGATAGCTATTAATGTGAAAAGCCTTGATACGTACTTCACATTGCAGTTTTGATTGCAACCAAAATACAAGTCAGTTTTTTCCAGTCTGTTTCTTGTCTTGTAAAACAAATGCTTGTCCCCCAACTACGTATCTTGAACTGCTGTATATAGATACAGTTTTGAAGCCTGATCTCTTCTATTTTTGACTGTGGACTCTGATGTTAGTCGGAGCACTAAAAACATTCTCACTCTCAATCCATCGAATCGAAACATTTTGTATTCCACGGTTTGTCAATGGTGAAATGTGGTCATGTTTTTTGCTCGTGTTAAACACAGTATCTGTGCTTTGTGTTGTGTGACAATGACACATGTACATAGAAAATGTATGTATTCGACTATTCACTGGTCAGGATTAAAAACTAACCTTCTCTCTTTTCTCATCTGTCACGTGACCCTCTGTCTTTCTCTTTTTCTCTCTCTCTCACCCACACCATACAACATATTTATTGTGAGAGTGTACATATTCATGTGAGTTGTGCTCTTTGGTGGTGGGACAGGGCTGGTTTTGATGGAAAATGTCATTGTATGTGTTGTTTATTAACAGGACCAGGACACATAGAGAGATGCTGAGGAAAAAGAGGTAGATGTTTTTGGAGAAATTATAATCGGTTAACCTGTGTTTTAACATTTGAAACGTTTAAATTAAAATACGGGCATTTCTTTTTCATTAGGCATGAGAGATTTCGTATTTGCAGTGTGTTTTAAGCCAGAAATGTCTACCTCTTCAAGCACTTTCTATGGAATATCACTTGACACCAAACTGAAGGACAAAAGCAAGGGAAACATGTTGTATAATTTTCTTCTGAGAACATATACTTTGTCTAGCCCACTAATGTCATTTTTTGAAAGGATAAGAGACTGTTTCTCTTCAGTGGATGTTGGAGGAATATTTATAATGACTGTGTATAAAAAGCGCTTAAAGAAACGCTCTGTGGTTTTAACTCGAGACATGTTATCTGGTCTTGAAGGGTGGAGAACATACTCTAGAGTCCAAACCACATCTCTTTCCCGTCCACAGAGAATTTATTGTGCAGAATGACATCCGACACAACTTCTCTGGAGAACTTTAATGCCACATAGACTTTCTTTGTCTTGTTGTGTCGTTCCTTTGGTGTTGGTTGTTGAACTAAACAGAAACTTCCTAAATATGGTTGCTTCCTAAATATTTCCTCTTTGTATTTACCGATGTTTGTGTAGGTTCATGTTAATGTGATTGTTTGTGATAAATATTATTTTATTATCATGTTATTCTGGGATTTGGGAGTCCTAATAGGTGTTTTTTAAAGCAATAACAATAAACTGCTGTTTTTTGTTTTTATCCATTTATGTATTTATTGTTCTGTCTGAACGCTTATATCAAAAGTATCTTCATCAATGATACTTGATTATTTTAATACTCTTCGTTAGTCCCACATTTGTCCTGTAGGGGGAGGTCCTGTACAGTCAACAGATATATGGAGTATTGTACATGGCTCTCACAACTAGGTATATCTTGACAAGAATAACATTACTGGGTTTGTAGTTAGAAGATACAGATTTGGAATAAGGCAGTTACTGAGTCAAAAGTATGTGCACACAGAAGGAAATATCCAACATAAAGCTGTGGTTAATCTTGGCAGTCCTATGTTTGGATGAAATATAACACCACTCCTGGTTTGGCTCAACTATAATGTTCCTCCTTCCTGAATGAACTCACACTGAACTACTGCTGAGCTACTGTGAAGTGAAAGCTGGGAATGAAAACTGCAAAGACAAATCAGCTTTGAGGCTGAGACACTACAAAACAGGCATGAAATCTAGTCATTATGCTATCAAAGTTAGGTTTTTATTGCTTTACTTGATTTACAGCAGATCTTCAGATCACTCAGTGCAACTTGAATTTGGAATAACCTTAAGATTTCATGCCTATTGCTAAAATGATTCCCAATGAGCATCAGCTTCTTCAGCTCATTCTTTTAAATTGAATGGCATAAGTGTATGAACCACGAGTAGAGAGAAGCATTAATCATCCCACTCATCGTCGTCTTCTTCATCACCCCCATCATCCTCTTCATCTTCTGAATAAAGAAAGCAAAAATAGGTTTGTATTTGTTAGCATCCAATGCTAAGATTTTTAAGATACTAAAACATGCACGCCACAGAAATAAAACTCTGTCACTACAGTTTAAAACGACAACCGCCTTTTTGGGCAACCTGAAAATACATTTTAATGCGCTCTTTTCTGTGTGCGACGTCATTGTGTGCGTAGAAACAACCAACCAATCATCAACTTAAACGGCGCTTGTTTCATTATATATTCATTAGCTTTGCGCACTCGCAGAAATGTTGTGTTTGAGAGAAAGTAACGTGTCTAAAATTGACAGAAAACCCGTTAAATTAAGTCAAGAGACGGATTTATTCTCACATTGATAGTCCAGGACAAACTGGAATTTACAGTCAGAAAAATGTAAGTCAAAATGTAAGCCCAATAACGAGACCAGACGCTATTTAAACATCTCAGGTGGCTGCTGTATTCCTCCGATCAATTAAACACAGCAAATATGCAAATAACAACATTAAGACGCGGTTTACGACATGAAATACAGAAAAAGATAACATAGGATGTTTTCAATGACCTGTAGTTTTGAAAATAATACATTTATTAAATATGTTACCTGAGGAATGGATAACTTTACTCCGTTTCTGCATAACCATCATCAGAGCTCCCACGATTCCCTCTGAGGATTCATCTTGTGCTGGAGGGTTCGGGTCCGGAGATTCAGACACCTGACAAAAACACCACATAAAATGGTTATACCCAACAAAGCACAGCAAAAAGCCCATTCACACCAAGAATGAGATGTGTAGAATTAAAACTACAGAGTGTTTTCACGACGCGTCATCAGTCGGCCATGTTGGCAGCACTGAGCGTAAACAATACCACTGTATCAAACAGTACTTGCATATTTTGCTGATTATTGCTGCTGAATGGTCAATTTTTGTCATATTTTGGGCTGTACTAATCTGTCGGACCAGGAGAAACATTTGGAGTACTATAGACTGCCAAAAGTTATAACAAATCAAGGAGAAGTGTACAAAAAACTATCTGAGGAACAAAAGGCGTTTGTGGTTGGCGAAACTAAACCAGCATTTCCAATGCAAGAATCTTGACAACATTTATGTTTGTTTTTATCATTTCCAGTCGGGTAGGTGAAATATTAAGCTAATATCTTAATTCATACTGCGCGTATCTGTACCACCTATTAACATTAGTTTGGTCAAACTATTGCTCCCTTTCCTGCTTACTAAATCCTTTTTTTGTGGTTTAGACAGCACATATTAACTGTGCAATCCATGCTGTTGTTTACATCCAATATTGCCAATATGGCCGCACATCCAGCTAACCGACCAAATCGTGACGAAAGTGAAAACCCTCTATAAAGATAAATATAACTAGGCCTGTGCATGATAATGTAAAAAATGGTTTTGAAAGTGATTCTAATGGTATTGTTCCTCTGTATCGCTATTGTTATTGCTGTGATGTGGACTTCCCTATTCTCTAGAATTTGAATGATTATTAATATAATTTTATCGTTATAGTTATCGTTCTTAGTGTGAACGGCTCTTAGTCACAACAGTTGAACAAAGTTAATTGCATTTGTGTCTCACGTACATTCTTTAGCACACGCCCACGGCGAATTTCCTCCATTAAGGTTCCTCGTCCTCCGCTACCAGAGGAAGGAGGAGGAGGTGGAGCTGAGCTGGCAGGGCTACTGGGGCTGAAGTTACCGGCTGAAGAAGGTGGAGGTGGAGGAGGAGGTGGGGGCGGAGGTGGAGGTGGCGCACCCCCACCCATAGGTGGAGGAGGCGGTTTGTGACTGTGGCTGGGGGGGGGTGGTGGGAGAGAAGATGGCATAGGGGGTGGAGGCCCAGAACGGCCTCCAGGTGGTGCAGGTGGCGGTGGACCACGATGTGGGGGTCCAGGGCTGCGTGCAGGTGGTGGAGGACGTCCAGGTGGACCTGGGACTGGGGGAAGCCCACCACGAGGTGGAGGAGGTGCAGGGGCAGAACGAGGACCACCTGGGACTGGAGGAAGAGAGCCGGAATGACCCCGAGAAGCATCTGTACAGTCAACAAACAAACTGAAAATGACAAAAAGAAGCGCCATGACTTGGTTCTATTAATTGGTTGTTGATAGGATTGAATGAACTCACCCTGTTTTCTCATTTCTTCTTTTACTGCATCCAGACCTCCAGATTGCTCGATGAAGTCATAGATGATCTTAGATGTTTCTTTGTCTGCTAGCTCAGCATCACTGATACCAGCACTGTTAAACAGTTTCTTCAGGTCAGGGTCAAGATTGTTGGTCTAGAGGGGCCAAAGGGGTTCATATATACAGGTATGTTACTTTTTAACTTTATAAATGCAATTAGAATAAGCATTGAGTATCAATTTATGTGACTACATTTGTGTGTTTTATGTATTTTTAAGGAGAAAGGACATTTCTCACATCAAAACCAGAGTTCGGATCCCACCCAATATGAGTGACATGTCTGAAGAGGAATGAGAGGCACAGTCAGCATCACGCCCAACAAAACACAAGGTGAGTGTCCAGCTTAAGGGTTAAATCCTCTTACTTGAATCCACTAGGAGCTCCGATATCTGCTTTAGTGAGCCTTGGGCCTTTCTTCTTTCCCTTTTTGTCCTTTTTGCCTTTGCCGAGTGAGGCTGGCGCGGGGGTCGGCACTGGGGCGGAGCGGTACCTTGATGCTACAATATCTGGGTTTTGGATGTCCACCGTGGCCATTATACTTGGCTGTGAAACTGGCCCTGGTTATTGGACATATATAGGTTAAACACTTTTATCAACGCATTAGACATGTATGTGAACTTTTTTCTTCTGTTGAACACAAAAGAAGGTATTTTAAAGAACAAACATTGTCTAAAACAACATTGGATATTATTGAATTTCATTACATGAAAAAACACTGGGACATTTTTCCAAATATCTTCTTTTGATTTCCAGAGAAGAAAGCAAGTCATACGGGTTTGGAACAACATGGGTGTGAGGAAATGATGACAGGATGTACACTTCTACATAAGGTGTTAAAAAAAGTTACTCACCATTGGTTGGAGGGGGTTGTGGTAGTGGCCGGTTTTCTGTTAATCAAAATACAACCAACCTTAAAATGCTAATTTGACAATTAATACTATGTGCATGTTTAAAATTGTGGACACATACCTTCAGATGGAGCATGTTGCCTTTTTTCTGAATATTTTACATATGAAGAAAGGCACAAAGAGATACTTATGAAATATGAGTATTTTTGGTTAAAAATCTTAGCAAACTTAGTAGAAGTTTTAATGAGAATGACAGTAGCTTACCCTGGCGATTGCATCTTTGATTAATCTTCTCCACAGTGATGTTTCTGAAAAAATCAGCTTCTGACTCACTGGCAAAGTTTAAACCTACTTGGCAGTCCTGAGACACAAGTGCATTCAAATATATTAGATCTCTCAAATTGTGAGATTTTGATTTTCCAGTGAACAGTCGACACAGTCTGACAATCTAAAGTAAAAACCTAAAGTAAACATTTCTGATAATGTAGCTTAATTCAAGAAATTATTTAGATGTGTCCAGCAGCATTAATAGGTTAGTTCACCCAAAAATGAAGATTCTGTCATTAATTTCTCCCCGTCATGTCATTCCAAACCTGAAAGACCTTTGTTCATCTTCAAAACACAAAATTAAGATATGTTTGATGAAATCCCAGAAAGGCAGAGACAGCAATAAAATAGTCCATGTGACATCAGTGGTTTGACCATAATTTTATGAAACAATGAGTACTTTTTGTGCACAAAAAAAACAAAAACAAACTTTATTCAACAATTTTTTTCTCTTCTGTATCAGTCTTTGAGACATCACCAGAGTACCACAATGTATACCGGTACTCTAACGTAGAACCTGGATACGCTGCAGCTTGTTTACAAGCAGAAAAAGTCTTCATAAGCATGTCTAAAGATTTTGACAGCAAGGATGACTTGCACTTTTAGGCGGTCCTCGTACTCTTGTACGTCAAAGATGGACACAAAAAAGAAGAAATTGTTGAATAAAGTTGTTATTTTTGTTTCCATTGTGCACAAAAATGATTCTCGTAGCTTCATAAAATTAAGGTTGAACCACTAATGTCACATGGACTATGTTAATGATGTCCTTACTACTTTTCTGGGCCTTGAACGTGTTAGTTGCGTTGCTGTCTATGCAGCATCAGAAAGTTCTTGGATTCCATCAGAAATATCTTAATTTGTGTTTCAAAGATGAACAAAATCTTACGTACTTGGAACAACTAGAGGGTATGTAATTAATGACAGTATTTTCATTTGTTTTGGCTCGAATTGAGATTTTTTTTAAAAGGCCTGTACCCACATCAGCTGCAAAAGTGTGAAAGAACCTCATTGGACAGGAATATGTCATCTGATTATACAGCTCCTGCTCCCAAACCATTTTCCCTTCCTGAAAAAAAATTACATAAAATGAAAACACAAATATTATCAAAGTCTAAATGGTGCCACCAGTGCCAGTGTGACTTCACAAACTGATTTGAGCTGTTGTGACTCAGAACTCAAAGCAGAAGTGTATCTTTATTTAATTTGAGCCTACTTGGCAACAGGTCAAGTTTGGTCATGTTAGTAAGTATAAATCAGTTTATCATCCTGTGCTAATATATCATTTCAGAGAACATCTTTATCTGCAAAGGTGCTAGATGCATAAAAATTCCGCATAACAATTCTGAACAAAGTAAAAAGCAGGTTAGCACTACAAATTAGAATCTGAATTTCTAACCTTCATGTCAAAGAGCCGGATGTAATATGAACGTTTAGGATTGTCCTTAACGAAACAAACAACTCCTGTATGTTGGAGACTCCATTGGGTCGGACTGTGAGGAAGAGCCATGTACAACTGAACAACCGCTGTGGCTATGCTCTGCACACACAAACACAGTAAACTGACATTAAAATTCATAAAAAAAAATATGAATCAGTGAAGTATTATAATGAAAGCTAAAGCAAAGGCATCTGCATCCTCTACGACAACAGGAAGTGGCCTCAAACAGCATTTCCTGTCACTCTCCAGTTAAACCTTGCCGTTACAAACATCAGTCATCACTGCAGACAGGTTAACAATGTTGTGAAATGTACGTTCTGAAGAAATTATGTTTTATAATCTTTTAAAAGTTTTACTAGGTAAAACTAATTGCAAAATTAATTCATATTGGATTAAATACTTAGGTTCGTACAGATTATCACTGTCACAGGTTGTCACAGACATGTTTTGTATACAGTTTCTTCATCTTTTTCATTTTGCAAACACAGACGACGAAAGAACTTGAAAGCGAAATTTCACTTTGACCTTTAACTGACATCAACAGTAACAGCTCCAATCTCATCTGTGACATCTGCACCATGTCTCCTTTCAGGAGTTTCTCTGTTATACCTGACTGATTGATATCCCCAAAACAACCTCTGCGGGACCGAATGCCCATCTATGATTGGCCTTCTAATCAAAGTGACTTCACTCACCACGCATCTCCTTCCCAGCAGCTCTAGAAGGCGTTCATTCTCCTGGCTGCTGAGGAGAGAACTCTGTACGTTCTCCTGCCCCTTGACTTTTCCTTTGCTCATCTTTCCTTGATGAAATGGACACCACTCAGATCTTGGGACTCCACACCTGGGGCCCCTGCTTGGCCCACAATACCTGCCTGAAGCCTTTTTAGAACAGGCAAATGGCTTGAAGGAACTGTTGCTTCCGTGTTCTGTAATCTGATGTAAATGCAGCACAGCAAAAGAGAACAGGAAGAACAAAACCACCACATATCTGCTCTCAGAATGTCGTGGACAGGCACGTGTTCCTTCGCTCATACATAGAAGGTGGAGCGCCTTGAACATCCTTCTTTGCTCGTATAAGGAATATATATTATATATATGTATATGCGCTGCCGTTCAAAAGTTTGGGATCAGTAAGATTTGTAATTTTTTTAAAGAAGTTTCTTATGCTCATCAGGGCTGCATTTATTTGACCAAAAATACGGAAAAAAATCAGTAATATTGTTAAATGTTTTTACAATGTAAAATAATAGTTTCTAGTTTAATATAATTTTTAAAATATAATTTTAGCCATTACTTTAAGTGTCTTAAGTGTCACATGATTCTTCAGAAATCATTCTAATATGCTGATTTATCATTAGAATGATCTATGTTGTGCTGCCAAATATTCTTTTGGAACCTGTGATACTTTTTCAGGATTCTTTGATGATTGGTTTATTCAAAATACAAAATTTTTCTGCAGTAATAGCCTTTGCTCTCACTTTTCATCAGTTTAAACTTGCTGAATAAAAGTATTAATTTTTTTCAAAAGAATAAAAAAAAATACTGGCCCCAAACTTTTGAACGGTAGTGTATATTGTTAGAAAAAATTTCTGTTTTTAAAAAATGCTGTTATTTTTAACTTTCTATTCATCAAAGAATCCATCAAAAAAATGTTCACAGGTTCAAAAAATATTGTTTCCAGCGCTGATAATAAATCAGCATATTAGAATGATTTCTGAAGGATCATGTGACACTGAATACTGAAGTAATGATGCTGAAAGTTCAGCTTTGATCACAGAAATAAATTAGATTTTAATGTATATAAAAATAGAAAAACGTTATTTTACATTATAATAATATTTCACAATATTACATTTTTTATATTTTTGATCAAATAAATAGCATTGATGAGCAAGAAAAAAGTAAAAGAAATTTTTAAAATTAAAAAATCTTACTAATCACAAACTTTTGAACAGCACTGCTTGATATGTATGTATGTATGTATGTATGTATAATTAAAGGAATGAACAATGACAAGTCAATAGTGATAGAGTGATTTCATATGTGACCCTGGACCACAAACCCAGTCATGAGGGTGAATTTTTAAAAATTGATGAAACTGATTATACATCACCTGAAAGATGAATAAATAAGCTTTCCGTGGATTGTATGGTTTGTTATGATAGGACAATATTTGGTCGAGATACAAATATTTGAAAATCTGGCATCTGAGGGTGCAAAAAAATCTAAACGTTAAGAAAATCACCCTAAAGTTGTCCAAATACAGTTCTTAGCAATGCAAAATATCTTCATGGAACATGATCTTTACTTAATATCCTAATGATTTTGGCATAAAAGAAAAATCAATTGTTTTGACCCATACAATGTATTGTTGGACTGTTGCTACAAATATACCTGTGCTACTGGTTTTGTAGTTCAGAGTCACATATGTCATAAGGATTTCAATAAGTAGACATTATAAATGTCGTTGTCCTCACAGGTACACAAAAAATAAATGCACTTTTTAATACTGACCACACAATTTTATTGAAAACAGCATGTTTGACAAAGTCAAAGGCCAGTTCAGTAAATCAACAAACAAATGTAAAAGCAGTAGAAAAAGGCACTTGTTCAACTGCCAACTCTCTTTGGTGTGTTTGTGTTTCACATTGAAACTGTCAGTCTTTAACCTCATACAATTTGGCACCTGTTTTCTAATTAAGTAACAAACACAGTTTTTGAAACTATGAATGTATTTCCCCTAAAACAATAAATAGGCATTGCAGGACAGTGGAAACTTGAAAAGGAGGGGGATTGCCATCCTTTAATGGCATTAGCAAGGGTGTGACACTGTGAGTGGGCATGCATTTTCAAGCATTCCATTGTCTCACAGTCTACAGGGGACCAGAAGTACTTTAATGACATGCAAAGCCATTGTTCCTTTTGTTGTTTAAAGGTTTTGGGTAATTGGTGGTACTTTTGCATGAGTAGAAATTTCAAAGTGAGGTCTAAAAGTATGAGAAAATTCTTCTGTTTCCTATTTAATTTATTCCTATACAAATATTTATTAATTCCTTGGAAATATATAACTGAATTAAAAAAAAAAAAATTAGAGATGGGTTGGATAATTTATGACACATTATACTGTTGTTAGATTGTAACAGAACAACGGGAATATGGCATGAACCACTGAATTCACAGGTTAGGCTTTGTTTGCATCATTAGATGCATCACAGCAATGTAATTAAGCACCTTAACCATAGTAATTATTCATCTGTTCCTCATAATAGATGGCATTTCACCCCACTGCACCACGAAATACTGCAACTGTACGTACCTCACATTTGTTTGACATAAAATATGATATCCAGCAGAAAAAAAAAAACATGAAATGGTCTAAAGCTGATTGTCTGTTTTCAATTGTAGTGCAGTTTATATCACAGAATATGTCAGGAACAATTATCACATCAGGTGAAATACATTTTTTCCAGACGATTTCACAAATTTCTTTCTCGGAAATAAGACGCTGACATATTTAGTTTAGGTCTGCAGGCGTTCTGAGATGATGTTGAATTTATCATGAGCAACATTTTTTGATGAACAAATTGAAGCAGGAAAATATGTTTTACTTTCCCTAGTATTGCACTTTGGGATTATGGCTTTCATTTGATGGGGACAACAGAACAGATGATATGTGACAAACTTGATTGTTTTCTGGTCTCCATCAGACAAAACAAACCTCTCCAGTCATTTATTTTGGCTTGAGCTGTATCTTTTAGCGTTATTTTAAAGCTATGTAGCGGACTTCCATCTCCAACACAAGCATCATTTATCGTTACGAGGCCTGTTTGTAGAAACAGCCTCAAAATGGCATGACATTTCTGTGTCCCCCAGAAATCCTCCACCATGAAACATCATAGGATTTTTATCCATTTTTATTTTAAAGATGGCAGGACATCAGTCCTTTCCTTACTCAGTGGGAAAACAGATCTGAGGTGAGTTGGGTCCAGCCTATGTGATGTTTTGGTCTCTCTCTCGAGTTCAGGAGAGGGGTGGCGATGTTCCTCTAAGAAGGCTTTTTGGACCCTTACAGTATTGTGGTTGAAGATCAGTGACCTCCTCCACTTCGATTCTCTCCGTAGACCCAATCCAGTGTGATGAACGTCAAGCTCATGCTCATAAAGATGAAGCCCAGAGCAGTGAAGCAGGCAGCCTGAAACACAAGAGCAGGAACTTTTGATGAATCACGTTCTCTTTCGAATTTTATATATTCAAAATGTAGAGGAAGTTTAAGACATGCCTGAATTTTTGGTCTTGAGTTCATTGGCTCGGTGGAAACGATACGGATATAAAAAAGACCAGGGAGAATGAAGATCAAGCTCGGAGCAGAGGTTGCACCTATGAAATGAAACAACAAAAATCACACTTCTACAAGACAATTAAGCTGAAGGTGTGGTGGCATTAGTAAAGTTTGGGCAAAAATAGTGTCAATAGTGTCAGTGTTCACAAAAATGTAGGAACCACAGCTTACGCAGAAGCCACTTTCAAATCAAGCAACTTTTTGTTGGTCAATGCAGCAAATCTATGTAACCAGCCTGTTGCAAAATGTGCAAGGAAACACTTTTTCCTTTGCATAGATTCCTAAACAGTAAACAGTAAATGTGATTGCGCCTCTTAATATACATTTATAGACTCCACTGCATTCAAAATACACCAGTTATTAAGTTGTAATATCTGCATGCTGATTTGTGATTGGTCTTGTTTTCCTACATCTAAGCTATTTTCACTGTCACTGAACAGATATCGGCATGCAAATGAGCAAAGAGAGAAATATGATACATTAACAAATTTAATTTAACACTTAAAGGTGTCAGTAAAAAAGTAGCTTATCTAAATTACAATTGTAGTATTTTACCCAATCTTTCTTTCGCTACATTGCACACACTGGTGTTTTCTTAAGTTCAATGTCTACATTTTTCATTATTTACTCACCAATGATGCCGAAAATGTCACGAATGTTGGGCACAAAAATGACGAGCAGGTTGACAACGAAAAGGAGACACAATGCAATAGAGATGTGACGCACCCAGTGGAAGGGCTTATCTGGGAATAGAAGTTGAAGAAGGGCTCTGCGAATCTAAAAATAAAATATGACAAATTAAAATAATTTAAATTAAACAGGGACACTCCACCCAAAAATAAAAATTCTCTCATCACTCTCTGAAAATGTTATCATGGTAATGGAAATAACAATGTCAATGTGTTTGGTCTTAATGTAATTGTATGCTGCTGAACTGCTGCTGCTGTTGGATATTGCTGTTGTTGCAGATTATTGCTGCTGCAAACAAGTATAGGAACTTGCTACTGCCAATACATGCTGTTGTGCTACTGCAAGTATTTAAGACATATTGCTGCTGCACAAATAGCATATATAATAACCTGTAGCAGATTTATACAGGTGGAGCTGGGGAGGTGGAGGGTTTCAGAGTAACAGAAAGTGCGCTGTGAAATACTCTGAATGTTAACCAGCCAATTATATGTAAAGCAACAAGCTCTTTGGCTGCATTTGCAACATTAACCGATCAGCTTAGCCAAGTAGTTTAATGCTGTGACTATCATCAGTTTGTGTTAAGGACCCATCAGTCCTTAACAGAGTTTCACGACAGAATTGATGTCTTTCATTCTTCAGATGAACACTAAAAATGATTTTTCAAAAAATAATCCATCTCTGTGAGTACATATAATGCAAGTGTATGGGTGCTCAACAGCTGATGCAATATTTTACACACCAGTTAACTAATATTTGAAACTTTTCAAACTGTAAACCATTGCTTCCGGCCAGCTGTCTTACATGAGATCACGCTTGACATAAGCATGACCACATTGTGATTTTAACCATATTGTGTGAAAAACACACTTGATGAAGTGCTGACATAACATTTTAATAAGCTCTTATGAACCGAGTATATGACAATTGGCTGGAAGTGGTAGATTGTAGTCCAAAAAGCTCCTATCGTTTCGCTTCAGAAGACATTGATTTATTAACTTGGGTCATATGGATTACCATCAAGTTCAGTTTGTGTGTGTTTTTTTTTTTTTTTCAAAAAATCTTTGTGTTCATCTGAAGAAAGACAGTTGGGACAGCATAAGTGTGAGTAAAACATTCTCATTTTTGTGTGGAGAATCCCTTTACATTTTGACAGTATGTTACAACATAGTTTTGTCTTTTCAGAAATATAAACCCTGAAAGCTAATCAGATGTCAATGAAGAGTCTCATTACCGGGAAGAGCACAACGGGAACTGTCAGAGTCACGGCCACCAGCACGGCCAGACGCACGCACAGGATGAGCGTGTCCAGAGGATCCACCTTGCTGTAGGTATGTAGAAGTTCTGCCTCTGTGTTTACTGAGAGAGATTAAAATATACAGAGATTAACTAATATTTCCAGGCTGTGCTTAAATAACACACACAAGTTAGCAGATACAGGTTGTTCTATTTGAACAAGCTAACCAAAATGTGATTATTTTGCAACAATTATGATGATGTCTAGCCTGTAACCAGCCATGACCAGACACATTTTTTTATTTACAATCCAGTGTGCTTACAATAAAAGGTGAGGTAGCCAAAGATGGCAGTGAGCAGATACATGACAAACATCCCCAGGATGGACACGTTGGCAATGGCCTGCATGCGTCTCTTTGTGGGACTAGAAGTGTCAAAAAAAAAATCATAAAAGGAGATTTATTTTTGACTCGTGCCTCCCTTTTTGCAACAAAAAACAGAGACCCTTTCTTTTAAAAATGACCACCATTATTATTAGTGGTCATGAGTATTTTCATAGAGAGCGTGTCCTTTCTGAACGTACTTGCGCAGCTCGGTGTAGATCGGCAGCACCTCTGGGTGGCATACGAAAGCGAAGGCCAAGATGGGAACCGTGTAGGCCGTCTGCAAAACAACCATAGTAACTGAAATTACACAAGGCCTTTTCTGATCTCATGCAGTGAGGCGGTCTTACTCCTTTGTCATCATACTGAAATTAGTAATTGCTTGGTGACATTATTTCCATCTACGTACTAAGCATTTCCTGTCTGTTTTGAGCTATAATGACAACAGCTTGTCTGATCTCGGATGGAGGTCATAAAGAGTTAAATATAAACTTCCTGAATAGATTCTTGCAATGATAAAGACAGTTCCTGACCTGCTGGTTGATAGTGAAGTATTTGGCTTCACATTCACCATCAATAGTTATGTTTTCGGTAGTGTGGTTGGTGAAATTGTCGAAAGGACAAGGGATGTTGAACTTCTTATAGATGACCTAGAGAACACAGACGTGGAGTTAAGAAGACAAACAGGAAAGGGCGAAAGCCAAAAACAAGACTAGGAGAAAGCAAACCAGAAATATTGAAGAGTCAGTGGTTTTAAGTGAAGTAGCACTGTTTTAAGTGATCTTTTGATTATTTCACAAAAAAAGGCCACACACAGACCACAACATTAAATGAACTTACTGAGATCAGGAAGAAAACCATACATGTCAGAGAGAACCCACTGGTGTAACCCAAGTACCCTGCAACAGAAAATATTCCACAAAATGTATATATTATACTATATTTGTTAAGGGTTACAAATCAGTGCTTTCAACAGTAATCATTTACAACATTTATTGAAAATCTGAAAAATTTCCAATTATTCCAAAACTGTAGAACAAAAAATTGTTCCGGATTCTATTCCACTCCGGATTCTATTGAGGATTCTACATAAAAAGCAATAGATCCTTTTAAATGTGTGTATGAGGAAAGTAGATATTGAGAGGTAGAACGCAGGGCTCTACAGTGCAACCATTTGTGCTCTACAGTGCGACTATGAAAAAATATTTAGGAGCACCAGTGCGACTGAAGTGATCAGCATATTTGTGTTTGCGCTGAGGGGAGTTTTAAAGGTTTCTTCATGTTTTTGCAACGTTGAGTAATATAATCACAGACATATCTCACAAATCCTTTCATAAACGAAGTGTAGAGACAGTGTAAATAAGAGATTTATTGTGCAGTGTAGAGAGCTTCTTTGATTATAATGGAACTTTGTAAGATCGCGATGAACTAAGATGAGTGACAGCTTTTAATGCTTTTACAGTTTGTAAATGAGATATTGAGTTAATACAACAGTTAAATAAACAAGAAGTTAATATTAGGTGACTTACATTGTCTGACTATAGCACTATTGCCTGATTTTGCTCTATTTAGTTGTCAAAAATAATTTGAAACAAGTCACAACACAGCGGTGTTTTGTTTATGAATGAACGTGCATTTTTAAACAAATCTAGAGAATCAATGATTCAATTTCCTGTTCATAAAGACAGTCACTTGCTTTATTCCTGAATGATTCAGCCGTTCTAAAGAATCAAATCTGTGCCACCTCTGTAGTACAAATTAATTTTGTTAATACTGATTTCATTTGATTGGTAACCAATTTACTTGTTCATAATTTGTTGTTTTAATTAAAAATTTTAAAAAGCTTATAAAATATATATATTTTTGGTCCCACGTTATATTTAACTACTATGTACTTGCATTTAAATTAAGCATTTAATACAGTGCATTAATTATGTAAATACATGTTTTTACATTGTACTTATATTTTAAAAGATACATGCATGTAATTACATCTGTAATTAATTCTGTAATTACATTTATAATTACACTGTTGAGCCATTCCTTACACCTTAACCCACCCTTAAACCTACCCATACCACCAAACCTGTCCCTAACCATACCCATATTCCACCTCAGTAGCAGCAAAAGTGTTTTGCAATACAATATGAACACGATAAGTACATTGTACTTATTTTTGATGTAAGTACATAGTAGTTAAGGCCACCTAATATAAAGTGGGACCATATTTTTTATAGTTTTACATAAAAGATGTCATACTTTTAATAAAGTTAGAAAAATGCCATTACAAATCTAAAAACAAAATTCCCCTGTAAATCTTTGAAGAGTCAAATAACACCTCGTAATGGGAAGGCTAATTTTTGATTTTTAATTTAGATCTTTTGATTACTGATAAGAAGGTGCACCTAAAATTTTGTCTGTGCTCCTAAATGTTTGAAGTTAGGAGCACAAGTGCTCCTGAAGAAAAGTAAACGTAGAGCCCTGCAATGTGACAAGCAAATAGAAAGAATGAGAAAAGGATGGATTCACAACAAACAGAGCAGAATGGCTTACCAAGTTGTCTCATCAGGGCAAGGGGCAAGATGATGAAAAGGGACACAATGATGATCAGATAGTTGCCATTCAGGAACCACTCACTTCAAAAAAGAGAGAATAAGTTAAGGTGGAAAATCACCCAACTTGCATTTGTCAAGGAACGTAGCAAATATTTATGTATTTTCAACAACAGTTGGGGGATTTGGATTGCTCTGAGGTTGGAATGTTCCAGCGGTTACCTCATATAACCCAAAAATGTTATCTAATTCTTGGCTAGATTAAATTAGACTCATTAGGAGAACATGGGAATAGGCAGATTGGTCTCACCCACTGCTGTGCTGAAGGCCAAGGAAAGCCTGAATAACCAGAGGTAATTCATACTTCACAATGAAGAGGTAGCTGGACATAGCTGAAAGAAAGAGAGACGGGTACATCAGACTCAGTTTGGTCGCATACTGACCCGCTTCTAAATGGCAGATGTACATATTTAAAAGACATGACAGAAATAAATAAGCAAGGATCTTCGTGGTTTGTAGCCTGACAAATATATTATAATACCACTGGCAGGACAATAAAACTTTTGGTACAGCATCCGAGAGAAAATATTACGTAACATAGTGGTGCTAACATATGCACTCAGGAACTGCTATTGAACCACTGTATTTTTAAAAGCTTTAGGGAAGAGCGGGGATGAAAGTAACAAAGCTATTTCCTCAGAGCCCGAACTAAATTTGCTTTTGAAGCACATTCAGCATGCAACCCTTGATGGGGCTGAGAAATATCACATGATTTCGTCATTGTTTCCCACGGTTAGATCCGGAAAGCAGTTTTCGAATACAATAAGTAAATTATGGGAACAGTAATTCTTTTCAAATTAGTTGTTGTGTTTCTCGTTTCATGTGTCACAGTAATGATCAATCTACATGTTATTTAGTGCTGTAATACATCCTAAAGTGTGGCTTTTCAGAGTTTTTCAGTATAGAAGTAAATCGGATTTAAATGTCAGGAGTGACAACAAGTGTTTCTTTTGTCCCACAGCATGCTAATTTGGAGACTTTTATTAAAATTTATTAAAATGTTTATCATAAATGTTTATGCTGTATTATACCGAAAGAATATGCAAAGAGTAAGGGTCAGAAAGACAAACAGAGGTCTGATTCAGCCACATGTTTATGAGAGGGTTTCTGTTCTGGATATTAGCCTATCTGTCAGGAATATCAGTGTCAGGGCTGTTGCTTCATCGCATTTACCTTAGTCATATTTAGGTTTTAGCCATACCTTAGATTTTCCACCTCCACCTATGAATTTGCAGTGTTTCCAGATGTTTTATGCACATTTTGAATTTATGCATACAAACAACTTGATGGAAACATGAATAAGCCTACTGTTACATTATGTTGAGAATTTATATTATTCTAATCTAATTTTCATATTGTTCATTCTGTTTAAAAAATGTTTTATAAAAATAAGTTGAATAAAAATAATAATAATAATTTAAACAATTCAAGTTTGTACACTCAGGTTTTGAAACTTAAGTTTAAAAGGAAAATGTAATTTTTTTTGCAAAAATTAAGGACAAAATATGTTTGCAGTTACATATTAACAAGGTCATAGTCATGTATATTTAATAAAAACAAGAGTAACACAAAAAATCTAGCTTGTATTGTTGTGTTACTTTCGTCCCAGCCAACGGGGTCGAAAGTAACAATGTTTAACTTTGACTTTTTTTTTCAGACTATTTTTACAAAATACCACCTGGTATTAATAGACCACACTTCTGAGTTATAGGCCACAGCAAAAATAAATCTCTGTCTACAACTTTATCTTTTTAAATTATGTTTTTCTGAATAGTGGTACTTTCGTCCCCCCTCTTCCCTGTAATCATTTAAAAGCCTTTATAAATATACTTTTTAATGACCTACTAACAGACCAAATTATAGAGAGATGTTATTTCTCTCTATAATTCTCTCTAATCTCTGATTATATATATTATTTTAATATCTAATGGAGAATAATAAATTATAATCGGTATAACTGAACCTGTTGCAGTGTTCAACAAAGCAAAAAGATACTGAGAAAAAAGGAAGTTTGGAAAAGAGATCAGAACTGACTCAAAACTCCAACTTACCACCAATGTTGTGCATTGTTATGACAAGAGCTGCCAGTATTTTTCCCGGGTGTCCAAATGCTCGTTTACCCAGTTGTTCGTAAGCACGAATGCCTGTGCAAACAATGTTACAGGTTAGTGATTAGTGATTCAGATTTCCAGTCTTTATATACAGTGAGGTCCAAAAGTCTGACACCACCAAATCTAATTGCATCTAGAAATAATCAAAAAGCTTTAAATTAAGGTTTAAACGTTTATATTGATGAGTTCAATTAAATAAATACTGTATTTAATTGAAAAATAAACAAAATAGCACATTAAAGAAGCAATATTAAAAGTATATTTGTAGCATTTTTATAACACAAACATTTTAAGTAATGTTAAAAAGAAAACAAAATCTTTTGAATTGGCCGTACCTACAACCCCTGCACTCCTTAGCAGAAGATGGACAGAGTATGACGACAAGACAGCAATGCAGGTCAACAAGATCCTGAAAACAAAAAACAGAAGAACACATGAGATAACAACATAAATGATATTTTGTCTCATTTAAATGCTCTACATAGTTGGAAATATGCACTAAAAATAAGACATAGACTGTCTTTATTTTTTCAAAACATATGATGAAACGATCAAAGATTTGTATAATGTTTATTAGATCATTTAAATGCCCCAATAAAAGGGCACTTACATTGTGCCTAGTTGTGAAACTAAGGGATCTGAGGTGCATTCAATGATACTCACAGAAAGAGGATGATACCAGTGTTGGACATGGCATAAGACAGTCCTAGAATCCCACTGCCCATGATGGCATTGCTGAGGTTGAAGACAGACATTCCAAATGACGTCTTTCCTTCAAACTAGCAGACACAACAGACAGAGACAATAAGAGGGAAAGAGCACAGAAAAAAAAATAACCACAGAGACATTACAAACAACTTGGATGAAACTTTATACCATAACATATATATATTATTAATATAACAACTTTATTATTAACAACTTGGAGAACTCCACGTCCAGAACAACAATTTACAAATAATTTACTTGCCCCCTTGTCATCCAAGATGTTCATGTCTTTCTGTCTTCAGTTGTAAAGAAATTATGGTTTTTGAGGAAAACATTTCAGGATTTTTCTTCATATAATGTACTTGATGGACAGCCGAGGAAGAAGGGTCTTATCTAGCGAAACGATCAGTCATTTTTTTCGAAAAAAAAAATTGTATACTTTTTAAGCACAAAAGCTCGTGTAGCACAGGCTCTGGGACGCACATTCATGATGCTATGAATTAGTGATGGGTCGTTCTTGAATGATTCGTTCATTTTGAACGAATCTTTAATGTGACTCGGGAAGAACAAGTCGTCTCAGGGAGTGATCCGTTCAGTCGCGCATGTGCAACATCTTATTAGGTTCTGTACTGGAATTAGTTCACCTGTTTTTCGAGTTGTTCGTTTATCTTATGGGGCTGTCACGTGATGTACAACTCGAACTCGAAGACTCGATAGATGAACTAATCAATTATTTTTCCCGCTCACCCTACATTGGTTGAGCTTATGAGGCTGTCACGTGATGAACGAGCGACTCAAACCTGAAAACTTGTCAGATAAGAAGTGAGGTGAGCTAATCATAGACTAAAGACCCAGGTAAACAATGAATTAATCTTTTCTGTTTCTTAAAGCATTATAGTTTTGTCTTGTTTGTAGTGTGGTCAACGTTTGTGTAAACAGTAGATGTGTTAGGGAAGTAACACGTAACATTTTAATTATAACCTTTGTAACCTTTAAATTGTAACCTTTCGACATGATTCAAAAGTATGTGAACGCGCATCCGAGAGCCTGTGCTACACAAGCTTTTGTGTAAAAAAAAAAAAACAACTAATCGTTTTGCTAGATAAGACCCTTCTTCCTCAGCTGGGATCGTTTAGAGCCCTTTGAAGCTGCATTTAAACTACATTTTGGAAGTTCAAAATCGGAGGAATAAATAAGTCCATTATATGAAGAAAAATCCTGAAATGTTTTCCTTAAAAACCATAATTTCTTTACGACTGAAGACAGAAAGACATGAACATCTTGGATGACAAGGGGGAGAGTAAATTATTTGTGAATTGTTGTTCTGGAAGTGGACTTCTCCTTTAATATAAGCTTGATTTATGCACTCACATCTGTAAACTGAGGTGGTTTTCCTCCATCACTTTTGTGTGGTAAAAATTCCTCTCGTTCAGGTGACTCTCTGAAACAAATAGACAAAAGTCACATTTTATAAATGCAGCAATTATTTGATTACTATTATGCTACAATGTTCAAAAGTCTAATGTAAGTAAAGGTAGTGTAGCCTGCATGTTTACTAATAGTTAACCGTGTGGAGCTTTTTCATTTACTCTTTACATTTATTGTCCCCTGACATTCATCTTGTAGGCAGTAAACAGTAAATCAGGGGGTTCAGGTTCATAAAACTAATTGAAGCAAGAACCCTTTCCAAATTTTATGTTAAAGGTAACCCTTTTGCCTTTCAAGATGCCCATTAGGATCATACAAAGTCATGTGCCTGAAATTTAAACAACCCAAAGTTGATCATGGTGTTTATATGATGTCAAGGATGATATCACTTAATATGTTGTTAACACTGATTTGTTTAACCTGTATGGAGTGCATTAATGTGACCATAAATCCAAGATTATTGCTGTGTGCTAATGAGGTGAAGTCTATGCTGTGGTATGCTGCTAAATTTCTCACTCCCTGGAAGAAATATTTGAATGATGTTGCAATGCTCATATTTTCCTTGTAGGTTCATTTTAGGTTCACCCAAATATTCACTATAAAACAAATATAACTCTGCTTATGACTGTGGTGTTGTTCTAGAGAAGCATATGGTGAAGCAACTAACATGTTTACTTCGCTTGTAGCGCAAATCTGCAGGGCAGTATAAAATAGATATGTAGTGACAAATTTAGTAACACAGGAAGCGTATTTGCCATTCTGTTTGTAAAGCAAAATCACTACTGAGTGATACGTACCCTTCCTCAAGATGTTGGAAGTCTGGGTGGTGACCGTTTGTTAGTTTCTGAAGTTCCATGATGTATTTTTTCTTTCTTTTTCTCTTTTGAGCAGTGAAAGTTGTGAAACGCGGAGTGAAGGGGTTTTTCTGAAGTAGATCTGCAAGATAAAAATGACACAAAAGCAGTTATACTACAAAAATAATGTCATTTAGGCATCTGAAGCAGCATACTGTATATACAGTAAAGTATTTACATTGATTAACTGCACAGAGGCGAAAACTGACAGCGGTGATTACATTTTTAGCGGAGTTTACGGATTTAACTTAAATTTACATTTAAATACTGTAATTTCTTTAACCAATATAATGTTAATATACCAACCTATGGAAGTACTGAAATTTGTTTTGTACCTTTTTAATACACTGATAACCACCAACAGCAGGTGGTGATGAGAAAGTCAGATAAGGAACCAAAGCAAATCACAAGCAGCTTTTATATATTAACAAAATACATTAATAACAGTAATGTTATTGCAATTTAAAATAACTATGTTTCAGTTACATACATTAAAATGTAATTTATTCTAGCAGACCTTACTCCAGTCTTCAGTGTCAAATGATCCTAAAGAAATAATTCAAATATGTTGATTCTGTGCTCGAAAAATATTTTCTTATTATTATCAATGAAAGCTGTTGAAAACAGTTGTGCTGCCTAATATTTTTGTGGAAACCATATGGTTTTTATGGATTATATTACGGATTTAGAGTGCAAATAAACAGCATTTATTTTAATTATTTTAAATCTTTTATAAATGTGTTTACTGTCCCTTTGGATTAACTTGTTGCATCCTTGCTAAATTAAATAAATATATTTCTATTCAAAAAAACATAATGACCCCAAACTATTGAACTGTAGTATGTACTCCGTCATGACAACAGCAAAGGCTAAATGAATGCTACATCATTTACAAAGAATCAAAAGCCAATCAAAGTACCTTTTTGCTGGTTGAAAAGATATTTTAGTATGTTTATACAAGGTTACACAATCTTTGCAATGACAATCACTGAGCTTCTTTTGAGCAGCCTTACATCAGACTGTTAAATACACTCTTTGACCCTGTCTTCATATAACTTTCTATTTACTCTTTTTCATAATTTTCTTGAAAGTTAACTGATGAGAAACTGTGAGAGCTGTCAAGATGTAGCTGAATGTCCAGGAAACATAAGGGCCACGTGTTTGTTTCCCACCACCTCTATTGTGATTGGCTCTTAATGGCATGTTTCAATGGGGGAAAGAGCTTAGGAATTCACAATAAATCTATAATTCTGGGTTTATTTTTGATTCTTGTCATCTTACCTGTGAAAATTAACATTTATGAAAGAAACAGCTTCTGAGAAAGCACAGGTCTTTTTTTAAAGAACTGATTGGACAGAAATTTTGGTACAACATGCTGTTCTCTATGTGTGTGAATTCACTGATGAACTGTGTCCTGTGTTGGACTTAAAAACCTTCTGCACTCCTTTTAGTCATTTCGCAACTCTAAAACCATTGTGTACACCCTAATAGTGAGTGAAACTCTGGAAGATTTAGTAGTGTACTTCTTGTTTTTGTGTTGCTACGACACTCATCCCCAAAGGGGACACACGTCTAATCTTTACTGACTGACAGGAATGGCCGAAACTGCCTCTGGAGAGACGCTAACTTTGACATTCTGTCTTTCAGCCTTTACAGGAAATAGGGGTCAGTGTTATTTCAGTAGCACTGAGATACTATTATAGCTTTTTAAAAATATTGGGTAGTTTTATGTGTGGTGGTTATAGTCTGCACAGCACTGAAAGAAAAGTACATGTGTACTCCATCATTATGACTGACATCAATCAGACCAATGTATGTTATATATTAACTCAGTGGTTTGCAAATTACTCATGCTTCAGATATTGAAATCAGTGGGATTTATCCCATATGGCAGGAATAATGGTCACATGCTAACAAACATGACTCAAAAAATCTACTCGGAATGTTTCTTGCCACGTGTATGCGAATTATCTCACAGTGTCTCGAACACGTAAGAAAGTGTAAAAAAAAAAAGCTCTCCAATGCCAGGGTGAATCTATCAGAAAAATATAAACAAATATGAGATCAGCATGTTTATAAGACCCTGTGAAATGCTGTGGGAAGAAGCAACAAGGTGAATTGCTGTTGGAAATGAAATTCACAGTCACATTCAGCCACAAGCCTGAATACGTGGCTCAGGCTTCGTTGGTTTGGAAACTTTCCATCAGCCTTTGCCAGCTGTAGTTCCCAAACTGCTTTCCGAACACAACCTTGTACACACAAAAACTTGATAAGATTTGTAATAATAACACACTGCTAGCACATGGTGATTCACGCTTTGGTCTTTCCTCAGACACATGAAGTAACAGTAGTAGGGTTATGAAACGAAAAGTAATTAACTTTAAAAAAATATGATATGTTATGAGAATATGCAGTGCATGTTTAGAAAAGCGAAATATGATTTTACATAATTTCATTAAGATCTGGAGGATGTGAAAAGAAGCAACAACTCTTTTGAAACTTTGCACAACTCTTCTTATTAGCCTCATCTGATTATTTGGTCGTCACTATATATAGTTCCCAAAATTTAACAGTGAGTTGCCAGCCTGAGATGTTGACCTTTTGTACTGTAGCCTGGCAAAATTCCACACTGTGTGGTTAAAGTCATTAAAGTGTCTGACCCATCAGGCTGAATGGTAATTCTGAGAGCAGATCTGCAGACCGAGTGGAGAATTGCACAATCTGTGATGTTTACGTATGCCTGTGGGCACATGGGCACAATTAAACAATAATGAAGCATTGTGGAAGAATGTTTTGGAAAGTCATTGAACCTTTCATCAGATCATATTTGTTGCGTAAACTCACTACTGAAAGACACTTTTGTAACAGTCACTTACTGCCATTTATGTAAATGAAGAGTAAATTGTGCAGTACTGAACACTGCTAACATAAGTTTAAAAGCCTGAAATCTTATTTAAACAATCCATCTGTAATAAAACCCCTGATCATTTAATATAAATTATAGAGAGAGAAAGATCACGTACAGTGTGAATTATAGTACATCATAAATGTACACCTAAAACTAAAACTATCAAAAAACATTTTCATTAACTGAAAAAGCTGAAATCAAGTAAAATATAAGTATAGATAACTTACATGAAAATTAGAGCTAAATAGAAACAAAAACGTAATTAAACTGTCAAAATTACACAAACTAAAAACAAAATGAAAATCACAAAATATAACAGAGTATATGCAGTATTCAATGTACAGTACTGATGAGAATTTATATAAAAAATAACACTTTAAGATTCGATTAATTAACATTAGTTATTATAAACTAAAAATGAAACAACACTTCTTACAACATTAAGGTAATGTTATATATTAGTAAAGCGTACGCTCTTAAAGTCCCCCTCTGGTCAAATTTTTTATCCCTTAAAACTGATCTTTGATCATCAAAATTAAATATTTAAATGTTTTTTTTTTCTTGTGAAAATAATTTTGTCATGCCTTAAAGCAGCTTGAATGTAACTCTACCCCCTTGCCTCATTTACTATACGCGGATCTATAAATATGCAAATTAGCCCTGCCCCCGCAGTCACACCAGCCAGAGCCCCCTGATCTACCAACTGAACTGTAGTAAACACGATATAATGGCGAAACACCAATAATGACTGATAAAACTATGTTTTTACTAGCTGACAACTACAGCGGATACTGTAACATTTGTTAAAGTTACTTACTTGACAATGTTGTGACCTCAAAATGCCTTGAAGGCTCAAATGCAGCCTAGTTAGTGATTCCAGTTTACGCCCATGAGCATATGCGAATAAAGTGCAGACGGCAATGCGGGAGATGTGCGTCAAGTTAACGGTTAGCACCTAGTGGTTGTGTACTATTTAGTGCTGTGTATGCTCTATTAAATGCTCTATTTATTGCTCTGTTTAATATTTGGTTTTGTGCTGATAATCCTATTGGTATATTTTGCATGCTAATAATAGGAATCTATCCTTTAACGTGATTGGTTACTGAAGTTTGTGGTTTTAAACCGCATTTTTGGGACAGCCTTTTAAGGAGAAAATACTCAGCAATGGTGTTGATTAATGGACTGGCACATGGTTTTTCAAAGCATATTAAAAACACCACATAGACAAATAAACAACATAAAAATCTTGATTTTCACTATAGGGGGAATTTAAAAATAAAGGTTTCAAAAGGGTGTTTTTGCAGTGATGCCATAGAAGAACCATTTTTGGTTCCACAAAGAACCTTTCAATGACCTTTCTTAAAAGAACCATTTTGAAGAACATTTTAAAAATATAAAGAACCTTATCTGCATTTGAAAGATTTCATGGATGTTCAAGGTTCTTCATGGAACCATCGATGCCAATAAAGAACCTTTATTTTTAAGAGTGTATGTAGAAATTAACATTGAAGTATTAGTTCACTTCCAGAATTAAAATTTCCTGATAATTTTAATTCCTCGTCATCTAAGATGTTTATGTTTTTCTTTCTTCAGTCGCAAAGAAATGAAGGTTTTTGAGGAAAACATTCCAGGATTGTTCTCCATAAAGTGGACTTCAATGGTTCCCAATGGTTTGAACCTCCAAATTGCAGTTTCAATGCAGCTTTAAAGGGCTCAACACGATCCTGGTCGAGGAATAAAGGTCTTATCTAGCAAAACGATCTGTCATTTTCTTTAAAAAATCAAAATGTATATACTTTTTTTAACCACAAATGCTCATCTTGCACTAGCTCTGCGATGTGCATCTGTGACTTCACAATGTGCGACATGTAATCACGTTGGAAAAGTCATGCACGGTTAGTTCTTCGTCTTTGTACTTTCAGTTAAAAAAGTTAGGGTAAAAATTCCATCTCAATTTCTTCTCCAACTTCGAAGTCGTCCGACATAGTTGTTTTACCTTTTTTGGTAAAGGGCGTTTGACTTTCTTTGAACGTTCGCTTTGTAAACACTGGGTCGGTACTTCCGCCTGCATCACGTGTGCGTGATTACGTAATGTTTGAGGTCAAACTAGTGCAAGATGAGCATTTATGGCTAAAAAGTATGTATATTTTTATTTTTTTGTAAGAAGATGACTAATTGTTTTGCTAGACAAGACCCTTACTCCTTGGCTGGGATTGTGTGGAGCCCTTTGAAGCTGCATTGAAACTGCAACTTGGATCTTTCAACCCGTTGACCCCCACTGAAGTCCACTATATGGAGAAAAATCCTGGAATGTTCTCCTCAAAAACCTTCATTTCCTTGCGAGTGAAGAAAAAAAGACATGAACATCTTGTATGACATCTGAGTGAGTAAATTCTCAGGAATTTTTTATTCTGGAAGTGAACTAATCCTTTAATGAAGCTGAATAAAACTGTTATTTTATGTAAACTACTGATTACAGAACCTTATTGCACAGCACAGACCACAAGCTTACCCAAAGACGATTATGTGAGCTTTAAAAGCAGTATGTCATGAGTCCTAGAGTCATGTGTATACAGTTGAAACCAACTGGACAGCATTCCTGAGGGAAGGCTTTTGTAGCTTACTAAGTTCACTTTTAAAACAGACAAACGATCATTTCTCAAATATCAATGACTTCAAGGACATGTTACTTTCATAATACAGAGCAAAGTCTTGACTAAATGAACACCAAAAACCTTTTCATGGAAAAATCCTCTATAAATTACATTTGTCAGCTGCAAAATGTCACACTCGTGTATATGCCAAGAATTTCACCCTGAAGGCAGCTTGCCTACAGTCAAGAGGAGAAAGACATTTTAACCACTCTGTGACAAGACCACCTCGTACCCGACACCATTCCCAATAACTGCCTGTTCAAATGTGAAATACTAGTGTGACCACACTGGCTGTTACCTGGAGCAGCTTTTCTCCATACAGTACTAGATGACTGGTTTGTAATCCAGTTCTCTGGATCTGATTATTAAAGGCTAAATGTTTCTTGGCCCAGACAACCTTTCCGCTTCACTCTCAGGGAGTCATTGTGTTATTTGTTTAAACTTCTTAGCACTCAGTTAAAACATGCAGGGTGGGTAGTAGAGACATTACTGAGGGGCTGGGAGAAAGAAAAAAACTGAGAAGGAGGTGGGGGAGGGTGGCAAAGAGAGGAGGGTGAGGTGTGCTGGGACATCGAATAACTTTTAACCCTTTACTCGCTGTTGCTAAGTTAAACGTAAGAGTTTCTAAAGACTGTTAACATTCGTATACTAAAACTCAGCTTTCTGACTACAGGGAAAACAATGCGAAATGCATTTTAACATATCATCACGCACACATAGGCTTATCAGCCTGATTCATCCAAACTGCAGCACAGCATTTTAGTGTAAGTTCATCTGTCACTTACTAAGATAACCAAATTTGGCACGGGTAGACAGGTTTTGTGACATGCCTTCATTTATGAAAACCATCGACAGAGAACTACAGAAGGCAAAAGAAAATATAGCTTCACCTAAAATAAAAATAAAATTGGAAACTTAAATTTTAAACCAATTTGGATATTATTTAGCACAGGTGGTTCATTATCAAATTTAAAAATTCTGTTTCAAATAAATGCTGTTCTTTTGATGAAATGATTTCTGAAGGATCATGTGACACTATCGACTGGAGTAATTGCTGTTGAAAACTAAGCTTTGCCATCACAGGAATAAATTACATTTTAAAATATATTCAAATCTTAAATTGTAATAGTATCACGATGTTATTGTTTCAACTGTATTTTAATTAAGGCGAGACACTGCAGGTTTGGGATTTTGGGCTTTTTGGTTTTTCATAAAGTGTTTTTTCAGACTAGTGGAAAGAAAACATCCAAAAGACACTGTTAAGTGTTTCTTTTTTATAGCACTTTATCTATTTGTGTCAATAGATTTCAGTTACAATAAATATTTTTTTAAAGGCCGTTTCTCAAAAAGAGTTTTTTCTCCTACACTGAGCCATAAATCTCCACTTCAGTAGCTCTTACACACACCAAACTTTACATTTTTATTCCTGTCTATATCCTGAAGGTTTTTACAAAGGGATTTGTTCATATATAATTTGCTTGATTTCATACAACATTTTATTCCCCAAAAACTGTAAAAAAATATATTGTTTTCATTCTGTTCTAAGAGTTATAGATCGACAAAATGAGATACCCAAAATTCTCTCTGTAAAAACATTAACTCTAATATGACAAAAAAATTAAACAAGAATTTTGAAACTGACTTCATCCAGTGTTTCAATTTTTGTACTATGAATGTACACAAAATAGCACATATTTCATTAAATAATGCCTTATTTGCATATTTAAACCTAACATTTTAGAAAACTCGTAATACAAAAAATGTTTGCAATTATCAATGTAATCAATCAACTAGGTAAGTAAGGTGATAACTATTAGTTTTTTTAACCTATTCACCTGCTGTGTCTAGCCTTAAATGCAGCTGTGGTGAAAAGGAAAAGACTTTCAAAACATAAATATATTGTAAATAACAATGTAAATATTATATTTTATAATTAATATCATATTTTCATTTATTTATTTAAACATTTTTGTTTACTTTAGTATGATTGACAATTGTAGTACTATATTGTAACCACTCTAATCTAGATCTGAATCACTGAGAAGCACTGAACTAAAACAGTGATCAAAAATAAATCACAAAACCTGCATTGCAACGAGATTTGTGAACAAGATTTGGCAGGTTAGCAGATCCCACCCTCTGCACTGTCTTCACCCACTCGCCATCAGAGCTGAGCAACCATCTCTCCACCCACTTTCGCTCGCATTCCCCTCCTTGCCTCCATCCATTTCCTGTCGTTCCACTCTCATTCTCTATAGGCTCTCTCCCTACATGTCAACATCTCACACTATTGCTATCCATTTTAAGGCCCTGGCTAGAGGTGTATTACAGTGCTCAAATTCTGTTTTTATGGCAGACACATTAGTGTAGTATACTTGCCCACACTTGAATTTCCAGAGCATTTCCCAGGAGATAATATGATCCCCTCAGCTCAGGGGCCGCATACATCTGTGTGCCAAAACGCAGGCTCGAGTGAACTCGTAGTAAGTTTTACTAATATCAGAGCACTAACAGAATGGGTTTTCCACATTAGAATTATGTTTAAACCCAAAAGAGTGGAAGCCAAAGTAACAGACCGGGTCTGGTCATTGTTGTAGACCACACAATGCACTCGCTGATCTCTCCGCAGGCTCATTTCCCTGTTGCGGCCATGTATATTCAATATGTCCAGGACATCCGTTTAAAAAGAGCTACGGAAACCTCTTGAGGTTTATCAATTGTGTGGGTCACAACTTCAGTGTGTACATTGTGCCTTGAACATCCCTTCAAAAAATCAAACACATTCCTTTTAATTTTCCACCTGATAATGATTTCCTCTACTTTTCCTTTCAGATAACAGAGGTATGTTGTGCAAATGATGTTTTTTCACACTCTAGCCACAGAGCTTTATGTGCTTCAAAGCTTACAACACAACAGGAAGTGCTTCACCTGAAGCGAACAGCTAAAATTGGTAAGGAAAATGACATTACATGAACTCACACTTTTGGGCGCACAAAATTAAACACTGGAGGGACTGTTGTTTTTTGTGGCTAAATTAGTTTCCCAAGCAAACAGCGGAAGAAAAACTGGCCGTCCGGTTTTAGCACTAAGTAACATTTAAGTTAAAGTTAACATGTTGAAATACTTTCTTATATGCAGACTATAAATAAGCCATTAACTTCTGACGTGCTATCAATACACTCTGCTAGCCCAACATAGCAACATTGGCACAACCAATGGCATGAGTTCAGGACAGGACTAAGTGTTTGGCCGGCCAATTGCTGATAAGGAAAGCGCACAATGAAACCTGCGTCCAAAATCACATACTTTCAGAGTATATGCTGAAGTTGACCAGGAATGTACTTCTCGGTTATTGATAAAGTATGTTGTTTTGGTATGCAGCTGTGTATTATAAAAAAACAATCAGGTGTAGTACATCTGCAGTGTTGATGTTGTCTTTTGAATGCTGCGTACTACATAGATTAACCACAAAAATGCACTTAGAGTTACTGAGTATAATTTAACCATGATGAACAACATTCTTGGTATCAGTTGGAGTTTCACTTCAATTGCATTTGAAAAGAGTTGCATAATGTTACAGTTCACATGGCCTCATTGGGATAACAAAACATCCAAAGGCTATGAAATTCAAAGTCCCAGCAGGTGAATATCCGAGTATTATTCACCTACTGTTTCATGAATATTGTTTATTTGGACAACCTATAGATCTGACATACTGCTTTTCACATGCTATATATAGTGGGAAGATAAAATATGTGAAACCCTTTGAAACTGGTTGCTCAAATCATTTGATCTTCATCAAAGTCACAAGTAAGCTTTTTTAACCGGATGATATGTCATTTCTTTGTTTAAATATCATATTTTTTCACTTTTTTTACTGCCCTTTAGTAGTTACATATGATGCATTTCATAATAAGTACAATTTACCCTGATCATCATTTTTAAAAAGTTTTCACCCCCCAGCTTTTAAAGCAGCGCATTTCCTTATTGCGCATCAGTGAATCTATCTATCTTTTGTATAGTTGTGTAGTCCATCTCTGGTTCTTAGTGTGAAAAGATGGATCTCAAAATCTACATTTACTGTTGTGAAGTGTCAAATCTGCAGAAGATGTTGGAAAACCAAAGAATGTGCTAAACCTGGAGGATTTTTTCAAACAAACAGTGGGCTGTCGTGGGTCAACAAGTCTTTTACTTTTTCCACAGCAATGTGAATGTTTAATGGAAAGTGTTCAGTAAATGAAAGATTATACTTTGTCTGTGTGTTGTCAGCTTTTGTCTATACTTGTGACTTTGATCAAGATCAGATGACATTTCATAACCAACAAATGTAGAAATATACATTTTAATGACCACTACTGTAAAAAAATAAAGCTTAAGAGTTTTTGAAAAGACTGTGAATATCCTAGTGAATAACCAAACCGATGTCACCACGTTCAGTGAGATTTGATGTCTCTATTTTCAAATGCATGACTTAGTTGCTCTTCAAAAGCTTTTACTGAATAAATCTTTTCAACATAATTTATACTGGTCTGCTTCTCACAATGGATTGGGTGTATTCTTACACGTTGCGCAACAAATTCTTGAATGGTTTGGATATTTTGAGCTCTTCATAGTCCCAATTTAGTCTGAGAAGACTTAAGTAAATGTATTGGTAATAAACAGTATGAATTACCCCTTGTACTAAACAATAACTAGAAGACTTTGTGGAACCTAAGAACGACTGAGAGAATGTAAACATACTGATTGATATACAGTATGCTGACAGTTTACATTGAACCTACATGTCAGTCAAGTAGATTTTCTTACATTGTCATGAGAGTTTGGCTTAAAAGAAACATTCCAAGCTTAAAATCTATTCTAAACAACCACCCCACAAAGAAAGAGTGACTTGTTCGTTTTTTTGTAGATATTCTGGGTGGGTACACACTGCACTCAGTCAACAGCAAACATCTCAACACATAGTAAAAGACATAAGAACATATATATTGCTATCTACTTACAGTCATTTCTCCCTAGTCTGCAAGTCCAAATCAGCTATTGGCCTTTTATATCTGGCTCGAGTTAATTCTATTCCTGCGATCTGACATATGATACCTGCATAACGTCATATACAGTGTGACTAGAAAGATTTACCTTTGCACAAATGCTATTATCTTAAGTCATATTTAGGTTTATTCTTTAACACACTGTGTTGGCTCATTGAGGGGAATAACAAACTATAAATCTCACCAATTCAAACTGATAAAAAGCCACTTGAAAGTGCAATTAATTGCAAGTGAAGAACACATTATATGACCAAAAAAAATGTTATAGAACATAATGAAAGCTATAATTATGGTAACAAAGCTCTCTTAAGCCATTAAGCCTGTCCTGTCAACAGCAGTTTGATTTTATAGACCATGTGCTTAGCCAATACAGACATTCAGAAAAGAAAATGCTCAAGACTCTCTCACCCTTTTAAATGGCTGTTTGTTGGTTTCTCAAAGGCAGTGCTCGTGAAGCATTCTCTGAGAGCTTTTCTTGGTTGAGGTGTTGCTGTTTATCCCAGTTGTTAAAAGGTTTAAAGCCCAAGAGAGAAAGAGAGAAAGGACAGTGTGGTTCTATTGAAGGGAGTAAGGCAAGGGTGGGAAGCACATGGAGAAAAAAACTAAAAAAGGGGGGGGAGCTTTTCAGTGCAGTCTCAAATTACTTGTGATGTCACGTTCAACTGAAGCCACACTGGTAAAGCAAGGCAACAGCATTCCATTCAGTGGCTCTTTCACATCTGCTTGTCTCTCATTCATCATATTGACGGAATCTCATACAATCCACAAGAAACTCAATATTTTGAGATGGAAAAGACAAAACTCAAAAAAAGATAGGTCAATTAAATTACATTTTGATTAAATGGTATTTTGTGTATCCCTTTGACTGGGTCAAATTTAGGTTATGGAGTCAATCATCAGTCACAGCATCTTTTGGTTTTGAGCAAAACATAGGGCAGCGGTCTGAGGTTCGTGATTCCACCGCTGAACACGAGTCCCGCTCGAGCAAGAGATCCAACATCATTACTGTGGAAATGGGATAAAACAGATTAATTTCTTTTAAATTTTTGCTTCTGGAATGTTTGTTAAATGAGTTTAAATGTAGGTAATATTGTACACATGTTGAAACTATATAAAATATGCTGTATTAAGAACTGCACTCTTCAAAATAATCATGCAAACTAATAGTTGTGTTGTGTGTTTTACAAAGATTTAGAGGATCAAGTTAATCTGTAATGACTAAACCAATGGGTAAAATCAACCCATCATGCTGGGTTAAATAAACAAGCCAACTTGTTGGGCTCAAGTTAGCCAAACGTCCTATATGTGCACAGCCACTGGGCTAAAAACAAACCAGATTGGGTAGTTTTTACCACAGTATTTTTTAGATCGTGTTAATGATTCCAAATTCACTGTTTTTTATGTCATAAGACTAATCACCATATGTGACCCTGGACCACAAAACAGTCAGCATGGGTATATTTTGTAGCAATAGCCAAAAATACATTGTATGGGTCAAAGTTATCGAATTTTCTTTTGTGCCAAAAATCATTAGGATATTAAGTAAAGATATTTTGTAAATGTCCTACCGTAAATATATCAAAACTTAATTTTTGATTAGTAATATTCATTTGGACAATTTTAAAGGCGATTTTCTCAATATTTTTTTTTAAGTTTCCAGATTTTCAAATAGTTGTATCTCAGCCAAATTTTGTCCTATCCTAACAACCTTTCAGGTGATTTATAAGTCTCAATTACAAAAAATTGACCCTTATGACTAGTTTTATGGTCCAGGGTCACATATATCATATTTAAGTTATGTAAGCAAACTGTTGCCTGCGGCAAGATTTAAATTGAATAAAAACACTTACATTTTGGTCTCTGGAAAATACAACTATCGTCAAGTTTCAAGACTTTTAGGCCTGGGTTCACTGACAGGGCTTAGACTAGGCCAGGATTAGGCCCTAGTTCAATTAGGACATTTAAGTAAATCTTATAAACGTGGCTTAGAATCTTGAGATAAAACAAAGGCACGGATATTTTTTAAGATTAGTCAGTGCAAGTTTCTTTTAGTTAAAACAGCTTAGACTTACAGACAAACCAAAATTATTCAGATCAGATGCCAGATATAATTTTTGACATATTTTTTTTTACTAGTGGGTGCAGGACACTATAGTTATGTAAATAACACTCATAGCACTAATACTGACGGTAAATAGCTTGTTAGCAAAATAAAGTACACTGTGACATATTATACCCAAAAATTCTTCATACCGTGGACTACCAGTAAAATAAAAAATATATATATATATATGGGACCAAAAATGTGATTTGACACTTTGATCTGACCATGTTTTGTTACATACCTTTCTATCAAAGTTATCTGACATTATCAAGATGAGTTTGTTCTGACACAGCTTAACTCTTAAGTTCGTGTCATATTTTATTACCATTTTCTAAACTATAGCGAATAAAGAGTGATAATGTGAGAAATTTTGAAGGTGTCTGAATAAATTTTGGTTTGACTGTAATTCATAAGTGATTATCGAGATAAATATGTTCTGACACACTTAAACTCTGAGTTCTTGTCATATTTTATTACCATTTTCTCAACTATAGTGAATAAAGTGTTAAGGGTGTCTGAATAAATTTTGATTTGACTGTACATTTTAGTGTGGGTCTAGGCTTAAGCCTAGTCTGTGAAACTGGGTTAAAGGTTTGTTTTAGACAGTTTTTTTTTTTTTTTTTTTTTTGAGGAATGACGTCAAACTTTTATTGTCTTGTGATATTTATTTATTGTTCGTTAAAGTGAAACCTTCGTTATTTTTGTTAAAGAAGTAAAGTGAATCAAGCTGAAAAAGGATCTCCGAAGATTTACTGCAGGTTGCAGGTACTGCATTATAGATTTGAAAACAGCACTCAGCATTAGTAATACTGACGGTAAATGGCTTGTTTTTTTATTCTAAATCTAATGATCTTCATCTGATTTTCTTTCAAACATTTCAATTCGCTCCTAGACAGCGCACGTGCTTACGCGTCGGTCTCGTCACGAGACCTGCACGCGCTGTGGACTTTGGGAACATGAGTTTTATACGAGTAGTTCGGTACGGGCGGTTCAAAGATCTAAAACTTCACGTCCCATGGTGCACTGCGTCGGACACTCCTAGGTAATGACTTCCTCTCCAGAAAAAGCAGATTTTGAAGAGACTGTGTGAAAAAAGCTGTGATTTTGACTCGTCGTTTTGTTGGAGCATGTGGTAAAAAACAATTTATGGATCATTTGAAGCTGCGGTTTGAAATGTAACCATGGCAACCGAACGGTCGTCCTGGTTAGCAGCCCTGCACAGGCTGTAGTGAAGGCGATGCTGATGGTTAGCTGAAGCCTTATGATATTCATTTGCCTTGTCCGTGGTGGGGGTTTAATATTGTTACGGAAGACAGTCGAGCAGCTATATCTGACCTCTTTCCGTGATGGAAGAAGTCGATAGGATTTTAATTCACTCACTAAGACAAGCTGGCACGTAAGTATTCAAAATCTAACAGGTCTCTTCAGTTGTGACAAGTCATTTCCTCCCTCTTTGGAGTGATTTGCATCTCGGGACATGTCAAACTTATTTGTTGTCCGTGTCTGTGCGGTTGTGGTCACCTCCTCATCTTCCAGAGACATTGACGAGGATGTTCAGAGTGTGAAACAGTTCACCAGTGAGCTGATCGTGGAGGCGGTGGTGAAATGCCTGCGTGTGATCGACCCCGCGCTGGGCAATGGCTTGTCCCACTCACTCCCCCCTGGCATGTCTGCCCGCTTCAGACTGGGCATGAGCCTGGCACAGGCCTGTCAGGTGAGAGACACGGTGTCTGGACGTCCCACCGTGTGCTTAAATTAACTTGACCCCTCACAACTGACAGAGTCAGCTGATAGCCATTCAAAATGCATTACCGCTGGTGAATAAGCACTTTTGTTTTCATGTTGAGTTTGACTAAGGGTGTTACAGTGTGAACTTTTAAACTTTTGAACAATACATTAACCAGACTTTGTAGATAAATTTCGAACAAACATTTTTCATGAAATGGGTCCTTAGTGTAGACAATAGATTTTGCAGAATCTTTTGTGATTGAATTAATCTGTTGTGATTTCATTCAGATGACCTTTAAATGTTACAAAGGTTGCTTTTGTAAACATTACATTGGTTAACATGAACTAACAATGAAAATCCTTCTAAAGCATTTATTAATCTTAGGCACTGTTAATCTCAACATTACTAATTAATTGTTAAAGTTAACCCCGGGTATTAAAACTTGTATGGCTTAATATAGCACAAACAATGCCTGTTACTGAAAACCTGTGAAAGATTTATGTTAATTAAAAACCAATCAACATTGTTTTATGGTTGCACTCTGTAAGCTACTGTTGCTACCTGTTGCTATTTTTACCGCAACACAATTCAGAAAATACTGATATGATGGCTTATTGTGTGGCTTTTGGTTGTAATTTTCAGTCGAAGGGCAACAAGAGAAACAATGTAAATCTTCACTGCTTTTCTTAGCGATAAGAAGAGGAGAAAATAATGGGAAGATGCTTGTGGAGGAATAAAACTTCCTGAAGACCCTCATCTTTGTTTTCTCCACTTTAACCTTGATGCTTTTGATGCTTTTAGCAGACCACGGCTACTGAAAGAGCATACAAATGGCAGAGACAAGAAACGCTAGATGCCATCCTGGCAGAATGGCCGATGCTTGTCATGAGGCCGCAGCCACTGAAGGAGTTTCTCAGTGTGAATTTCACTTGATACCTTGTGGGGAAAATTGATGGTACAGCATTGGTTCAAGCCTATGCTTATATCCATCGCCACCTGTAAACTCTTTCAGTAGTTGTGGTCATCGTATCAGTATTTTATTTTTCTGAGTTGTGTTGCAGTAAAAATAGCAAGAGGTAGCACCAGTAGCTCACAGAGTAACACATGCAGAGTAAAAATTTCCTGACAATTTACTCACCCCTGTGTCATCCAAGATGTTCATGTCTTTCTTTGTTCAGTTAACATTCCAGGACTTTTCTCTATATAATGGACTTCAATGGTGCCCAATGGGTTGAAGGTCCAATTTGCAGTCTAAGTGCAGCTTCAAAGGGCTCTACACAATCACAGTCAAAGAATAAGGATGGTATCTAGCAAAACAATAAGTGCTTTTCTTAAAAAAAAAAAAAAATAAAATAAAAAAAAAATGTATATACTTTTTAACCACAAATGCTCGTCTTGCACTAGCTTCACACATTGCGCAAGTTACGTGCAGTTAGCTCTTCGTCTGTGTTATTTTGGTTCAAAAAGGTAGGGTAGGGCAAAAAAAACACCTCTTCATTTTCTCCTCCAACTTCAAAATTGTCCAACATTGTTGTTTAACCTTTTTTTGTATAGGGAGTTTGATTTTCTTTGCATGTTTGCTTTGTAAACAGTAGGTCAGTACTTCTGCCTACGTCACACATGCGTGATTATGTAATGCATGAGGTCAAGCTAGTACAAGATGAGCATTTGTGGTTAAAAGAGTAAATTATACTTTTTTTTTTTTGAAAATGATCAATCGTTTCGCTAGACAAAACCCTTATTCCTTAGCTGGCATCGTGTAGAGTCATTTGAAACTGCAATTTGGACCTTCAACCTGCTGGACACCATTGAAGTCAACTATATGGAGAAAAATCCTGGAATGTTTTTCTTTAAAAACCTTAATTTCTTTTTGACTGTAGAAAGAAAGACATGAACATCTTGGATGACATGGGGGAAAGTAAATTAGAAAGTTTTTATTCTGGAAGTGAAGTGGTCTTTTAACAAAGTACAGCACTGACTTGTACTCCACAGATTGTGATTTTTGCGTTGTTCTATATGTTTAGGATGTGGGTTTTAAAGGGGAAATTGGCTACCAGACATTTCTCTACAGCAATGAACCAGAGATTCGCTCTCTGTTCATGTTTCTGGTTGAGAAGCTGCCCAGAGAGAGTGCAGAGGCCTCGGACCAGCCTGCAGGTACTTTAGACTACTGTTTTTTTTTTTTTTTGTTTGTTTGTTTTTTTTTTTAAACAATTATGTATTTGGCATATAATTGATTTTGTTATCAAACTCAGCATGAAAGTATTGTCTAAATGCATCTTATTGGGAATGATTCATCCATTTTTTATCTGTTAATTTTTTTATTTAGCTAGTAATTTTTTAATCAAATTTGCCAGACTTCTCTAATCATTTTGTCTGCTTAAAGCCCGCCCATTTCTTAAAATCGTCTTCAAGTTCAGATTCAGCTGTACTAGAACCAAGTCCCCACCCTGCATGTCTTTTTTTTTTTTTTTTTGATATTTAGTTTCACTTAAGTATACGTCACAATACAGAAGGAAAGACCTGTTGTAACATGATCTACCAGTTGCAATACCGATAGTAAAATTGCAATCTAGCAACTACGGAAGCCCATTTCTGTCATAAAAAAGGTCATGGTAATTTTTTTTATTTTCTTTTTATCTCACAATTCTGACTTTTGTCTCACAGTTTTGAGCTGGCGTCTCGCAATTTCCAATTTTTTTTCCAGAGTTTATACTGCAATCCTGTTATATCAGTTACTTGACACACCACGATAATACTGAAGAATGTTGACATAATAGTGATTTGCAGTGATTTGCCTCCTATTAAATCTGGTGTGACTCAGAGTCTCCAACAAATTCTGAGAAAATTCAACACCTGAGAATTTCTGGCTGTGTTATAAATAATAGTGTTGTGGTTGTGCTGTGTGATCCCCATGCTGGGATCAAAGGGTAATGTGATTAACTAGGGTGTTAATGTTAGAGCTTAGAGTGACAATTATTCACTGCTTTCTTCAATAAACTAGAACTGGTTGTTCTTCCCTCTAATTTCTCCTTCGTTAATTAAACACTCTTGATTACCTAATAATGTATTAAAATGTTTTATTATGTTGGAAAGAATCCAGAGTCAACTCCAGTTAATAGCTTGTTAACTCGGGCATAAACTTAGTGGGAAACAGTGCAGACTGGTTCAGATTAACTGTTGCAAACATTTTTTCCAAAGAATAATTTGCTTGCCTTTGTGGCATCTCATGTTGCTCTTGATTATTGGATTAAATGAATATGTTTTAATATGTTTCTCTTAATATGTTTCTCAGAATAGTCTGATTGTTTCATTTATCTCTCCTTTCTTAGGGAAGTCTGCGTTGTTACAAAGAGCAATTGCTGCTCAAATTAAAGCGCAGTTGTCAGTGCCTTGGCTTCCTCCGTCCTGTAGACTCCCCGTTCATCGTAAAACACAGGTACCTTAACGTCTTGAAATATAGGGCTAAGTCTTATGTGCCGAACTCTAGAAACGTCTCGCAAGTTATCTAACTAACTGACAAATGTGTGTAAATGTGATTTCAGAGTTCCGGCCCATGTCACAGTTTCCACGCCCAGTCGCTGAGCCTCCCATATTCTGTGAAGGTCTCTTCCAGGAAGCAGCCAAAAGGCATGCTCATTTTCACTTACTCAACTCAAGCCCTTTTGTGTTTGCTGTGGTATTGCCCTTGTTGCCACTTGCCCCTGAAGTGTGATTAGCCCTTTGAGGAGTTTGACAAAAAACGAATTCAGCACTTATGATTTATTCAGCTAACATTAGTATGTATTTGTTTCTTTGTGAACTCCCTCAGAGGTGCAAGAATACTGGAGGAATTATTTGCTGCCTGTGACCGCCCAGCCTTCCCAGCATGCCTCAGTGCCAGCGTCCCTCCTAGAGAACCACATTTCTGAACTTAGTGCCACACAAGAGTGGGAGAATGAATGGAACAGCCAAGGCCTTCTGTCAAGACTTACACCTGAGGTTATTCTCTTTCACCCTTCAATTTTAAAGGGAGAGTTCATCCAAAAAAAAAAAAATAAAAATCTGTCATTATACGATAATATTTTAGTGATAATTTTGACATCAGATCTAGGTTTCCATTGTACTCTGACACACTCGTATAGTACATTAAGTACATTATACGTTAAAATTTCTAAATTTTGCTTTTATTTTTTTAAATATATATTTTTGGTTTTCATTTTAGTTTTAGTTTGTTTTATTAATTTTGTTGTGCTTTTTTAATTTAATTGTTTTTTTTTCTTTATATCTTTAATTTTTGTTTCAGTTTTGGTTTAAAGCAACAAATCGACCAAAAATTAAAATTCTGGGTCACACTTAAAGTCCAGTTCTTGCTATTAATAAACCATTAACTATGGCTTTTGCCTCACTAAACTCCTAATATGTTGCTTATTAATAGTTAATAAGGTAGTTAAGTTCAGGTATTGGATAGGATTAGGGATGCCGAATATGGTCATGTAGAATAAATACTAATAAACAGCCAATATGTAAAAATAGGCATGCTAATAAGTAACTAGTTAACAGTGAGAATTGTTCTGTATACTGAAGTGTTACCAAATTCTGATATGATTTACTCACCCTCAAGTTGTTTCAAACCTGTATGAATATCTTTCTTATGCTGAATGTAAAAGAAGATATTTTGAAGAGGGTAGCCAAACAGTTGTTGGTCCCCGTTGGCTTCCATAGACCAGAAACTGCTTGGTTACCCACATTCTTCAAAATATGTTTAGCAGAAGAAAGAAATTTATACAGGTTTGGAGAAACTTGAGGATGACAGAATTAAAAATTTTGGGTAGAATGTCCCTTTAAATAATTCTAGTACTTTAGTACTTCAGTAAGTATTTCAGTAAGTTTCAGTGAGTTGCTAATGCAGTGTTTCTCAATTTAATTTAGTTTTTTTTTTAAAGTCCCCCTGTAGTCAAAAATATTATCCCTTAAAACTGATCTTTGATCATCAAAATGAAATATTTAAATGTTTTTTTAAATAATTTTCTCATGCCTTAAAGCAGCTTGAATGTAACTCTACCCCCCTTGCCTCATTTACTATACATGGATCTATGAATATGCAAATTAACCCCGCCCCCATGCAGTCACACCAGCCAGAGCCCCCTGATCCACCAACTGAAATGTAGTAAACGCTTGGCGAAACACAGATAATGGCTGATAAACTATGTTTTTACAAGCGGACAACTATAGTGGGTACTGTAACATTTGTTAAAGTTACTTACTTGACAATGTTGTGCCCTCAAAATATCTTTTTGAAGGCTCGAATGTAGCTTAGTTTGTGATTCCAGTTCACGGTTGCGAGCATATGCGAGTAAAGTGCAGACGGCAATGTGGAAGAGGTGCGTCTGACTCCGGGCTACTTTTACACTGTTGTCGCGGGTTATTTTTGAAGTTAGCGGTAAGCGCCTAGCGGTTGCCGCACTCTATATGCGCTATTACATGCTCTATTTAATATTTGGTTTTGTGCTGATAATCCTATTGGTATATTTTGCATGCTAATGATAGGAATCTATCCTTTGACTTGATTGGTTACTGAAGTTTGTGACGTAGCAAAAAAAAGGGCTGTTTAAACCAGTATTTCTGGGACAGCCTTTGGGAAACTACAGTTTTACAGAGAAAATATTCAGCAATGGTGTTGATTAATGGACTGGAACATGGTTTGTCTAAAAGCATATTAAAAACACCACACAGACAAATAAACAACATTAAAATCTTGATTTTCCCAAAAGGGGACTTTAAGTTTACTTTTTAATCCAATGTATATGTTTGATTGTATTTCAGATTTATTGAAATGAGCAAAAAACATTTTAATAGTTTAACAATGTCCATTTGAGATGAATCTTAAAATTGGTTTGAATGATGTTTCATGCACAATGCTTTATTTGTCATTTTAAACCTTGACAGCCCCAGTCCTCATGGCAGTGATGTTGTTTTGTGTAATGTGGAAAAAAAAATCTCATAAGTTTGAGACAACTTGAGAGTGAGTACATACACTACCAGTCAAAAGTTTTTGAACAGTAAGATTTTCAATTTTTTTTTTTTAAAGAAGTCTCTTCTGTTCACCAAGCCTGCATTTATTTGATCCAAGTACAGCAAAAACAGTAACATTTTGAAATATTTTTTACTATTTAAAATAACTGTTTTCTATTTGAATATATTTTAAAATGTAATTTATTCCTGTGATTTCAAAGCTGAATTTTTAGCATCATTACTCCAGTCTTCAGTGTGTCATATGATCTTTCAGAAATCATTCTGATATTCGGGTCTGCTGCTCAAAAACTATTATTATTATTATTATTATTATTATGTTGAAAACAGCTGAGTAGAATTTATTTCAGCTTTCTTTGATGGACAGAAAGTTCAGAAGAATAGCATTTAATTGAAATAGAAATCGTTTGTAACATAAATGTCTTTATCATCAATTTTCATCAATTGAAAGCATCCTTGCTAAATAAAAGTATTAATTTCTATAATTTATTTCCCCTAAATCCTGATCTTTGGATCTGGCTATTCATCAAAGAATCCTGAAAAAAATGTACTCAGCTGTTTTAAATATTGATGATAATACCTCCAGTCACATAATCCTTTAGAAATCATTGTGATATTCTGATTTGCTTATTTTGAAATCGCAGAAATAAATTTGCTTTGATCACAGAAATGGATTTCGTTTTAAAATACATTCAAATAGAAAGCAGTTATTTTAAAATAGTAAAAATATTTCACAGTATTTCTGCTTTTGCTGTATTTTGGATACAAATGCAGGCTTTGTGAGCAGAAGAGACTTCTTTAGAAAACATTAAAAAACTTTTGACTGGTAGTGTATTTTTAGAAAAACTATCCCTTTAAGAGCTGATTGTTATTATTAAGCTCATAAATTCCTCATCCTTTTATCAGTGTCTAAAACTGGAATTCATGTTAATAGAATTGTTATATTGGCAGGCATTTCATTTCGATTTGGCTCTGTTTACTCATACAGACAGGCTTTTCTACAGCCTCAGCATGACGTCTCTCTAGCACCACGTCTAGGTTCCCTGTCTTGATAATAACAATAACACTAGCATGTAAATATTTTTGCTGCGGTCCTGCTTTCCTTGATGGCGTCTCTGTGGTAAAGGCATGTATCAACATGAGGATGGAACACAGAGATGTCTTTCACACAAGTGTGACATTCAGCATGTATGTGTCCTTTGACTGTACCGCTGCCCTCTCGCATCTCAGTTCCACATTCTCACCTCACCTGCCCTCCAACTTACACACTGGCCTATTGTCTGACCCCTAAATGTTCTCCAAAGGTTCGGCACATTTTATTTTTAAATCGCAAGACTTTATCTGTGTTTTGTTTTATCTGCAGTGCTTTGAGAATAGTTAATAGTTGTGGTTCTGAAAATAGCCACAGCGCATTTAGGTTTTGTAATTTATTCAGAACTGTCATGTTTTAGTAAATTCAACTTAAGAGATGCAGTTATGTTATTTCATTTGGTGATTTAAAGCCTCGCCACTCTTGTTATCTTGTTTGTTCAGGAGTACCGATCCAGAAAGAAAGCTCGACTGCAGAAGCGGATCGAGGAGCAGCTGAGGGCAGCGGCTCAGCCTCGTCCTGACACACACGGAGCCACGCGCTCGACTTCTGACCTTGCTGAACTCCTGCAGTCTTTCGGTGGAGCTTCCACTGGGGGAGATGTGCTGACTAAAGGCACACGCTTCACCCATACAGAGAAATTCACGTTTACGCAGGTACCTGTCAGAATGTGTTTACTCAAACTGTGATGTGCCAGTGTTCCCACATACTGGAAAATCTTGGGTTTTGCAATGCTGATTTTCAGTCATGGAAAATTTCATACATGTCATGGAAAATAATAGTGACATGACTGTGTTACTAACAAGGTTATTTTAAAAATGTAGACGTTTTGGGACTACGCTTACCAGACATGGAAATGTACCAGAAATATGTGCCAAAAGCTCTATCAAAAGAATTATGTCTGAAATTGTTTTGGAGTGAGCAGCACAGTGTTGATGTGTGATGTCTGTATAGTCATTTAGCATGTTCTGGCTGACTGTAGATGTGTTGCTGACAGTAAAAACGTGGTAAAAATAGCGCGTCAGTAGGCTGTCATGTAATCTAGGCAGAGAGTAATGTAGATAAACTATTAATACTTATAATGTGCTTTCTCAGCAGGACTCTGATTGGTCAGTGCATTTTTTTCACGTTTCTTAGACAGTATGATTATTCCAGTAAGCTAATGGACTATAATACAGCTTTATAGATGGTACATAAACATTTCAAAACACAACATTTTTATTATTAACATAATTATATAGTAGTAATAATATTCATAAATGGTGACTAATGGGCTCTAATACAACTTTATAAACAAAACCAAAAATTTACAAAGATATTATAAATGATAATTCAAAAAAATATATTATGCTTAATTGTAATGATTCCAGTCAAAAGTTTTTGAACAGTAAGATTTTAATGTTTTTTGAAGAAGTCTCTTCAGCTCACCAAGTCAGCATTTATTTGATCTAAAGCAAAAACAGAACAATTTTGAAATATTTTTACTATTTAAAATAGCTGTTTTCTATTTGAATATATTTAAAAATGTAATTTATTCCCGTGATGTCATAGCCGAATTTTTAGCATCATTACTCCAGTCACATGATCCTTCAGAAATCATTCTAATATTCTGATTTGCTGCTTAAAAAACATTTATTATTGTATTAATTTATGTTTTAAAAAAAATGTAACATTAAAGAATCCTTCCTAAATAAAAGTATAGAAAAGTAAAAAAAAAAAAAAAAAAATCAGACTCCAGAAAAAAAGAAGTTATAATAAATTGTAAAAATATATCAAAATATTACAGCTTTTGCTGTATTTTGGATCAAATAAATGCAGGCTTGGTGAGCAGAAGAGACCTCTTTAAAAAAAAAAACATTAAAAATCGAAAACTTTTGACTGGTAGTGTATATAGTAATTCAAAAATTATCTTATGCTTAATTATAATAATTATTAGTATACTAATTAGTATGAAGATTATTTTATATTATAAAATAAATTTACTTGGTAATTGGATACTTTAATTAGTATTTTTTCGTAAACTAAAACTAAGACGAAAACGATTAATCAAAAAACATTTCTGTAAACTGAAATAAACTAAAAACGTCAAAATAAATGAAAAGCTGAAACGAAACGAAACTAGCAACAGTTATTGAAAAAAGAAAATAAATAATTGTTATCATAATTATTCTCACCCGGTGGCGGAAAAATATATTAGCTGTGTGGCGGCCGGTTTAGGGACCCGTTTGACATAAAGGCCACGACCTGAACTGTACCTGCATTAAAACTGGGCTACTGCACCGGTAACATGATTTATTTTCCCACGTAACACAAGCAATCAAACCAAAATAGGCCATCTAAGTTGGAGCTTTGAAGAAAAATAGACAAGCGGCAGAATAGAAAAAGAAGAGAATGTGCATCCTTACTGTAAATAATAAAAACTTTTGCCTACATCTTTTGAACAATCTGCCAGGCTGAACAAATATGCATAAAATATGCTTATAATTCTTCATAAATGAAAAGAACATATTAAAACATGACATTTACTGTTAAATGCCGTTGTCTTTTCTTGAACTCTGCAGTGTATATGTGGCCGTTGGTCCATTATAGAAGCATTAAAAATAAAATGTATAAAATATATAGCTTGGCTACAGAAAGTGAGCAAGACACACTCCCTAAGTGGTCATTCACTTCATCTGCAGTGGGAAAGACTATAATGTGCAGCACTGCTAATCGAGTGTTGAGGCTTTCCCATCATTATTGAATGTCTTTAGTCCCAGTTATAATTTATGTGCATATGTTTGCGGGAAAGTGAGCGAAACACGACAGCTATAATATCATGATTATGGTTAAATAAGATAAAAGACATCCAGGCCTAATAAAAACTAATTATATTTATTTTCAAATTAAATATCACACACATTTATTATTCAGTCTAGTGCTTTTAAATAGAATGTAAGCACAACTTGTGTAGATTTATGGTGTAAAAAGGCATGACTGCTTCATTTTTGCTTGTATTTGTACACTTTTACCATCTAATCAATCTCAGCATGCCTTCATTTTCGGCTAAACTTTAAGTACTAAAACTGAAACTAAACTATATAAAAACTAAATAGAAGTGTGTTCACAAAATAAAAACGAAACTAACAAAATTATTAATAAAACTAATAAAAACAAAACAATTTTATTGCAAATTTGAAAACGATATTAAAATAAAACAATTTTAATAATTCAAAACTATAATAACCTTGGTCTCTACTTGAATGACTTACAGCCATTTTTTATTATCAAAACTATAACTGGATATTAATTTTTGACTTTTTTTCCAATGAATTTCATCTGCTTGAAGTCTGTATTGAGGTGTTTAGGCTTCTAACTAAAAAGGCAAATTAAAGCAAACTGTCAAAATGATTTTTAGGAACCTGAGAAAGCAGTCCAGCAGATGGCAGCAGCAGCAAGTGCACTTCCCAGCTCTCACCAATCAGAGGAGGACCTAAAGGCCCAGCAGGAAGCAGAGCTTTCTGCTCTGCAGCAACAGTTGCAACAGCTGTCAGTCCAAATGGAAGAAGTGGGCGGAGACATCAAACAGCTTACAGTGTCCATCCAGCAGGTAATGACCAATCATGTTGAATGTTATGCTAACATTATATCACATGTACAGTAGTCAACATTTGAAGTGGATCAAAACCTTTCATCAAAGTTGTCCTAAAACCAAAACAGTACCCGTTCTTGTCTTAGGACAACTTTGATGAACATTTTTTCAATCCACTTCAAATGTTGACTACTATATAGTATTACTTACTTCATCATTTAAAATATAGTTAAATGCAGCAATTTTTTTTAACCACTGATATGTTGTATTCCCGTGTACAGGTGTCAGATGAGCTGCAACAGAAAGAGGTTAGCAATTCTGAGAAGGAGAATTCGATCAAAATGAAGAGACAGACCATTGACTTGCTACCTGACGCTGAGAACAACCTGCTAAAGTTGCAGGTACGCAAGTCACACGACATACACACTTGCAACACACAAAAACAAACAATAAAAAATAGAAATAACAGTACAGTGCAGACAGAACTGAACTGTATGTAACTAGCCTGTGACTAATGACATGTTTCCTTTTGTCTGTTCGGTGTGTTTGTGTTTGTAGAGTCTGGTAGAGGCAAGCTCTAAACGAGTGGTTCATTTGGCCTCGCAGTGGGAGAAACACAGAGTCCCGTTGATTGACGAGCACCGCAGACTAAAAGAGCTGTGCAGCAACAGAGAGGTACCTTGTGTTACCCTGATGTGTTGTACAGCCCTATAGCAACTGCAGTCATCTGAGTCTAATATGCACTCCTGTCTAAACAGCCAAATATGTACATAGCAGTTTAATTCTTTGTACATCAAATCCCTGAATAATAACAGGCTGATTTGAGTTGTTTTCCAAAGTAGTTTTGAGAATGAAGTTTTGACTTTTGAAATTTTACTCCTTGACTTATTATTAAAGAAGTTCACTTTCAGAATAAAAAATTTCTGATAATTTACTCACTCCCATGTCATCCAAGATGTGCATGTCTTTCTTCGAAAAGTCGAAAAGAAATTAAGGTTTTTGAGGAAAACATTCCAGGATTTTTCTCTATATACCGAACTTCAATGTTAGCCAATGGGCTGAAGGTCCAAATTGCAGTTTCAGTGCAGCTTCAAATGGATCTGCACGATTACAGTTGAGAATCAAGTGTCTTGTCTAGCAAAACGATTGGTAATTTTCTAAATAAATAAATAAATAAATAAAAATGTATATATTTTTTTAATTGCTCATCCATTGGTTCCATTTGAAGTTCATTATGTGGAGAAAAATCCTGGAATGTAGGACAATGAAAGGAGGAAAATGAACATCTTGGATGACATGGGGGTGAGTAAATAATCAGGATTGTTTTCTTCTGGAAGTGAACTAATCCTTTAAGACATTTTTTGTGACATTTGCTGTAACAAAGTATGAAAAGGGCTGCGCAACTTGTGGGTTTTGTTGTTTTTTTGTAAGCGCTGTGCTTTGTCGTCATCGTGCACAATGCTTGTTGTGTTGTGGCTGCACAATTTTGACCAAAAATGTTTGATGATATCAATATAATAACAGCAACAACAATAATAATATTTTTTTTAACTAAACTTACTAAATACAAGTATTAAATAAGAAATATTTATATTATAATATTCCATTGCAAAATGAAAAAGGAGTAGTTTAGGAAAAATAATATAGGATTAATAATGAGTAGGATTTCATTTTACAGAACAACTGTGAAACTACAATTCTGATATTTATGGCTGTCCTAATTTCTTCGTTTTCAGACGTTAAACCTTCAAGCTTTTATTTTGGCAGAAAACTACAGGGAGGCCAAAAAGATTCTTTTTTTGTTGTTGTTGTTGACAACAGCCAGTTTATAAGCATTTTTCATTACAAGTTCCCAAATGCACAGGCTTTTTTTTAGTTTAGTTTATTTGCACAAAAATAAAATGCATACAATATAAAAACAATCCATGTACTGTGCAGGGAGAAGCAGAAAACCCAAACAGGCTTATTAGAGCCTCCACCTAAACAATAAAAGAAAACAAAAGCAGCTTATAAAATTAGAGAAAGACTGGATTAATTACAACATATGTGAAAAACCCAGAAATAATGTACTCCAAAAACAAACCTTACAAGGTACATAAAATACATAAACAAAAAAATACAATTACAAGGCAGCACTAAAATGATCCTTTATACATCTTTTATAACATAGTAAAGGGGTCATTGGATGCAAAGTTCACTTTTACATGTTGTTTGAACATTAATGTGTGTTGGCAGTGTATGTACACATCTACCCTATAATGATAAAAATCCATGCAGTAGTTTTTAATTAATCTGTAAAAATAATATCCCCTTTTTCAAATCGAGCCATTCTCAGATGACTGTCGGTGTGGCGTCACACCAACAGAGGCCGCTTCCACGATAGTTGATTGACATGAGCGTCTTACCTCAGACCTGCCTTAAATCAGATGTAACAGTCCAGTAACCTCCATTGTTTCGATGCCGGAGCAGGGATGCAAGTTAGACAAGAACATCTCGGATTGTGTTGTGTTGCTGGATGTAATAATGAACATATTGGTCGTCATTTACTCCCGACATCTGAGCCGCTGAAGATGCAGTGGATTATGTTTGTTTGTGACATATATCCGTCTATGTTCGTGTGACTCATTCGTGATCCAGTTTCACTTACAGCAGAAGTGAGTATAAGGGTTTTTTATGAATCGTTGCGATCGCCTTTCCTAATAATGTGCTAGTTAGCAAGTTTAGCAGCTAAACGGGGCTAAAGTAAACAGGCTTGTCACTCCACAGAGAGAAGAGAGGGGCGGGGCGAGCAGAGATCATTAACATTTAAAGCAACCTCGACCAGAACAGGATGAATTTTGCAGAGCTGATTTTGGTAAAAAAGGTGTTTTTTAAAAAAAAGTATGTTATAGACTTTTCATTAAGGCTCTAAAGAATCATATCAACTCATGGAAAATGGGCATCCGATGACCCCTTTAAAGAATATTACAGATATTTATCGAGACACACTTGTAGAGGTCAATCCTCGATAAATATCTTTAAACTAATGCTGTCAATTGAGTTTTTTTTTTTTGTTTGTTTTTTTTTTTTTTTTTTTTTAACCCACAAAGACAGTATATTCATAATATTTGTTACATATTTTTTTAAATCACTTTAGGTGAGTACCACTGATACCAATATTACTGGTGTCTCTAGGACATTGTTTTTTCCCCTAGTATTTAACCATTGACTATAGCCATTCAACATTACATTGTAATTGAGAGCTATAAATTTGAACATTTATTAGACTTTACGTGGACTTAAAACAGCCTTCATACAGATGTATGAAGTATACAGAATATACAGTATAATACAAATATACAGAAATTGAATAAAGTTATCAAACACTAAATACTAAATTAAATATAGATTAATCTATAAAGCTAAAAGAGTTGTAGATTTCCTCTTTTTTTCTTTTCTATTACTTTAAGTGCTGCCGCTGCTGAACATGATGCGGATCTGACAAGCATGCTCGTAGTTTAATTCATGCTTTAATATGACGTGCTAATTTTGACAGAACTACTTTAAACAGTAAATTTTTACACAGTAAAGTTAATCTATTTTCTGTGAACCATGTCGCTTACATGTAAAAGAACACAGTGTTTTTAAATAGCAGATTTTAATTGTCTCACTAAGCCACATCTTGATTTTGATTTTCCTGTGATTAATTGTGCAGCCCGAATTATGACTTTGACATTGTGTGCCTTAATGAAGTGACCAGTTATGTAAACTTTCACTCAGTTATGTAAACTTTCACTTAGTCCGAGTCCTCCAGGAAGCTGTCAGAGATCAAAGACCTGCATGACAAAATCAGACAGTCTGCTGAGGAGGCCAAAAAGAAGGAGAGTCTGTATAAGCAGCTGGTACGAAATGTTTTTTTCATCCCTTCCCTCTCCTTTCAAACATCCAATCAATGCATTTATTACCTACACCATGTCCTAACCAGCCACACCACAGAAAAACAAGTGTTCAATGCCATCTGTTCTATGTAAATGAGTTTTTCTCCTCATCAGCCGTCAAAGGACATACAATCTTTTGGTTTTCATGTCTGTTACATCTGGCTGTGTAACTCTACCCCATTTGGAATCTCATTGTTTCAAACTCCCATTCCACATGCATATTAAACAGAAATATATATTCTGATTGGTTCTGATTGTGTCATTTTGTGTTAACAGACAAATGGTTGCATGATTAGGACATGAATAGGTCTAGGAAAGCATTTACATATTAAGTCCATCTTATAATATTTATTGTTTGTTGGTTTAACATTGAGTGTGTTTGTTTACTCCCCTTCCCAATGTTTTTCTGCAGTTAACTGAGTATGAAACGCTATCTAAAGACGTGTCTCGCTCAGCCTACACCATGAGGATCTTGGAGATCGTAGGCAACATAAAGAAACAGAAGGAGGAAATCACTAAGGTCTTTGTTTGAGTTTATCCTTTATCTATCCCTTAATAAAATACTTCATCTGAGTTCATGACCTGTGTCCACAGACATTAGCTTTGTGTTTGAAGTTGGCAGGTCTTCAGAAGCCTTTTGACCTCTGACCCTATTAATCGACCCCCTGCAGATTTTGTCCGACACAAAGGACTTGCAGAAAGAGATTAACGGCCTGACAGGAAAACTGGACCGAACATTTGCTGTCACAGATGAACTGGTGTTTAAGGTTGGTCTTATATATAGTGGGGTCCAAAAAGGTGTTTTTTTTTTTTTTTTTTTTTTTTTTTTTTTTTTTTTTTTTAAAATGCACTACTGGTCCAATGTTTGGGGTCAACATTTTTTTTTTCTTTTAAGTAATTTTATTTGATATTATTGCAATTTATAATATCGGTTTTTATATATATATATATATATATATATATAAGCTTGGAATCAGTAAGATTTTTAATGAAGTCTCTTAGGCTCATCAAGGCTGTATTTATTTGATCAAAAGTACAGAAAACAGTAATATTGGTAAATTTCTCATTATTTCAATTCTCATATTGGTTTCCTATTTTAATATACTTAACATCTAATTCATTTCTGTGACACTGCACTGGATTTTTATCATCCATTACTCCAGTCTGCAGTGTCACATAACCCTTCAGAAATCATTCTGATAATCTGATTTATAATCAGTCTTGAAACTGTTGTGCTGTTTAATATTCTTTTGGAACCTGTGATACTTTTTTTTTTTAATTATTTGATGAATGAAAAGTTAAAAAGAACAGTATTTATTTAAAATCGAAATAATTTCTAACAAGTTTTTACAATCACTTTTTATCCATTTATTTAATTTCTGTAAAAAAAGAAAAAAGAAAGATAATTTACTGACCCCAAACTTTTGAATAGTAGCCTATATTGTAACACAAATTTTCTATTTTGAATAAAGACTGTTCTTTTTAACTTTTTATTTATCAAAGAATCCTGAAGAAAATATCACAGGTCCCAAAAATTATTAAGCAGCCCAACTGTTTCCAACATTGATGAGAAATCAGGATATTAGAATGATTTCTGAAGGATCATGTGACACTAAATACTGGAGCAGTGATGCTGAAAATTCAGCTTTGCTTTACATAAATAAATTATATTATAGAGTATATTAAAATAGAAAACTGTTATTTTAAATTGCAATAATATTTTGTAAAATTAGTTCTTTAGTGTATTTTTGATATTTATATATATATATATATATATATATTTATATTTATTTATTTATTTATTTATTTATATTCATGTGTGTGTGTGTATGTGTATATATATATATATATATAGATAGATATATATATATATATATATATAGATAGATATATATATATATATATATATATAAATATATGAAATCATAAAAATAGTTTATTTTTGATGTGATCTCAAACCCTTTTAAAGAAAGTGTCATTTTCACTATTTTGCTGTAGTAATTCAATATTTATAAAATAAACGTAATTCTTTTTCAAACTGCAGGATGCCAAGAAGGATGAATCTGTCCGCAAATCCTACAAGTACTTGGCTGCCTTACATGAGGTATGAGTCTGCATATCATTAAAGGGTTAGTAAAAATAAAAATTCTGTCAGTAATTACTCAGCCTCATGTTACAAATCTGTAAGACCTTCATTCATCTTCGGAACACAAATTAAGATATTTTTGATGAAATGCAAGGCCTTGTTGACCCTGCATAAACAGCAACACAGCTGACACTTTTATGAAGCTACAAGAATACTGCACATAAATGTGCACATAAAAAAAAAGACTTTATTCAACAGTTAATTTGTGTTACGAAGAGGAATGAAGGTCTTACGGGTTTGGAACGACATGCGAGTAATTAATGACAGAATTTTCATTTTTGGGTGAACAATCCCCTTTAAATTGATCTACAAATAAATGTGATAATATATATTTTGATGTTGTCACTGGTCTTGACTAATATTTTAAAAATTGCATATTGCAGTCCTAAAATGCTGTGTTCGAAGCACATTTTTGTCTCATGTGACAAGACGAGCAAAAGGCAATCTGCTTGTAAACCTGGAAAAAACATTTCAGACAAAAATGGCACATGATGTGTTGGCTTGTGCTCCTTTTGCTCAGGCTGTTAGCAGTACTTCAGTCCATCTGTTCAACCTTTGAACTACACAACTGAACTTAGAGCTAATCCCCTTGCTGACTTCAACGGATTACCTGCATTACTATCAATTGAATAATTCTAACATTTTTGTCCTCTCAGAACTGCACTCAGCTGATTCAGACTATTGAGGACACAGGAACCATCATGAGGGAAATCCGAGACCTTGAAGAACAGGTGTGAAACAAACTCATATTTATATGTAAACAAACATCATTTCATTGTCACTTTTCAACTGTCATCAGTTTTGTTTTGGTTCCTCTCCGTAGATTGAGACTGAAAATGGCAAAAGAACAGTTAGCAATCTAGAGAAGATCTTGGAAGACTACAAAGCCATTCGTCAGGAGAACTCGGCTCTCGCTGCGAAGATCCGGGAAGGTTGAGCTGTTCCTCCGTCCATGTTTGATGGTACTGCAGAGTGAAAACCCAGCCTGCTGAAACGAGCGCTGCTGTGAGAGACGTCAGTTCGGCTCCCATCTGCGTCAGCCCTCCATCCGAAATAATCCTCATCACATTAGCAACTTTCAGCTTTTACTGAGGGTTTGAACACAAACGTTTTTTGCATCAAAATGACACAAATTTGAAGAAATGTTAGTTAAAGCTAATTCTGATCATTGTGATGAGATTCTGTTTTTTAACAAAAAGCTTGGACTGCAATAATTCGAGAAGGACCAGTTCCGGTGCTTCGGCTTGATAAAACAACATCTTTGTTATACGGCGATAACCACCATATTATGTACATGAAAGTGTCCGTTAACAGTGACCTCTGATTGTTGTTCATTGTATGGGTTGAGCTGCTGATGAACATTACAAACTTCAGGCAGTTTAGATGAGCTTGGAGAATAGTGGGGCTGATAACAATACTCATGAACAGCTTGCCTGTTTCGTATTAAAGCATAAATTTGATAACGTATCTGTTTGTTTGGCTCTGATGGATCCATAGCACTTAAATACTCGTCAGTTATATCGTCATTGAACCTTTGTGATAGAAAAGTACTCTGATTGTAGGAAAGCTGTGTAAACACATTTAAGTGTCTGATTAACTAACACACTGATGATTGTCCCAATCAAACTGGTTTTCAAAACAGTTTAGTAGTTAATGCCTGTTTCTGGAATGTTTGATTTTAGAGATCATATCAAAAACAATGTTTTGTAATTCACCATGACTTGTATACATCTTCTCAATCTCTGAACAAGATGTTCTGATATTTCATCGTTTTGCCACCAGTTGTTATTGTCCAGTTTTCCTTTTTTGCAAAATAGTTTTGAGGATGACGTGTTGACTGTTAAAATAAGGTATTAGATCCTTTGGCTTGTTATTGAGGCAGTTTTTCACCTTCGCTGTAATATTTAGACATTTAGAGTAGGGCTGCAAAATTTGGGAAAAATGTTTTATTGCGAATTTATATTGAAGAGAATGTTTTGTAATTTACCAAGACTTGTATACATATGTTTAATCTATGAGCATGATGTTCTGGTATTTCACCATTTTGCTACCACTTACTGTCCTGAGGAAGTTCATATGATCGAATCTGAAAAAACATTTTCCACCCACATTTCTCTCCAAATTTATATATAGATATATATATAAGATATGTCACAAAAAATACTGTAAAATAAACAGAACAATGGTTCTGGCTTTGAAAATTAAACTATTCTAAAAATAGGCTTATTTGTCTCTACTGAAATTTCAGTTTATTGTATTTACATTTTGGAGCGAAATGTTGTTGATAGTTTTTGTGAAACTACATGGTTTCATCAAGATTTTCCTAGGACATTGAAAGAACACGTTCCTGATGCCTCTGCCACACCCTGTCCCACACACATTCAAATGAATGCTGTATGAATGTAAATACAACAGTTACTTCAGACATGAATGGCCATAAACTGACTAAACGTGAGCTATTCTACACTCCTTATTTTATGTCACTTAGCTGATTAGCCTAGTAAATTCTTGTGGACAGCTTGTGAATGTGTGTAAAACGTGACTTTACTCTTACTGCAACACCTAAAATCGACTCACTGACAAAAAAAAGTGTGCATTCCGGAAGGGCTTCATAAATAAAAATCAATTTTGCCTATCGGTTTGGATAAGATAGCAACATAAGTCGAACATATGATCAAAAGCGGTGAACTAATGACCTCAGCCTTTTGCTACTGCACTAAACCGCAGTCATTAAGCGTCTCTTTTGTTCCAGTGTTTTTGTAGAAGCCCGTTCTCCTGAAGTCTGCGATGAAACGTGTAGAACAAAAAAACAACAATCGTATGTTTTCGAAGTACGGCCAGTGGCTTCTACGGTCACATCTTGTACATACACGCCAATGTATCCAGGAACAAAAAGTATACTAAGCATATTCAGTCACGTAGCCCATGTAGGCAGTTGCCAGGTCGTTCGACCAATCATAAGGCATGAAATATTGCTAAATTTTCATCAAGGCAACGTATTGGTTGGACTGGCATGTAAACACGTTTTCCCTATGAGCCAGACCCCTTGATAAGCGACGCAGCAGAATCCACGTCTCATTGGTTTAAACAACTGTCAATCATTACAAGTCCGCGATCTGATTGGTTCATAAAACAGCCTCCGCCTGAAGGGCCTGACCAACGATGCCCTCAGTGAAGCTGTATCAGTTCCCACAGAAGCGAGCCCAGTGAACACGCGTGGCGAGTACGGATGAAAGAAGTAAACAACTTGTTAGCATAGTGTAGACATGGCTTGCAAAAAAATAGGCAGTTTAAGCAACGCAATGTGGCAACGAAGCTCCAGCTGCAGAGTTTCGCTGTGCGCAGGGTTGAATATTCCTGCTTTTGCTTGTGGAAGCTTCGCCTCGGCTGGCTCAACAACAACTAACGGGAAGAACTGCTGCAAAGATGGACACAAGTGTGGATCGACGAGAAATTTACCAGCTAGTCATAACCCTGTTGCAGCCGCAGTCACATCGCACAGACACCAGATCGTGGGCAAAAATAGAGGCGAGGAATCTCTGACCAAATCTGGCAGGGCTTTCTCATCCACGGCCCCGCAGATCAACAATAAAACCTACTTGTGGGCGAGATACAACGAGATGAAACGGCTTGTGCACGGTATGTAGATTTAATTTGACTTCTCATATATGGTGTCCTGTAATCTCTGGACTCATGACAAACATTATTTGCCCACTTTTCATCCGTTCCCAAAGAGGCGCTGGCCTCTGGACGCTTTGTAAACAACTGCCAACTGCCATTCACATGTCCAATGCATGATCGACATTTTGTGTTCACAACTATTTCAGGTGTACCAGCCTTGTTCATGCACAGAAGAAACATTTTTTTAAAACATGCATTTGAAATGTCATAATAAATCTCAAATCTCCCTTTGCCGCCCCACAGATTTGATTCCTCCTGGGGTGTGCAATCTTTTGAACCCTTCCACCATCTATGCCAACAATGAAGTGAATCTGGAAGAGGTGGACATCTACGGCTTTGACTATGATTACACGCTCGCGCTCTATTCCAGCGCGCTGGACGAGATGATTTACAACAAGGCGCGAGAGTTTCTCGTCCAGCATTACAAGGTCCGAGAAAAATCTAATTTTATGTCATAAACCTGTTTATTTTTCATATTTCGTTGTCATTAAACCAAATAATTATAAATACGAAGCGTTATTATGATGTAAAACACAGACACTTAGGGTCCATTCACACAGAACGCGTTTTTGCGACTAAAATAGCGAGAAAATAAAAATTCGCGGAATGGAAAAGGAAAAAACGTACGGTCTAGGTACACGTTTTTTCCTTTACATTAGTGCAACGTTTTTAGAACCCTGCAAAAAACAACGCAACAGCGTTTTTATGTTTAAAAACGCAGGGCGCCGGGTAGCGGAAAACGCAAAGTCTTACGTTTTTATAAAACTCGAGCTTTTACTTATTTATTTTTGCCTTTATTACTATAGGACATATCATAGCTGATAGGAAGCAGAATGAGAAGGGGGTGGGATCGGGTAAGGTACTGAAGCGGGGATTCGAACTCGGGACGGCCATAGCGCAATGGCGCTATATGTCGGTGAGCTGCCCAGAAGGCTATAGGCGTCCACGAACTTTTATTTCAACACCACGTTTGTAGAACGCTGTCAAAGACAAGCACAATGGTCAAACGGGTCTGTCTAGCGCATGTTTACATAGAAAAACAATGGAAAGCAGTGCAGTGGAATGCAAAATGCATTCTGTATCAACGGCCCCTTAGAATGAAGTCAAGAGGTCATACACAGAATGCATTTTTGCATTTAAAATTGGAGGCACAAAGCACTGGAATGAGAAAAAAACAAACCATGTCTCTTTTTCTTCTTTTGAAAGTTATTTGGACTTAAAGGGGAAAAAAAATTCTGTCATTAAGCACTCACCCTTGTGTCGTTTCAAACCCATAAGACTTTTGTTCGTCTTCGGAATAATTTTTTTTCATAATTTTTTTTTTTAAGAATGCTGTGTTACGTGTGAGGCGCTGTGAAAGACGCGAGCGCAACAGTCGAAACATGTCCATCTAGCTCATTTTAGCATAGAAAAACTATGGAAAAGCAGTGCAGTGAACACAAAAATGTGTTTTGTGTGAACGACCCCTAACACAAAAAAATGTATCTTGGGACTTTTGGCTCAAGTCCTGAGATTTTCTGTTTTGCTTAATTGTTCTAATGATGGTTGACCTGCCTGAGGGGTCATGTGGAGTCAAGCGGTGTGAGGTTAAAGGTTGGCATGCCTGAGATGACTAAACTTTTGTTTCTTTCACTAGTATCCTGAGGGAATAAGTAAGTACGACTACATTCCCAACTTTGCAACTCGGGGACTTCACTACGACATCCAAAAGGTGCATTTAACAATCTTTGTTAGAGTTTTTGCAGCACTGTTTAGTTGCACTTGTGCAGTATTAATAAAATATTTTTCTTATTATTTCAATGCCACAGGGACTACTGATGAAAATTGACGCCTTTCATTATATCCAGTTGGGCACTGTTTATAGGTAAATTAAATCAAATCAAATCAGTTTGGTCAGTGAGTTTGCATGGATAACTGTGTGTTATGTAATTCACAGGCTTTGTTTCTATTTGCAGGGGTCTGAAGCCTGTCCCTGACGATGAGGTCATGAAACTTTATGGAGGTTCAAACCACGTTCCCCTCCATCAAGTCAGCGGGTTTTACGGCAAGGTGATTGTTCCACGTTTTCATTTCATCAAATTTAATTTCAATTTTACACTCGAGAGAGCAGATGTTTACATGGTGTTATTGGCATGATTACATTTTTGTGCCTCATTACTAAGAGGTCAGTGAGGCTAAAGTGGTGCCACCCTGTCAGGAGCTCAGATCTGATTTTGTGTGTCCAGCCACCATGAGTAATTGCTGTTCGCTATATATCTACAACAAAAACATTACAGTCCTTTTCTCTATCAGATGGCTATCGGGCACGTTCTTCTCTGCAGGTTTTCCGCGGTCATGGGAAACACAAATGTATCAGGGATTTATAAAATGGTGTTTTGCAAAAAGTCATCTCTATTCAAAGAGGATTTCTTTTGTTATGCTCTGTTGCAAAACATATCATAGGCTGAATATTGTTCTTGGATGCAGTAAAACATGCTTGCCTAGTATTGTCTGACTTAAGTACAACATCATTTTTTTTTTTTGAGTCAGTTCAGGTGTTTCTGGTGAGGTCACAGACAGGAGTGAAAACACAAATAATAAAATTCAAAAAGTAATTTTCCTTTTGGAAAAACAAATGATGCTACATCTGTAACTGTCCTGTTAAATTGTACAGGTTACTATATATATATATATATATATATATATATATATATATATATATATATATATATATATATATATATATATATATATATATATATATATATATATATACACACACACACATTGAACCTTTTTTTTTGTACTTTTTAACATCACAAATGACTGATATAGTCATGCGGATTCATGGCTCTGGAAATTTTTAAATACAGAGTTGTTGTTTTTTTTTTTTTTTGTTTTTTTTTGTTGGAGAACGTGAGGTTTTGCACTAAAATGGTCATTAAAGTGTATGACCTGCAATTTCCTTGCAATAGATCGACAGTATTTCCAGCTCCTCATTGAGGAGGCATGTAATTTAGGTATACAGATGAAGCTTTGCTTATTCGTTACTGCTGTAAAATACACATGACTCATGCATTTTATTATTATTTGTTCCAGGGTCCCAAAATGAAGCAGTTTATGGATGTGTTCTCCATCCCTGAGATGACTCTCTTGGCAGCTGCGAACGATTATTTCATCTCAAACGACATCGAGTACGACCCAGTGCATCTCTACAAAGATGTCTCAGTAAGTGTGAAGTCAATACGCCCTGCGTGAATCCTGATCAAACCATTTAAGAGCATTTGCACAATAAAGCCAGGCAGTTTTTACAGACTGTGGGAATAGTTTACAAACTGCTTTTGTAATTTAAAACCGTGAGAGCTGTTTCTTGTCTGTCGTTTTGTAAACTCTGTCGTCAAGCCGAGCAGATTCTTTCTTGTGCCTGTGGTTAAGTGCCGCTGACTGATTTGTTTTCATTCAGCCTGGATCACGGTGGTCCTGAATTGGGTTACAGAGCGACTTTGTTTTTTCATGCTGTTTTGGGTCAATTTACTTGCAGAATGTTCTCTTGTCTTTCACTTCTGCTTTTCAGCCCCACTCTTCCTTACACAACTCTCGCTGACTTGTAGAAAATAAAAATCTTAACTGCACAATTGGCTAAAATCCAAAATATGTCAGACCTCCAATGCGTCAACAAGATTCAAATGAATTGTTTTGCCGTGTGTGGGTTTGCCTCATTAACACTTTCACTGAAGTGCTTGTCAGGAAGTAAAACGTCAGAACGCTTGTTTATCTTACAAGCGCAGCTTTTCGAGCTGACTGCTGTCCGCGCTACTAGAACAGATTGTACTGTACTCGCGGTGTGACGTGGGTGCGTAAGATGTCATAGGGTACCGGAAAACCTGGCAGCGGAACAAAGAAACGTTTGAGGAAAATCCGTTTTAAAATTATTTTTATGAACAAAGAGGAAGAAGAAACTAAAAAAAGAGAATAGGAAGTGTTTGCCTTAAGCACTGGTTCACGAAAACGCCTGTTTGTTTAACTTTTATAGTTTGAGAAATATAAGCCAAATCTTTCTTTTCAGGATGCCATTGGAATGGTGCATATCAAGGGTTACATGTACAAATGGATCATGCAAGATCTTGGTGAGTATTAACAAATATTTACTATGTGCATTTTCCAAAAAAGCTTAAAATCTTTGTTAAAGCAAGATTTGCACTAAATTTCTTTAGCCAGCTAAAGACCATGTTATTGAAACTTGAAGCTAATGACAACCAGACTTGAAGTTGAGACTCCAGAGCAGTCTGTGCAGGGCATGTATGTGGGCTGTGTGTATATAGGTGGAGAGCAGTCTTTTGTTTTCAGAGCAGACTGTTACATAGTCGGACCTCTCTGGAGAATGAGATTTGAAGGGAGCAGTTCTGTTGGGCTAGCCCAATGTAATCTTTGGTTTTAATGTTGTCCCTGCGGACAAGCAGGGAACCTGCAAATCCTTATCATAGATTTTCCTTTGCAGTATAAACACTTCTTAGGCAAACAGGAAAACAGATTTGATCAGATTCTGTATTATAGATATCATAGTCTGCAAAAATGACTAATTTGGTTTTAGTTAGTATAGAATAGACTTGGGTTTTAAAAGGACCTCTTTTTTCTGCCTTTTGTGACCCCTTTTCCTTCCTTGTTCGGTCCCCAGAGAAATACATTCTCAGAGGAGACGAGACATACGCTGTGTTGCACCGGCTGGCCAGTCACGGGAAGAAGCTTTTTCTTATTACCAACAGCCCCTTCAGCTTTGTGTGAGTTTCTTCTCTGTTGTATCATATTCAGCAGATCAGTTCATAAAGGACCTCAAACTGAAGCTCCATACAATTATAAAAATAAAAAAAACCAATGACCACATATTTTGGACCCCTAATTGTCATAAATTTAAACATGAGCTTATTTATATTTATTATTTTTGCACTGCTGAAATAGTAAGTAATTGTTTTTATCCTGTATTTTTTTCAGTGATAAAGGCATGAAGTACATGGTTGGGAAGGAGTGGAGGGACTTCTTTGACGTTGTCATCGTTCAAGCTGACAAACCACATTTTTTCAATGATTGCGTAAAGTAAGTCGGGTTTACTGTGAATGGATAAGATCTTATTTACAGTCAATTGAGAATTCTGGTCCAAAATGTTTTTTTTTTGATTAACATAACAGAACATAGCACAACAGTAATATTGTAAAATATTAATTTTTTTTAAATATATTTTTACATTTATTTTTGTGATGCAAAGCTTAATTTTCAGCAGTCATTACTCCAGGCTTTAGTGTCACATGATCCTTCATAAATCATTCTGATATGCTGAATAGGGCTGGGCGATTTTGATTAATTCAAATGTAATGTTTTGCAACAATTTAATTTTTCTTTTTTAATATAAATATGTTAGAATTAGACACTTTGACAATATGGCAATGATAATAGGTAAGAGTAAAGAATGATCCAACGTGCTCATGTCGCTATAGAGTGCGTTTTTGTGTTGACAAAGATGCAACGCGGGCAGTGGAATAGGCCGCGTTTTTAGAATGTTGTTTCATGCAAGAGATGTGAATATAAATCTAAAATCCAGATTAATTGAACATTTTACCTCAATTACGATTAATGAACGATTGTTTTATATATATATATATATATATATATATACTATATAATTTTTATAATATACTATATATATAATTTTTTTTTTCTTTCTTACTGGCCATTCACACAGTACACATCTTTGCATCTCCAGCTCTCAGGAATGATTTGTTTACAGTAGCAGTAGCCAACTGGCCCTACTTCGTCACTTTCAGCGCTGCGTAATATCATTGTGCCTGCTGCACCCATGGTACGGCAGCAAAGTTCCTTGATTTTTACGCTGAAATGAGAGTCCATATCAGGCTAGAAAATTGCAACTTTTCATTTTCTGTTAGTCTTAGTACATGATGTAACTACAAAAGAGTCAAGTTTTAAATAGGAAAAATATCAACTCTTTGTTCATTTTTGAGTGAGATGCTAACGGTCTAATCAGATTCAGTGATCTATGCTAAGCTATGCTAAAAGACAATCTAGACCCGGAGATCGGCTGAATGGATTCAAAATTGGTAAAACTCGAGGGGAGTTGGAAAATGTGCCTATTTTCAAAAATAGTGGTGCGTTCCTTTAATGGAAAATAAACCCTTATGTATGGATTCCAAATAACCTTTTTTCTCCAGCATTGAGTGTTTTTAGTTTTATTTTGAATGATCACTTTGCAGTGAGTTTAAAACATCTCTATCTTTTAATTTTCCAGACCATTTAGACGTTTGGACAGCAATGGAGATTTACAGTGGGACAGAATCAGGAGTTTGGAAAAGGGACAGATCTATAAACAGGTAACGCAGATTTGTTTTGTCCTGCATTACGTCTGTTTATTCTGAGCAGTACAGGCAGAGGAGAAGCTTTTAGTTGCTGCGTCATTTTTGCTGACTCATCTCTGAGCCTGAATTAAGTCAGGGATTACAAATACATCTGGTGAAATTTTCCAGAATTACCGGGACATTTGCCCTACTTAGAACCTCAGCTTGCCATTTAATTTGGCTTTCAGTTGGAACAAGTGGAAAAGAAGGCAGTGAGATCAACTCAGTCTAAATGGAAAATCAATTGAGCACAGTTTAGTGGTGTCAGGCATGTACAAACAGATTTGGCTGACCAGAACAGACTTAGCCTGACTACATACCCGCCCTCAGGCAAGACGAAGTTAAAGCAATGTATGAAAACCATCCCAAATTGGGAAAGACTTATGGGAAAGTTCCTTGGCAGGAAACTTAGAGCAAACTGTTCCTACCATACAAAACCAATAAAAGGTCTGTTGACTTGTTGCTTCCAGAAACCCACGTGACTACTGGGGAAAAAAAAAATGCTAGTTGTCATTTGAAACGGTGTAGTTTCCAGCTTAGTCAAAACCTTGAAATCAATCGGAATATTACCAACCAGCTAACAAAACTGCCGTTGTTTTGCTTTTGTTTCAGGGAAACCTTGTAGATTTTCTGAAGCTAACAGGATGGCGAGGATCCAAAGTTTTCTACTTTGGAGATCATCTCTACAGTGACTTGGCAGTGAGTCATCATCATGCTTCTGTTTTATTCACATTTGTTGCGCATATGTCTCTTCCTGTTGTTTTTACTTCTTCAGCTTAGTGATTCCAACAACAGTGGAAGTAAATCTCACCCTGTAGTTTTCTTTAGTTACTACTTTCCAGAGTCGAACAGTAACAGTGATTGTCGTGGACAATAGTCTAAACATCCTGTCCGGCATTTTAGGACCTGATGCTGCGTCATGGGTGGAGGACGGGAGCGATCGTGCCAGAACTTGAGGTGGAGACGAAGGTGGTGAACACAGAGCAGTACGCGCAAAGTCTCACGTGGTTGCAGGCGCTCACCGGACTGCTGGAGCGCATGCAGGTACGCGATTTGGCTCTAAACTCCACCAACACTTTTCCATTTTAGTATCACCTTTTCTTTCTCTAAGAGCGGGCGCGGCCACTTGTAAATTTTATGGGTCTGGCTTCCGGTCTCACCCGCGCCCATCAATTTTTAGCTGCACAAAACAGATTGATATTGCAAATTGGTGTGTCTTACCATATTAAAGTATTATCTTAATTATGAGCAAACAGTTTCACTATTTACTGCACGTTGTTACTCTCATCATTTCCCTATAGCGGTTAATGAACCCAAAGTCTCAGCCATAGGCTTACTTTAATTGACAAAAAAGGTGGATAAATGTCTACTTTTTATATTAAATTTCACATTTAAGTAAAAAAATAGTCATTTTAATGATTTAACTCATAAGTATCTCTATAAGTGATTTTCTAGAGAACAAATGAGGGCAAAACAAACACATCTGCATTACATGTGCTTCTATAGTTTATGGTTGCATAGGAGTGACCTGATGGGTTTGGCAGAGGTCCATTCGCTTTATATTGATCTGAATTGATTGTTCTGAGTGTCCGTATCCAAAGTTAGATCCTCTGTGTAAGAAAGGTTTGGCGTGATCGGTTTTTCTGTTTATGTAATCCAGAATGCGTTTGACCTGATATTCTGGCAAGGTTTTGGGTGGTAATTGTTTTTAATTGTGCTACGCTAAAATTTGAGCCACTTAAAATGGTTTATGCTTTGGATGATGGGGGATAAAATGTAAAATGTAAACAGACACTTAGGGATGTAACGATTACTGGTTTCATGATAAATCATGATAAAATTCCCCACAGTTAGTATTACTGTTTCGTGTTTTAATTATCATTATAACCATATTCGATTACCATGATTTGATTTTGATAAAGCACAGTTTTAAGTAACAGTCTCATTTGCACATAGCACGCACAGTACTAATGGCATAGGCACCGATCTCCACAGAAATGATCGAGCACCCACAGAAAAACACGAAATAGTCTCCGTTCATTTTAACCAATAAGAAGTGGATTGCATTTAAGACTTAATTCTCATGTTCATCCTTCATTTGAAGCAGTTTTGGTGTTACTTTAATAGCAAATGCAAAGAGTGCATTATTGTAATACGAGAGGGTGCCAGCACGAATCTCTCGGATTGCAGTGGGTTTGCTCTCCCAAATACATAGTGATCATGGCTCTGCACTCCCTCAGATATTATGTTTGCGCCCTCATCATTGGTACTGTTATTGTTTTACTGATTAGGTAAACAAAAAGTCATTTTATTTGTTTGTTAATTTTAAATTTGGTGAAGTGATTTATGTGTCAGCACTTTTTGAACATTTCCAGCACATTTTAACAATACCGTGATAATACTGATAACCGTGATAATTTTGGTCACTGTAAAAGGAATATTTGTAATATTAATACTGTAATATTTCCTGTCACACGTGATAGGAAATTTTCATATCGTTACATCCCTACAGACACTGTTACTGTAAGATCCAAGTCTGTATTCCCAAAGAGATCAGCACAGTAATGGAGCTTTTCCTGTGTTTGTGCAGAGGTCATGAGAGTTTTTGATGTAATTTAATGAAACATATGAGAAGATGAGTCATCTCACAAGTAAAAATAAAAAAGATAGATGATTTTTATTTATTTATTTTCTTCTAAGTCTGTTTGCACTTCATAACAGTGCAAAAATCAGCGTGTTTTTCTGTATACTTCAGCATGTTGTTTTTTTTTTTTTAATGTCTGTAGTTTTCAATTTTATAATATTATAACATAAAATTATAACAACATTATAAAAGTTGTTGGAGCATAGATATTATTGTATTATTGTTTTTTACACACACACACATATGTATGTGTGTGTGTGTGTGTGTGTGTGTTTCCGTGTATATTTTAATATGTGATTTATTCCTGTTCATCATTTTTATGCTTGCACTCAAAAAACATTTCCTATTATCATTTTTTTTTTTTAAGTAGTTGTTCTATATATATATATATATATAATATTATTATTATTATTATTATTATTATTATTATTATTATTATTATTATTATTATTATTTATGGAAACATAGCGTTTTTGTTTTTATTGTATTAATGAAAAGTTTTATTGAGTTGTATTAATGTAAAATTAGTAAAAATGTTAGCACACTACAAGCTTGTATAATCAGACATTTTGATTAAATGTGAAACCTAAAATTGTGAGAACATATTATATACAGAATAATTATTATTATTATTATTATTATTATTATTATTATTATTATTAAATGAAAAAATGTGACTTATGAAAGAAGTTGAAAGAAGTTTTTAAGCTCTCCAAGGCTGGTTTTATTTAATTTATAAAAAAATAAAAAAAATAAAGGAAAACTTGTGATATTGTAAATTTGCAATTTCAAAAAATGTTTTGTTTGAATATATTTTGATATGTGATTCCTGTTATTGCGAAGCTGAATTTTCAGATCACATTTATGCTTATGCTTTAATATGCTGATTTGGTGCTCAAGAAATGTTTCTTAGACGATTCCAAAAGTTCTCCCTGTTGATTTGGAGAAAAATAATTTTCTCTGAACAACTGACTTATTTATCATTTCTTGTTTTTCAGATGTATCGGGATCCTGAGTCCAAGAAGGTTCTGCAGGAGTGGCTGAAAGAGAGAGAAGAGCTACGGTACGCGAAGCAAGACAAAAAGACAAACTCTTGAACTCTCTTAATAAACAGATCAAGAGCTATGTCCATTGTAACACGTCTCCCATTTCCTTTTACAGGGCAGTCACCAAGAACCTCTTCAACCCTCACTTTGGCAGCATTTTCCGTACCTGCCACAACCCCACCTACTTTTCCCGCCGCCTGTGCCGTTTCTCAGACCTCTACATGGCCTCTATCAGCTGCCTGCTGAACTACGACCTCTCATACACCTTTTACCCTCGCCGAACGCCCCTGCAGCACGAAGCCCCCCTCTGGATGGACCAGCTCTGCACTGGCTGCATGAAGACGCCCTTCTTAGAAGAGATGGCCCATATTCGTTAAAAACCTTTAATGTGCGAATATGAACTGAAAAGTGAAATGAGGGGGTTGTGTGTGTCTATGGCATTGGAGACGTGGCACTTTTGCGTGAACACCACATACAACGGGGCCACCTGCTGGATGTTATGTTACAATGCATCTCGACGTTCTCAAGCCTTGGACACTGAAAGAAAGGCTTGCAGATGAACTTATGGTCTTATCTCTAACTTTTTTACATTTGATGCTATTGCATTACGTCTTACTAAACATAGTTAGATGTTAAGTGGTTTACAGTTCTCTGTTTTTTTTTTTTGGTTTTGTAGATTAAACCTGTGTGTCATGAGTTTTGTAGCTGCAACAGGGTGATGTTTGTATTAACACAAATCGTGATAACAGGAAGAATGACATATACTATACTTGGGGTACCCAGACTTTTTTTTTTTTATTCTGGTAGGCCAAAGTATTGAGCCGCTGGCCAAAAATGCACAATTTTGAGTTACAAATACAGTAGGTCTGATAACAAGTACGATTAGGTCAAATAGCTTCATAGATTTGGTGTTGTAATGTTACTTACCCTCCCCACACTACAATAATAATGTAGCCTAAACATGCACAAGTAATAACAAGTCTCAATAGGTCTTTATTACTAGAGAAATTATTTTTTTTGTTCAATGACGGCTGTATTTACATACATGGAAGCTCCTGGAGGGCCAAACCAAATGCTGTTGTTGTTTTTGACCTTGCAGGCCCTCACTGTTTGTGGCTTTAGACTAAGCTTCTGTACAATCGGAGCATTGTTTGCTTACAGTTAAATCTGTGAATAGCTATGCTGCTAAAATCAGTTTTCCAGGAACAAGATGTCATCTTTTGTATGTACTTGCTCAACAATTTATAAAATCAAATAAAAGGCTTTGTATTAATATGTTGTGTTGATTCTTATGTCTTTAAGAGATAAAATATATAACCCACAAATGACAAATGATATACCAAGGCTGCATTTAATTGATTTAACATGCTGATTTGGTGCTCTGGAAACATTGTCAATGATAAAACAGCTTAAAGGAAAAGTTCACTTCCAGAATGAAAATTTCCTGATCATTTACTCACCCCACATCATCCAAGATATTCATGTCTGTCTTCAGTGGAAAAAAAAAAAAACATTTCTTTTGAGGAAAACATTCTGGATTTTTCTCCATATAATGGATTTAAATGGTGGTCAACAGGTTGAAGGTCCAAATTGCAGTTTCAGTGCAGCTTCAAGGGGCTCTACATGATCCCAGCTGAGGAAAAAGAGTGTCATTTTTTTAAAAAAATAAAAAATGAGCACAAATGTGCCTTCACGCATTGTGTAGTCACGTTGAAAAAGTCACACATCGTTAGTTTTTTGTCAGTGTACTTCAGTTAAAAAAAAGCAAGGGCAAAAAACTCTTCTTCTCCAACCTTAAAATCCTTCGACATCGTTGTTTTACCTTTTTTTGTAAAAGGCGTTTGACTTTCTTTGCATCTTGTAAACACTGGGTCAGTACTTCCGCCTACATCACGTGTGCATGATTACTTAATCTGCACTAGTGCAAGAGGAGCATTTGTTGGATAAAAAGTATATAAATTAGTATTTTTCTTAGAAAATTACCGATCGTTTCGCTAGATAAATCCCTTTTTCCTCAGCTGGGTTTGTGTAGAGGCCTCTGAAGCTTCACTGAAACTGCAGTTTGGACCTTTAACCCATTGGCCACCATTGACGTCCACTATGTGGAGAAAAATCCTGGATTGTTTTCCTCAAAAAACTTAATTTCTTTTCAACTGAAGAAAGAAAGACATCTTGGATGACATGGGGGTGAGTAAATTATCAAGAAATGTTCGTTCTGGAAGGGAATTTACCTTTTAATATTTTTTAAGGAAACCTTATACACTGCCATTAAGAAGTTTGGGATTTTTAAAATAAATTGATATCGTTACTTTCATTCAGCAAAGACAGATTAAATAATCAAAATTGATAATAAAGACATTTATAATGTTACAAAAGATTTCTACTTTGAATAAATAATTTTCTTTTAAAGATTCTACTCATCAAACAATCCGGAAAAAGAATCAATATATTCACAATATATTCAGAAAATCTCTCTGAGATACGTATACGTTAGAGTCTGCTATATAGAAACAGAAGTATATTCGGTTAAATTATATTGTCTAAATCTTCGGTACGCGAACAGCTGCCGAGTAGCTCGCCGTGATCGTATAGTGGTTAGTACTCTGCGTTGTGGCCGCAGCAACCCCGGTTCGAATCCGGGTCACGGCATAAGGCAAAGCTGAAATTTTTGTTTGTTTGCGTTAAAAAATGATAAAACGCCTAACGTTACTACTGCTTCGTGATGTCATTTATACACAAACATCTTTGTGAAGTTATATTTACTTTTAAAAAATACCAGAGTATATTTTATTCATCAGAATATAGCGTTATATTGTTTGTCATCGTCGGGTGTAAGAATTATTAAAAAAAAGGTTGATAAAAAAATAACTGGATATCTCGGATCATATATCATCACTGGATTTTTTCTTTCTGTTGCACATGGATCATGCATCCCCTGGTGAATTCAATGATGTAATGCCAAAGTGACGTCATATCCTGTTGTTTAAATCTGGTCCGATCTCATGTAGCAAGCGTAATGCCCTATTACTTACGTTATGATTATTGATATAAATAAACAAAGCACTGATTCCCCGAGTCAACCATACCCGAATTATGCATTCAAACTTCTTTTTAAGACCCGAAAGGTTTTTCTCTCTTCCACCGGAGCTTTTATTTTGAAACGTGTCAGCAGGATATTAGTTGTTTTTCAGTCTCTTGTTAACGGAATTTTCATTGAACCTGCCGAGCAGTAAGAGAGGGGAAAACGGGTACCCGCATCCATTGTTATTTTACTTTCAATTTTTCTACTGGATGACGACAACGCATCTCTGAACGGGACCCCCAAACCGAACTGCCCACCATGTCGGCTGAGGAGGAGAGGGGGGTAGTTCGTGTCAAAGTCAAGGTGAGAAATTGTGGGGACCGAGCTGCAGGTACAAACCCTAATCACACACACACACGGAGCAACACAGCGGGATGAAAGCACAATAACACACAGCAGCCCACGTAGTCCAGCCAGGCCAGGAGACAGTGTCTGATTGCATGTCTGCGTCTGTCGAGGAGCTTTTTTTAAATCAGCCCTGGTCTTCATGTCCATCCATTACTTCGCTGGCATCTTTGTTGTTTACAAACCGTGACCGCATCTATATCACTCGTACAGGGCATACTGTTATTCTTTAGGGTTGTGAAATAGTTTAGTCCTTATGTGACATACTTTTGTAGAAATGTATTTGTTTATAGTTCCTTTTAATATGTTTTAGTTATATGTTGTTTGTGTAATATAATTGTTCGACATACACGTTAACCATAGACATTTTGATCGTTATGATTCTGCTATATTAATATTTCGCTTTTATTTGTAAAGCCACGTCGTAAGGAGACAAAAACGTACACAAATATGTACCGCTGACCTGATTGTGAGTCATGTTTGCTCTCAAGTGTCACATGATCAACTTGCCATGAATTCCCTCGCTTGTTTTTCAGTCGTTTCTCAGGTGTTTAGTTTGATATAATGAACACGAAAAGCAGTGTATCTGCTTTTTGACAGCCATGTAGGTGTTGTTTCCGATGCGGGCCTGAGAGAAACGCCATAAATGATTTAATGGCACTTAAAATTTTGGCCCATTTTAAAAGAGAGTGGTATTGCATGTCTGTTTCTTTAAGAAGGCTCTTTGGACAAGAATGTGGGTCACTGAATTTTAGTTTAATCACAGTGAACGTTTGATTAATCAACTACACTGCCATGACACTGATTTTTGAGACATGGGATTAAAAACTATTTAATAATAAGCTTTTTAATATGAAAAGCAAAATATGGTTATGTCAGCACATTCAAGATTTGCTTCGTCTGGCTATAGTTGACTGTATGGATCTGCAAATGAGTTTGCAACGTCAATTTATTATTTAAGGGAAGTGAATACTAGACTTGTCATGATTTCTGCCACAAAACTTCAGTTTCTCACTTCCATGATGTATTTAAAGTGCTCTATTTTCTCACACTGATTTTGTACTTAATATACTAAAAATTATCCTTTAGTACTTCTTAAGATAATCTAAGTGTACTCAAATGTGCTATTTTGGGACGCCATGAATATTAACTGAAATGTGCTTTTAACATACTATCTTTGTATCCTTGTACACTTGAACCCACTAGTGTATGAAAGACGGGTTCAAGTGTACTACAAGTGGTAACAAATTACAATTTTTTTTTTAATACAGAGATGGTATGTTAAAAGCGTATTTTAGTTAATATTTATCAAAACAATGTGTGAAAGTAGAGCATTTATTATGGAAGTGCACTTTTTTAAACCTGGGTAATGATATAGTGTTACTGTTAACTGAAACTATTCATTTTCAGTAACTAAAACAAAGCTAAAATAACACAGAATATAAATATTAGATTAAAAAAAACATAGTACATTTTAGAAATTTACAGAAATAAGTTTTAGTGCTAAAATTGCTAAAACTAAAATAAGCATAAATTAAGGCTAAATATAGAGCTGCAAAATGATTAATTGCAATAAAATAGTATTTAAAATAAAAGTTTATGTTTACATAGTATATGTGTGTTTACTGTGTATATTTATTGTGTATATAAATACACGTGTGTATACATTAAGGAAAGATTTATATCTAAAATATTTATGTTTATGTATATATATATAAATTATATACAAACATATATATATATTTTATACAAATGCTTCAAATTTTTGAATTCTTTACACTTTTCCAATCCATTTTCTTTTATAAATAAATCTTCATAGAACAATAAAAACTTTAGTTTCTGCATGTTCGAATGAGTAATATTGTTTCAAATCAAGAAACAGGTTTGTGTTGTCTGATCATAATAATAATAATATTACTTTTTTGTCTAGAAATGCATCTTTTATAGTAGTAGTAGCTTGAGTTAGTATGCAGATGTTAATTTAGGTTAATCATCAAAATTAGTAACATGTAAAATTTGTTGCAACCTCATTTTTATATGGTGAAATTGAATTATTCTGACATTTTGAGGTTTATTAAAATTAACCATTGGTCTTCCATAGAAGCATACATTTAGATCATGATAACCACAGTTAAAACCACATATATAGCACCTCATAAAAATATAACTATATGGTTTCTAGGTATTTGTGTGAAAAGAGTAGTCTAAATACATTTAGTATAAATGCACAAACACTATAGCTTAATCACAAAAAAAATCTGTAATTCCTTTACTAATTGAATACATTTAATACATATAATAATATAATAAAACCTTTCAGCTGAGTGATAAGTAATCCGTGTGTCGTGGTTCAAATGAACACTGAACACACTTTTTATTACAGCAAACATTTATTGAACTCGTAATGGTTTTATCGAGGATAATTATTTCATAATAATTATCGATTTATTGCCCAGCACATTAACATTTCGGAAAATGTTGATACAATTGAAATTTTTGCATGAATAAGCTTCATATCTTGTTTTGTGTCAAAGGTCAGTACCAAATGACAAGTTTTGCATGATAAAAGAATTTAGGTTCGGTGTGAACCTTGACAGATGTGTGCTGCAATGTGGTGTGCTTGGGACAGATGACCTTGCAGTGCTGTGTTTTGCAGGTGTTTTCCCATGTGTAAGTAAAATTTAAAGTAATCTGTACAGCCAGAGTCAGTTTCCCATGGTTGGTTGTGCCATCAAAAGAGGCTCAACAGGCAGTAAATCCACCTGAATAAATAATGTGTCACCTGATTAGATTATTTGCATTTCAGAGGATAGAGTGATTAGCCTTTCAGGACCTTAGGATAATTAACAAAGTAGGGTTATGTAAAGTAGGCAGTGTTACCCGTTTTCTTTGTTTTTTGAAAATCGTATCTTTAAAATCTGTTTGCAGAAGTGTGAAGGGGTGTTGCCGGTGGAGTTCCGCTCCTTTGCTGTTGATCCTCAAATAACCTCACTGGAGGTGTTGCAGCATATCCTGATTCGAGCTTTTGAGCTGAATGGGTGAGTGTGAAATTGCACAATGTATATATTAGTTTTGTGCTTTTTTTAATTACAGGGATTGTTTAATAGCAATGATAGATAAAGAAGCCGCAGCAAACATAGATGCAGTCTTGTTTTTTTCTTTGGTTCCCTATAGGAAGCGCAACTTTGGGATAAGTTATCTGTCCCGTGACCGCGGAGGTGTGGAGGTTTACGTGTCTCTGCTGTCTGACTGGGATTTAGATGCAGCGTTTGTCAGTGCAGCAAAGCCTTTCCTCCAGCTCAAGATGGACATCAAACCGTCAGAGGATAGTGAGTGAACTCCACCTCCTTCTATTTTGAGGGTGTTAAAGGGATAGTGCACCCAAAAATGAAAATTCTGTCATTAGTTACTCACCCTCATGTCATTCCAAACACAAATTAAGATTTTTAATGAAATCTGACCCTCCAAAGACCCTGCATAGACCGCACTGATCTAAGCCTAATCCATTTTTGAATGCTGTTTTTATTCTTTAACGATTTTCCCCTCACATTCTTTCTAAGGTCCTGTTTTGGAGGATTGGGACATAATCAGCCCTAAGGATGTGATTGGCTCAGACCAGTTGCAGGGAGAGAAGAGGTCGTTGGCTTCTGCTGCACTTCCTTTTACACAGTCGCTGCTGTCCCAGGTTACTCATGATGTTCTTCACCCTGTCAGCCAGCTGTTTTATCAGCCAGTGTCTCCTGCAGTCAGTCAGGTTCACAGTCTACTGGCGTTATACTGTAATTAATGGCAATTACCCCCAAACACTTCAAGTAATTAGATATTTCAGGAGTCCTTGAAGGCGAGAGCTCTTTTGCTCTTGTACGAAGCAGCTTTGTGTTTCTTTTGTGCTGACAAACTGATATATTCATTTGAAGATAGAGGGAATATTTTCTGCATCTCAATGATAGCTAATTAATCCAGTTCTAGATATCTTATGTGATTATCTAATGTTTCTTTACACTTGTCTTTCACCTAATACCATAGATTTTACTAGAAAATTAAATAAATAGTAAACATTCTCGTGTTTACTTTGTATCTTCCTCCACATTCAGGTGGGCCGCACTCTATCGCGTGTGCAGCAGGCCTTGAGTTGGTCCTATGGGGAGGAGGTGAAACCATTCAAGCCTCCATTAAGTGATACTGAGTTCCACAGTTATCTGAACAGCCAAGGTCAACTGACCCGACCAGAGGAACTCAGACTCCGTATATATCATGGTGGTGTTGAGCCATCCTTACGCAAGGTAACCAGGCTGACTTTTTTTTTTTTTTTTATTTAATGTACCATTCAGTGGTGGGGCAAAAAAATTATTCACATACGAATCACATCTTCTAGCGATTTGCATCAATTCAAAAATTTCAAAAAATATAATTCTAATTAATAATAATAATAATAATAATAATAATAATATTAATAATAACATGTTGTTGGAACAAAACAGCAACAGCATTGGAGAAGGAAAAACAAATACATCCTGTCCAATTTTCAGCTAGAGCAAGTGTTTGGAAAAATAATATATTTATTGATCTTTTGTTTTTATGGGAAGCATTTGGAAAGGGATGGGAACACATACAACGCATTCTATGGAGCCACCAAAGGGACATGGTTAGCCGTGCTACCAGTGGTAGCCTTTTACATAATATACAGTGTATTTCACTCACTGTTTACTACATAAACAGAGTAAGGAGAGATGCCTGAATTACAATGATGAATTATTTGCAGATCCTGAGCACCACTGACAATCATCTTGTAAAATCTTGTAAAATATGTGGCAAGTAGGCCTACCGCGGCTCCGTGTGATCACAAATCTTGAAAGTGAAAGTAAAATGCAAGCGTGCATTCAACAGCTCGCAGTTTATATACAGTATAACTACCCAATGATATAATTGCGGGAGAAAGCATTAAAAGGTATTTTTTGCTCCCATCTCATATTTAGGGTTTTCGTAGTACGTCATTTCCTTTTCTAAACACGGTATGATCGGATTCGTACACATCCCTAATGGGAAGTGTTATTGCTTCTGACGCAGGAGATGGTGTTCTGACATAGAACGTCCACCGAATTTTAATTTCTGGGTGAACTATGATGCGAGTCTGATGTGTCAAGCAGTCTTCTTTTTAGCTGACTTGTTCTTTTCCATCTCTGTATTTTTGTGTCAGGTTGTTTGGCGATACCTTCTTAATGTGTACCCAGATGGTCTGACAGGACAAGAGAGAATGGACTACATGAAGAGGAAGACAAGAGAGTACGACCAGCTGAAGAGTGAATGGACAGAACGGGTGAGTGCAGAGGACCTGGAGTTCATCAGGGGAAACGTTCTGAAAGATGTTCTTCGAACAGACCGAGCACATCCTTACTACGCAGGCTCCGAGGACAGCCCACATCTCACCGCCTTGACAGACCTCCTCACCACCTTTGCTATTACACACCCACAGGTAAACCTTTCGTAATCCCCTTTGATAACACTAGGATGTTCCTTTACTCCTGAGGGAAATAAACTATCCTTGTTTGCTTTCACAGGTGTCTTATTGCCAAGGCATGAGCGACATTGCCTCGCCAATCCTTGCCGTCATGGACAACGAAGCTCACGCCTTTATCTGCTTCTGTGGCATTATGAAACGTCTTGAGGGCAACTTTCGCCCTGACGGACAACTCATGTCCATTAAGTTCCAGCATCTCAAGTTGCTTCTGCAGTATTCAGACCCCGAGTTTTATACCTACCTAGTCTCAAAAGGTGCAGACGATCTGTTTTTCTGCTACCGCTGGCTGCTTTTGGAGCTGAAGCGTGAATTCGCTTTTGATGATGCCCTGAGAATGCTAGAGGTCACCTGGAGCTCCTTGCCACCTGATCCACCCGAGACAGAGGTGGAGCTTCTGGGGCCAGCGCTCGAGGCAGATCAGTCCAACGGCTCACAGAATGTGGACATGGAGGAGGTGGAAGAGACGCAGACGGAAAGGCAGAGGAGACGTCACATGCTAAGACCGTCCCGAGAGGAAGCAGATGGAGGAGGTAACCTCATCATAGAGGAGAAGGAGCTTCGAAAGGAAGGTGAAGGAGAGTACAAGAACGATGTCACAGCTCCAACTCCTGCTTTTGAGAAACAGGCCAGTTTTGGGGAATTCAAGTACTATAGTGGCCGAAGCGAGGACAGCTTTGAGATCAATGAAAACGATTGCTCCGATCCTACGTTATCTCCAGTACAGTTTCAGTCTGCGCACTCAACGTTGCCATTCTCGGTCCGCCAGTCCACGGAAGAAAGTGAGGATGACCCTGGAGAGCAGGAACCTTTAATCGGCAATCACATGCCGTCTTCTCCAGGACAAAGAGACTCTCCCAACGGTCAGGCAGCTTCCCCAGAATCTGGTTTACCGAACTGGAAGAGTAGCTCAAATCATTCACTGGAAGCATCTAATTCTCCATCCAGCTGGAGAACAGCATCTCCCGATGCCCTGTCCAAATGCACATCCTCTTCCTCTAGTGGAGACAAAGCCGTATCTCCTGATAAACCTCCTGCGGGGTTCCCGTCCTCACAAGCTGTAATAAATGAAGCCGGAGCTCAGTCCCCGTCAGTGGTCCCAGGGAAATCCTTACTGGCGTCTCCGTCGCAGGGTTACAATCGTTCGCTCCTCTCTTCGCCGGTTTTATCCTTCGGCAAGTCCCCGTCTTTGCCCAAAGCGTTCTCTAGCAATCTTCCATCGCCATGCAGACCCACCGGGTCTGGCGTAACCTCTCCAAACACAAACAAACCAGAAGGAGGCGGAATTAAACCCTGCTCGCTTCCCCCTCCTCAAGAGTTCGGGAAAGGGAATCCCTTCATGCTTTTCCTTTGCCTGTCTATCCTGCTGGAACACCGTGACCACATTGTCAAAAACAGCTTGGATTACAATGAGCTGGCAATGCACTTTGACCGCCTGGTCCGTCGCCACAACCTAGGGCGTATTCTGCAGCGGGCTAAAGCCCTCTTTGCAGACTATCTGCAGAGTGAGGTATGGGACTCAGAGGAAGGGGATGAAGTCAGCTTGGACTCTCCAACCACAGCGGCAACATCTCCCCAGACGCCTACCACTAGACCTCCTTTCCTCGATGTACAGCCCTCTCAGAGTACCTTACCCAATTCAACTTATAATCTGGCCAATACCATTCCCTCTCCAGCAACTCCTGTTGCCCTCTCTCCATCCGATTCCTGATTCTGGCAGTAGTAGATTAGCTCCAGAAACCAGCTCCGGACCACAAGCGGACCCAGAACCCGAATCACAGCGTACCTTCGTGCTTTACACATGCTTAATGAGACTTGTATTGTTTTATGTTAACAACCAAAGCTTAGTGACTTTCTCATGTCTCTTTTGCCCTGTCCAACCTCTCAAGTCAAGCCCTTTTTCATTGTACTGTATCTTTTTTTATTGCACTTTATTGATTGTCCTTTGAAAGGGCAGGCCAGTTTGTGTCTCATCTCACTTTGTATATAACACTTTCAAAAGGCACACTATGGACATGTAAAATCCGTTACAGTAACCGAACTTACCTAAAACAAAGCAACAAGATTATACAGTTATTTATTTCTGTGTGCAATCTTTATTTTGGCAAAAACGGTGTCTGAGGTTGTCATGGCTCTATTGATGTAGGGAGGAGAATGTTTATTCGAGTAAAGCTTTTGAGATGCTCTCTGAAATGTATTCATGAATTTGTTTGACGTTGCCAGCAGCAGAGGTGTATACTAATCATTTGTGCTTTATGAGAACCTTAAGCCTTGATTTTTGTTTGTACCAAACATTTGACTGGAGATGAAGGTGCTGATGTGTCATCCAGTATCCCATCAATGTGAACTGTTCAGTTGTAAAACAAGTAACATTCAGCTCCAATACTAGTAAAACTCCTCTCTAGTGTACAACAGCAGTGGAGGTTTTGGTAAAGCAGCACTTTTACTAAGGTCAACGTGGAGAATGGCTGGTAATTTGGTTTCACTCATCCTTGCCTTTGTTGGAAAAGTGCCTCGTTATACTGAATTAGGCATTTTTGTCTCTTTCTTCTGTGTGTAAATATAATTTCATTGCTTTCATCTTTTTTCCACCAAAGGTTTGTCTGTTCATCCGTTGCTATAACGACTTTATCATCAAGAGGCAACAATCAAGAATCCCTGCTGTTTAAAAAAAATCAGTGTTTAATGCCTTTAGCAGAATGCATTTCATTGGAGACCTTGTAGACTCATTCTTTACGTCTTAATACCAAGTGTTCTTTTCTCTTTTTTTCTAAGTGCTCAACTGATAAACCTGCACATGGACTAAAAATTATTTTCCTGGAAAGTGGAACACTGATGAGTCCTGTTCATCAGCGTTGTGTATACATGTATGTTTCTCTGATTTTGATTTGGTTCTGTATGATAGTATTTTACTCATACCCATGGAGAGACTTGCTAGATTGAATGCTTGCAATACTCCTATTTGTACAATAAATTCACTGAATATTAGCTGATCAATGATCTTTCTTTGCAAAAAAAAAGATTTAATGCAGTCCCTGCTGGAAATTTATCTTGAGCTGTTGTTTTGGAACATGGTAGCTGGTTTCTGGTTGGTCTAAGGTGGTAGACCATCTTGGACCAGCAACAAAAAAAGGGTTCCCCTGGTAAATTTGTATTTCAGTGGCTAAATATGAAGTTTTTGGGGTCGCTTCAATCCACAGACATCAAAAACAATCCACGCCGACAGTGTTAAAGTAGCCCAATTCCGCGGGAAAACCACAGACTTGGCAACACTGGTGGTCTTGCATAGTCAGACCTTTAGACTGATGACAGAAAGACCAGTGTGTAAAACACTTGAACATACTGGAAAGCTTTTGTGCTGCAAACTTTAAATATTTCACATACTTTTGAAAATCCAGCATTTAATTGATCCTGACAAGAGCTCATCATCACAGCTGTCTTCTTTCGTGAGAGGGTTTGGCATCACAACGTCTTTGTTTCCAGGTGGAACGTTAAAGAAAACGACACCCATCTCAATGAAAGATTCAACCAATCCGATGACGACTTTGAAATTCCTGTGCTGTACACATCAGACGTTCAGCCAACTGTCTGTGGGCGTGACGTCTGAGGCTGAGACTAGATAGCTGGTCACTTGGCTAATTACCAAGAAAAAGCTTGTTGCTTTTCTGGCTAATTGACCCTTCCCTGGAGTATGATTGACAGGCGATCTAACCAATCACTACGCCAAAGCTGCTATTTTGTCTGACAAACAAACTAGACAGGAGAGTAGAATTACGTCGGGGGACTTGAACGTGAAAAATGGTGTTTTTGATGTCTTTCCGTGGTTGAAACGAGATCACTTGAGATGATTGAGATAACTTTACTCGATTGAGACGGAGTATCCCCAAACTCAAATAGTATTTATCAAGCATATTTGATATTTCCGACCCTTAATCATGACGTGATAACCATGGTGGCCTATAAGAGAGAGCAAGCATTACTTACTGCCTTATTTTTCCCGTAAAAGTGTGTGCGGCTATGTGTAAATTTTATGGGTCTGGCTTTTAGCTGTTTAAAACAGCTTGTTTTGCTGCTTCTGTAGCAAATAGTATGGTGTCTCACCACACTATTTTAATGCAGTGGTTCTCAATTCCAGTCCTGGTGGACCCCTGCTCTGTACATTTTGCATGTCTCCCTTATTTAACACACCTGATCGAAATCATCAGCTTGTTAGGAGAGAGATCCACGAACTGAACTAACAAGCTGATGATCTCAATCAGGTGTATTAAATAATAAGAGAGACATGCAAAATATGCAGAGCAGGAGGCTCTAAGGCCTGGAAACGAGAACCACTGTTTTGTACTGCAAACAGTTTTACCGTTTACCGCGTTGTTATTCTTCTCGCCCATAGGATTACGTCCACGTTGACAAATAAGGTAGAGTACTGTGAAAACAAAACCCACCTTCTTATTTCTATTTGTTTTTACTGTATAACAGAACACGTGCCAGGAGAGCCAGCTGACAACGCTGATAGTCCTCCATGTGTTTTTCTTCTCTAGTCACGTTTGACGTGTCACTGTGAAATCGTTCCTACAATAAAATTCCTGTGGTCTGGCAGTCTGGTCGACTGGAATCGTCCAGTGTGCACAACCAGAGGATTATAAGGCTAGAAATCGTTTGAAACGATCTTCGTGTACGTGGTCTTTCGTGGTTTTAAAATCTTTAAGATTTGAAAGTCGTCTGTTGTGTCCCAGACTTGGGGAACGGGAAAATAAATTTGTTTCCGCCCGGTTTCGAACCGGGGACCTTTCGCGTGTGAGGCGAACGTGATAACCACTACACTACGGAAACGTGCGTCGTTAACGTGAGGGCAGGGTTTATAATACGTACACATATGACGTATGTCTTGTTAGAAATGTAAATTTAGCTTAATTAATGTGTAGTTTAAGTTACAGCATGTTTTTAAGTCATAGGGAAAAACTCTAAATCAACAACCTTCATCTTAAACTAAAACAATTTCCCTTTTCTGTTTCTTTTACAAAATAATAAACCACGCTACAAGACGCTCATACTCTTTCTATTGATTTTACTACTCAAGAAAGGTTTCTTGAGACATTTGAAGGTATCAGCGGCTTATGCCATGAAAAATTATTGTTTCCGATCAAAATGCCGAAACCCGGGATCGAACCAGGGACCTTTAGATCTTCAGTCTAACGCTCTCCCAACTGAGCTATTTCGGCGGGTGATATACCGTTTTTGCAAAGTTTTCCTGTATCTGTTAGCGTATGGCGGTTTATACTTGTAATATAATACCGTCACAGCTAGTTAACGTCATGTATTCAGTTAAGTAGACAATAGTTATGCGATGATTACAGCTTGTGATCATAATGACGACTCTGCCAACCTCTATGGGGTTCCATTTGTGCCAAAAAAGAGGCGACTGCTTTGTGCTTTGTACTACACATTTGTCTTTGTCTACAGTTATTGCCTAATTATTCAGGTAAATCAGTATATGTTGATGTGCAGGTTGTCTGTTGACGTCGTCTTAATCTGTCGTCCTGTCGTCTGTTTCTCTGTTTTTTTACTGTTGTCCTAACTGTCATTTTGTTCTGTCGACCTGTTCTGTCATTCTAACTGTCGTCCTGTTCACCGAGGAACACCAGCTGCCATCTGAATTTGCTGCACGTCTATTAGTGGAATTACGGTACCGAGACAAGAAGCGGCCAAAAAGCTGACGAACATCTATATTTCAGCGGTTAAAATTTAAATGTGCTGAAAAAAAGTATTTACAAAACGTATATATATATATATATATATTATATATATATATATATATATATTTGTTCATTATAGAAGATACAATTATATTACTTTCGAATACATTATACTGTAAAGCTTTCTGAAAAAATAAAGTTTGTTAAAATACATTCTAACACTGAATGTTTGCTCCTTTTTTTCTACATGCATTATTAAAATTTCTTATTAAAAGTTACCATGAACATTTCAATAAATTCTTTTTCTGAACAACCATGTCTCTATCTGTGTTCATGATGTAATGTATTCGAAAGTAATATAATTGTATCTTCTATAATGAACTTATATATATATATATATATATACGTTTTGTAAATACTTTTTCCTTGTTTTCTAGCACATTTAAATTTTAACCGCTGAAATATAGATGTTCGTCAGCTTTTTGGCCGCTTCTTGTCTCGGTACCGTAATTCCACTAATAAACCTGCAGCAAATCCAGATGGCAGCTGGTGTTCCGCGGTGAACAGGACGACAGTTAGAATGACAGAACAGGTCGACAGAACAAAATGACAGTTAGGACAACAGTAAAAAAAAAAAAGAGAAACAGACGACAGGACGACAGATTAAGACGACGTCAACAGACAACATGCACGTCAACATATACTGATTTACCTGAATAATTAGGCAATAACTGTAGACAAAGACAAATGTGTAGTACAAAGCACAAAGCACAAAGCAGTCGCCTCTTTTTTGGCACAAATGGAACCCTATATTTTTCAGGGATAACGTTAGTACACCAAGAAAGAAAGGCTTCTTGTTCACATGGCCATGTCGTTTAAACAGTCTATGGTCGCTGTGTTTCATGTCGAAGTCTGCTGCGCCCTCCTATGGTCGCATACATCATCGAAGAGGTCTCTTTTCAGAAAAGTAAACATTTTAAAATTTGGTTCTTATTTCGTATGAGACATACATTATTGTAATTTCTTTTTTTTTTTTCTTTTTTTTTTTTGGAACGTAATTGTTAATTTTCTTAAATGAGTCGACCGCAATGTCTCATACATGTCACAGTTTGCGGCCATAAAATGCGACCACTGGAGGGCGGAGCAGTCTTCGAAATGAGGCAACTTGTGTAGTCATACTACATAGAGTCACGTGGCCTGCAAACACATTCGTCGGGCCAGTGGCGCAATGGATAACGCGTCTGACTACGGATCAGAAGATTCTAGGTTCGACTCCTGGCTGGCTCGCATCTTTTCTTCTTTCGAATAACCAGTAATCGTGTTTGTATGTGCAATGTAAGCGAACGTCATGATTTCTTTTAATCCCATTTACTACAACATAAGGCATTACTTCAATACTTTATTGTGGCAGCAAAGCAGTTTACAAAGGTGTGCATTAATCGACAATCAATCCAACCATTTAACTAAGGCTAATAAAGCAAGTACTTTTCTGTTAGCAGCATATTTCATAACAGAACAGCTTGGCATGTTGAGATCCTTCCAGCTGCTTGTGAGGTTACCGTGTACAGCAACTGGTCCTTTTGTCTTCAACAGCTATTTTCGCGCCTGTGCTCTTTTAAGCTGAAAAACAGCAAGAATATGTTGTTAGATTGAAAATGTATTCACTTTAATTAGCAAAAATGAATATGCATAAACTTTGAACATAATTTTACAACCTTATCGTTGCACTCAGGAACATTTTTACATGGTCTTTCCTCTGTTTGTGGCTCCACATTCTTACAGTCAACATACGGCCTCCCCGCAAAAATACTGCGGTCTTGCGAACTATGGGATATAAAGAAAACCAACGAATATGTAAATTAATTGTAAAGCAATGCACAACCTACAGTATGAATGTAATGGAATTGCACAGCTATATGATTTATTATAAACAAAGTTTTAGTTCAGTTAGTAGCATGAGATGTTTTTCTCCTACCGGTATGTAGAGATGTCAGGAACACACTTTCTTTCTCTTGATCGTTTAGAGTCTTTCCCACAGTCAGGTTTGCAATAACTCCACTCACTCCACTCTGACAAGATGCCAGCCACTGAACACAGTCAGAGAGTTATTTGTTACTTTATGCCTACAATACCATTCACATGTGATGGTTTGGAATCTAGGACCAAAATCATCATTCACAATTAGGGCTGTCACTAATGATTATTTTGTTAATTGAGTAATCTGTCGATTATTCTGACTATTAATCAAATAATTGGATAATTATAATAATTTTTTGAGGTAATAAAAAATAAACATAAGCAAACAATAGCCTTTGAAATTACTTAAAATACATATAATAGCAATGATGCAATAACAACTGGTTCAAATAAAATATCAAAAACATGTAATGGTTTTACTAAACAAAACTGTAAAATTAACGTTACATAATATATTATAAAAGAACTAACGTCCATTATGCGTTATATGAAAGGCCTGCAGAGGGGACCAACGACCTGGCGATTGTTTTTACACTTTACAGCACGATCTAATTGTTTAGTATAGGGGTTATGCGCAAAAGACTTCCCTATTCTGCTAAAGAGGTCTCGTTCCTTCCGGTTCAGGCATTTTGCTGTTTCACTCAAGATGCCTTTAAAGAAGGCACTAAACATGATCATAACCAATGCCCATCACATATGTAGATTGATATATAATTTTTTTTATTGTTATTCTTTTCACTAACATTTATATATAACAATCAGATAAAACGTCAACAATTAAAACAGCTAGCTAGTTTACCTGATTACCTTAAAAGATCGATATCGCTATTATTTAATACGTTCTCCGACAAGCGGAAGCAATGAGCAATGAGACCTGTTTTCCGGGTTTGGTCAGGTGACATCAGACATATACCCCATTAAACAACATTTTATTCAAATGTCCACTTTATCTTTAGGATTTGACCAGTTCTTTACTACAGAAATGCTACAGCCACTGTAATTGCTTGAATTTGTGGACATTGTGATGAACAGTTAGCATATTGAGAAGGTAGGTTTATAAATGATTTACCTTACAAATATGAAGAAATGTCGCACCTTGCATTCCCAGATGAATGTTATAATAAACCCAAACTCACAACAATATGTATAGATGGAGTTTGAGACAGTTTGTGTGGAGTAGGCTACACGTGTGTAAATATTTAAAGCACATATATTAAACCTGCATCGCATATATTTAATTGAATCGTAGCATTGGTGAATTCATTATGATTTTTAAATTTGTTTAATATATAATCCTCATGGATTCTTGACTGTGGAATTTGCCACTTTTGGTATTTTGCTGGTTACTCGACACAGACAAAATGCAATCGAGAATGTTTCATAATTGAGTATTTGAACTGAATCAAGGAATCGAGACAGCCCTATATAGTGTTTTCACGACGCATTATCAATCGGCCATATTGGCGGCACTACACGTAAACAATGCCACTGAACCGAACTAAACTCACATATTTTGCTGATTATTGCTGCTGAAAATTGTCAATTATTGTCTTGTTTTGGACTGTACTAATTGGTTGGACTGGCGAAAACATATAGAGTACTATAGACTGCCAAAAGTTATAAACAAATCAAGGAGAAGATGTGCAAAGAAGATTTTGGTTGGCCAAACTGAATCAGGATTTCCAGGGTAAGAATCTTGACAACATTCGTGTTTGTTCTTCTCATTTCCAGTCAGGTAGGTGAAATATCGAATATCTTAATTAACATACATGTGTATTTTTACCATATTAACTTAGTTTGTGAAAATATTGCGCCCTTTCCTGCTTACTAAGTTCGTCTCTATATGATTTAGCAGCTTCCACATGTTTTTTCTTTTGTTTAGACAGCATAAATTAGCATAACAATGTATTCAGTAGTACATTAGCTGTGTAGTCAAATCTGTTGTTTACACCCTGTATCTCCAATTTGACAGCGCATCCGGGTAACTGACCAAACCGTGACGCAAGTGCAAACCCTCTATTCACAATATGTAGAGATTATATTATTAGTTTGCAGTGCACTAATCTTAAGCACTCAGTTTACAAAATGTGACAGATTTTGATGCTAAACAAAAATTAGTATGCTTTGCATTTATGTCGCGTATGCTGCATCTGAATATGCCTACTTAAATACTATATACAGAATGTGCAAAAAAGTATGGCAAAGGAGTAGTATGTCAAAAAGGCAAAATGTACCTGAATGACCTACTCCTTCTCTTGAGATTCTGAAGTGGGCATCCAATGGACAGTTTACAGTGCCATGATGCCACAGAAGAGGATTTGTAAATGACATTTAAGGCTGGTAGGTCAAGTGACCTTGACAACATTGTTAAATTTCATTTATACTCCCATATTCATACTATCCAGAGCAAACTATTTTAATGTTGTGAAGCTTCAAACCAAATATATTGCCTACTAGACAAAAAAGCAATTTTGGACACATATATGATTTTTCTTTGGACTCACTGTCACATTTATTAATGTCATAGCAGCTGCCATGTTGCACAACTTCTCCATCACAGAAGTTTCCATTGTGTTCTCTGTTAACACAGTCCCTCTCTCTCCTTCGGTTTCCCTCCCTGTTAAGGCAATTGATTTTTCTAGTGGAAGGTGGTTTACATTGACCCCACTCACTCCATTCATCCCATATCCCATTTACTGACAGAAAAAGACAGAGAGAAAAATCTTAAATGTTAAACAATCGATTCTTTTATGTTTGTTTAGATAAATATTTCAGTGTGTCACTCTGCTTACCTGGACAGGGGACACGAACGACGCAAACATCATTTTTTTGTTCTTCACCTCGACACTGTCTCCCACCATGTGTGGGTTTAGGAGAATCACACACCCGAATTTGAGTCTGCAGGCCTACGCCACACGTCACAGAGCAGGGTGTGGAACCTATCCAAGCGCCCCAGTTTCCATCAACTGTGGAGCAGAGGTATAAAGCGCTGGTTTCTAAAAATATCTTGTCTTTTAGCTTGTTCTGTAGAAGAAGTCAAAGTATGTTACCAGGGCAGAAGGGTAGTCCGCTGCAAGGGCGGCCGTCTGTGTTGGAGCCCTCGCAATCATTGCCAGGTGGAGCCAAGGATGGAGCAGGGTTGGTGCATGTTCTTCTACGAAGTTCTCTGTCAGGACTACGTCCTTCATAAAGACAAGTAACTGGACAGGGACCCCAGTTTCCCCAGCTGGACCACCCACCGTGAGCTAGACATCAAATGAGAGCATGTTCTTAATTTTCAGCATCTTCAGTAAGTAAAGAAAAGAGAGACATGCTTACTTGGACAGATCGTTTCAGTGAAGCAAGGGGCGGTTTCTTCCTCTGCACCCCTACAGGAGCCCCCACACTGTGGAATGGGTTCGGAGCATGTTCTTCGCCTTTTTTTAATTCCATTGGCACATGTGACTGAACATGGCTGCCAGTTCCCCCACTCTGACCAGCCACCTTGCACTGGACAATATAAATACAGAAACGTGAGAAAGGACATGTAACCTTTATGTCAAAATTAACAATTGCTTAATGTTCTTTTTACCTGGGCAGCATTCTTTTTTCACACATGGCTTAGTCTGAATCGTTCCTAGCCTTTCAGGGTCTTTGCAATCACCAATTCCATGACAAATCCGTTCCCTTTGGGTGACTCCCTCTGTACAACTCACTGAGCACTCGCCCCAGGGAGTCCATTCAGACCATGTCGCCAACCTGGAGGTCAACATTCAACAAGAAAAAATGATACCTTTTTTGTTTAAAAAACAAAACAAAACAAAACAAGAATTTGCCCTGATTTTTAGTTTTTACATTCAGGAGTAGAAAAAGGGTAAACAATCAGTGTATCATTTGTTCAGTCATTTTCTTTCGGGGTTTTTTTTTTTATTAGAAAATGACTCGTTTTTACAAAAAAAAAACACAAGAATTCAGCTTAATTTTTCATTCAGGAGGGGAAACCCGAATAAACGGCTTGAATATTCGATTTCTACACGTGGGTAGGAATGAAACACCCCTTTCTCCTGATTGGTCAGCTGAACATCAAACCGTGCCCTCATCAATTGTTTATCATAAAAGACGGGATGTGGCCATATGTAAAGTTTATGGATCTGGCTTCCAGTCTCATCCACGTCCAGCGATTTTCAGCTGTGCAAAACAGCTCGTTTGCTGCTTGATATTGCAAATTGGTGTCTCACCATATTATTTTAATGTATTATCTTAATTATGAACACATTGCATTGTAGTGCAAACAGTTTTGCCATTTACTACATGTTGTTATTCATCGTATTATTTACTTGTAGCGGATAATGAACCAAAGTCTCACCTATAGGCTTACTTCCATGTTGAAGAAAAAGGTGGATAGTCTTAACACGTTTATTGCAACTACATTTCATCGTTTTCTTATCAGACAAATAAACAGCTTGATACAACTCATACTGGGGCAGAGCCATTTATCATAACAGTTTTTTTGGACAAGAGCATTATAAGCACAATAAGCACAAAAACTTACCCACAGGACCTACAAATGCCATCTGGTTCTTTGTAGCCATAGTTGGGGTTCATGCAACAGTCCTGTTTTCCAACCTGACCCAAAAGTTTACCACATTCCCCAGAGGACAGGTCAAATAATGAAAAACACTCCACCATCTGTGAAACTTCAGAAAGAGACCAAATTGATAAAAGAATTAAATGTTTGTTACACTTATTTAATGTGATGCATTAATACACAAAAAGTATTTGAGAAAAAAGTTAGTCAGCTAGCCATAGTTTTGCTTAATTTTCTTTTAAATATGACTGAATTATTATATATTATCACGAAATATTTCCAACCTGATTGCTCGACATAAATCCCGAGAAGCACAATCCCCCACAAGATCAGATTCATGGCTGAATCGGTGTGACAGAAACGCTTGATTCTGAATAATTCTGAAATAAAATCATTGCAAATAAGCAAGTAAAAATAGACCTATGCCAGAGGTGCTCAACCCTGTTCCTGGAGATCTACCTTCCTGCGGAGTTCAGCTCCAACCCTGATCAAATGCACCTGAACCAATTAATTAGGATCTGAAGGAGCACTTGATAATTACAGACAGGTGTGTTTGATCAGGGTTGGAACTAAACTCTGCATGAAGGTAGCTCTCCAGGAACAGGGTTTGGACACCCCTGGCCTATGCAGTAAAATTATACAAAGTATACAAAAAACTGAAACCGCAAACAAATGTGGGTGTGGGTTTTTATGTAATACAAATTAAGGATTCAAATTGTAAGTTCATACATGAAATTTAGCCACTTACCTTACACACTTCCTTTTACTGTGGAAGCTAGAGAGACAGAGACAGCTAGAGTAGTAGCGAGTGGTTTGTTTCACCCTGCTTCAACAGTGACTTACAAAAACCTTAGGAGGTTGTTTTTGAAAACAGGAATTATTAATTGTGAAACAGGTTAACCAGCTTCCCTTATTGGAAAATGATTTTGCAGATTTTGCAAGACTACTTGCTGGTTTGTAAAAGAATAAAATAGTTTCAGTTCCACCCCTTCCGCAGTTCAGCGCAGTTGTTGAGCACAGTCACATGCGGTCAAACTGTCCTAACCCACCAACAAACATATAACATCATTTCAGATAAAAGCTCCATAATACATGAAATCAAGTTTGAATGCAAAAATAAACTTACCAGATTCATGGAAGTTTTTTTTTCCAGGGGTGGTTCGGAAAAGGGGGCGTTCAGGAAAGAAAAAAATCTCAACAGAAGACCACCACAGAACTCCGATTTTTTCCCTATATACATAAATATGCAGCAAGGATAAAGAGTAAACTAATGTCAAAGATCATGAGAAGCTACGATTTAAAACATTCAGTCATGTTTTGACTGATAGCTTTATTACTTGAGCCTGAAATACGTTCTTTCCCTCTCATTTATTTATTTATTACTTTTTCATTATTTATCATTCTTCGGAACTGAAACTGTTCTCGTGTTCTCATATGCCACATGTCCGTTTTTTCACGTAGTGAGAGTGACTTTCGTATGCATGAGTTCTTGTTTTTTACATAGTTAAGCAATATCAGAGGAAGAAGAGTGCTGTTTTCTTGAACATCTAAATGTATATGTGATGTTGATTTTACTCAGTGTGAAGACAAGAAGTTAATATTAAGTAACTTACATTTTAGACACAGTCTGGTTTCTCTCTGTATCACCAACGAAAATTCCAAGTAAATCCACAGCAGAAGCGTTGCGCATCTCCGAGCAACACAGGTGTTCGCTTCCTGAATTAATCCATGTTTTGATAAAGCGAATAATTCAATTACATTACCCATTCGTAAAATCATCAGTCAAATGTTCTTAAATGAACCAGTCCTTTGAATGAATTCTATGACTCATTTAAGACAATAACTTGTCGCCACCTACTGGCGGTTTTAGTTTCGTAATTAAATATAATTTATAAATAAACATTCACTTACATTGTTCTGCTTTCTTGATGTATGGGTGGATGTGTGAGAGAGAGTGTGTATTTTTCCTACAGATTATGTTAAGGGTTCTCACTGTTTGAATTTTTCAGTTTTTACTTTTTTTATATTTAAAGAAGAAACGATATAAAAGTGGCTTAAACAATTGTATAAAGCTATTCTCAATATCATTCAATGTAAATTGTGATAATCGTAATTAATAATCGCAATTACAATTTCAAGGGAATAATCGACAATTATGATTTTTGTCATAATCGTGCAGCCCTAACTCCTATGTTCAAAATGTTATATTTAAACCATTATCATCATTACATTATTTATGCAGTTGTTTTAAGTGCATTTATGTCACCCTTGATTTGCATTAAACAGTTTGCGTGGATAAAAAGAATGCTAGGTCACTTGAGATGTTTATTTGAAACAACAAACACAACACAGTAACAGTCTGTGCTGTATGGAAGCCACTAAATAAAAAATAAATTAATTAATTAAAAAGAAAGGTTACTGTGACTTATCTCACAATGTTGACTTTTTTTTTCTTAGAATTGCGTGATACAAACTCGCAATTCTGACTTTTATTTTCAGAATTGTGAGATATAAACTCGCAATTCTGAGAAATTAAGTCAGAATTTTGATATAGTCTGGCAAATGCCAGTTATTAAGTCAGAATTGTGAGATATAAATTCGCAGTTCTGTGAACTTATCAGTCTTTTTTTTTCTCCTCAAAACTGACTTCAAGACTTTACAACTCGCAATTGTGAGTTTAAATCTTGCAATTCTGACTTTGTCAAGCAATTCTGACTTTATAACTCGCAATCGTGCGTTCATCTCACAGTTCTGAGAAAAAAAGTCTGAATTTTGAGTTTATATGACACAATTCTGAGAAAAAAGAAGTCAGACTTGCGAGATGTAAACTCGAAACCGTGAGAAAAATAATCATAATTGTGAGATAAAAAGTTGCACGTACCTTTTAGATTTTTTATTCAGTGGCGGAAACGGGCTTCCATAATGTTGGACAACAAAACACAGTCAAAAAAGGAAAAAGACTGCTACATGAAATGGCAGCTGCATATTGCACAACCATATTTTTATACATTGTGCAATCACATTTAAGATCTTAGCAGTTATGCATTAAAATATCTATGGTTTATATCTATAAAATCTCTATATCTACACTGTAAAAAAATCCGTAAAAATACAGTACAATATACCCTAATAATTAAAGGAAATTTTCCATTTTTGGTTTTTACAGGTGTTTTTCCGTATTTTTGAATTACGCTTTGCATTGTGGGAACAAGAACGTTGGTGGCTTACATAGGCGCGAAAACAGTGAAGAGAAGACGCGGAGAGTTTCGGTCAAAGTTTCATTTTAATGTCGGCTTTCGAATTTGGGAAACATGTTTTTCATATACTCTTCGTGGTAAACGAGTTAAATGTCACAAATTGTTTACGTAAGGTTAATTTAGTTGCTGTCTGGCTTGTTTGGCAAATGAACGTCGGAGCCGTCGCACTCAACATTTCTCTGCATATCGTCAGACATCTTCCTCGTGGAGTTTTCTGCCGAATGAGTTAAGTTTTGACCTTTTATTGTCTGTTTTACACACACACGGAAGATAAAACGCAAAACACAAACTAATTCGGTAACGTTACTAGCAAGCTGTCTGTGAAGCGACTGTGTAAACAGAGGCGTCCGACGCGCTGTAGCCGCGCCAGAATAACCGCTTCAGGTCCGCGTGCCGGTAACGTCAGCTCCTCGAGTTATCTTTATCACTTTAATGGACAAATGCACACGACATTATGTCAAAATGACCGTTGTGTTTCTTTCGTTTTCTTTTCTAATGACAGGACGTGATTGCTGCTGTACTGTGAATCTCAAGCACACCTGTATTCTTATCACGGGTTTGTATTCTGTTTTATTAACAGTTTTATTTAACATTACTGTTAAGTATCAGAAAGAAAATAGTTATTGAGTCATTTATTCTGTTGACTTTCACAACAATGTGATGTTGTTTGCTGTGGGAAGGCACTTCACAGACAACGTGCTAACCTTACCAAAATGATTGGATTGATTACTTTTGCATGTTATCATCCTTGTGTGTATAAAGTGTGTTCAAACTGCTTGTCATTATGTATATGGTAATTTTGTAATGTCTTTTGTGTTTAAGGTGATGGGCAGTTCAAGATTGCTGTCATTCAAGAAGTTAATGATCACTGTTGCTGTTGTGAGCTACAAATAGAGAATGGGAACGTGACGTCAGCAACGCACGGCATTCTGGGACATTCGGACACGGACGCTACACTCTAGACTGAGAAATAGTGGAGGTAGATGTTAAAATTTATATTGTACATTTAAAAACACATTAGAATGGAGAACGCTTGCTGTGACATGAACTGCCATATCTGCTGTCATGACCGGAGTGGAGAACGGATCTAAAATGAAGCGCAATGTTATGCTTTTCAGCTTAAAACAACACAATGGCGAAAGCAGCTCACTGAAAATAAACAACTTCAAAATCTAGCTTTGTCGTTTGTATTTATTATTTATTACAGTTTTACAATTTCCAGTCCACTTGAATTTGTAAGTGCTCACGCTATGAATAACAGGTTTGGAAATGTAATTTAATTTGTGATATGGCTCGTTGCGATCACTGTCCTTGTTCATAAAGCAACTCATGTGATTAAACGTTACTGTTCAGCAGCTCTTTGTAAGAAATCGTGTATTTGTTCAATTTAAGTTCAGGAAAACTTATTGAACTTTATCCCTCAATGAAATTAGGGTGATATGATTAAATACATCAGCGTTTCTCAATTCCATTCCTCACGTACCGTCGCTCTGCATATATTGCATGGCTCTCTTATTTAACCTGATTCAGACAACCAGCTAGTCCAAAGAAAGCTCCATGACTGAACTGTGTTGCGATTAACATGGTCCCTAAACAATGTTCATTGCTCCCCACTCCCTGAGCAGTGGAAATCAGTTTAAGTTTACTTAGGAATATTCATTCTTGGATTTGCGATACGCCGCCGCCTGCATAGTCTTCACACACAGACAAAATTTAGAGAATTGTTACACAATATATCCCTGTAAATAAATGCAATTTAAATTCATGTCTTGCACACTTTAATGTTCGTTGAATGGAACATACACTGTCTTCGAACTGTAATCAGGGCGGAATATTTCAAGTTCGCAGGGCACTTACTTTTGAATAGAACAGACATCTGAGATACACACAAAATGTGCAGAGCGGTGGTTCACTTACAACATCAACTGGCTGAGATCAACCTATAGTGTGTTTATTTTATCGGGCAGATATATCAGTGCCAGCTAGTTATTAAAAACTGCAAAAGAGAAATGAATTTCGGTCCTGTGTGTGGTACAATAGAAGGCGGCGGTATGATTTCTGTGAGTGTGTTGTGAGTGTGAGTTGTTCTGGCCACACGACTGAGTTGCTCGAATGAACGCAATGGATTCAAATATTAGTACATTTATTCTACGCAAGTGCAAGCAGCTCTTAAAAATATTAACGCAAATACAGTCTTTTTTCCTCTAGTGATTTGTATTTATTGTCATTGTATGCTATTTAGCGTGTCCTAATACATGGCGGCGACTACCCAGAATGCAGTGCGCAGTGACATAAACTCCCAAGCTCTATACCCAAAAGAGGCGGCACTTGCATTGGAATTCATACAGAAGTAAGCAACAGGTATGTTATGAAATGTGTATCTGTTTATTTAATTGAAAATAATGAAGTATATTGTAAGACACAGATGGTCTGACAAGCTTGTATGACAGATGTAAATGGAGACTATTGGAAATGTAAGTTAAGCAATTTATAAACAAATATTTTAATTGGCAAGTATTAGGGTTAGCAGTTAATTTAATTAACTTAAAATACTGTATGATTGATTTTCTGTCTCCAACCTGCATGTTACTCTGTAGTTCAGTTTCATTCATTTCATTTTTATCATTATCCATTTCTTTTAGAGTTTTCCTGTGAAGAAATCCTAAATGAGGGTTGAGATGAAAGCAACCAAGTGGGTTTGTATTCTATTTCATTTAACATTAGTGTTCAATATTGAAAAGAAATTGAGTCTTTGAGTCATTTATTTTGTTGACTTTTACAACAATGTGAAGTTGTTTGCTGAACACGCCTTCAAAGGTGTTCAAAGATGCTTGTCATTATGTATATGGTCATTTTGTAATGTCTTTTTTGTTTAAGGTGACGGGCAGTTCAAGATTGCTGTCGTTTGAGAAGTTAATGAACAAATCATCTTTCCTGTTGCGGTTGTGAGCTACAAAATACCCAGAGGAGGCGGCACTTACTCTGGAGTTCATACAGAAGTAAGCAACACGTATGTTATAAAAAGTGTATGTAGCATTTGATCGTGTTGCTCTTTATTTAGTTGAAAATAATGAAGTATATTTTAGGACATAGTTGATTTGACAAGCTCATATGACCGATGCAAATGGAGACTATTGGAAATGTAAGTTAAGCAATGTGTAAACAATTGGAAAGTATTATGGATTGCGGTTGATTTAATGAACTTAAAGTACTGTATGACTACTTTTCCACTCCAACCTGCATATTACTGTAGTTCAGTTTGATTCATTTCATTTTTTTTGTCATATCCATTTCTTTTAGAATTTTCCTGTAAAGAAATCCTGAACGTGATTTGAGATGAAGGCAACCAGGTGGCTATGTATTCCTCCAAGACTCTTGCATGAACAGTTTTGAAAATCCATGTAATATTTGTGTTTTTAAATTGAAAAAAAAAAATGGTACTTGCATTAAACATGCAGTTAAATGGGAAATAATACATCCCCTATAATGAATTGCATCACTTCAATGATATTTCTGTTACAATGAACTTCAAAATTCTGTTGTCAAGCCACTGGAGTCACATACTTTATACCTTTCTGGACATTTAAAGCACACAGGGTTAACATTACAGTAGGGCTCAACACTAATTACTGTTACTTTTTACTTAGAGATTGTTCTGCAGTTAAATACAAATTAAAATCATAAGATATAGTTTAATAGCTAAGATACTGTTTTTGAAAGCAAATCTTTGCATAGCTATGACAGAAAACACTGGCAACTAACAATGCTTTGGAAAAAAAAACAGATATTCTTAAAAAATAAAGCATACAGTTGAAGTCAAAAGTTTACATACACCTTGCAGAATCTGCAAAATGTAAATATTTTACCAAATAAGAGAGATCATACAAAATGAATGTTATTTTTTGTTTAGTATAATAAAAGACATTTACATATAGTCCACAAGAGAAAATAATAGTTGAATAGTTAAAAAGTTTGCATACACTTGATTCTTGATACTGTGTTGTTACCTGAATGATCCACAGCTGTGTTTTTTGTTTAATGATAGTTGTTCATGACTCCCTTGTTTGTCCTGAACAATTAAACTTCCCGCGGTTCTTCAGAAAAATCCTTCAGGTTCCACAAATTATTTGGTTTTTAAGCAATTTTGTGTATTTGAATCCTTTTTCAATAGTGATTATGATTTTGAGATCCATCTTTTCACATTGAGGACAACTGAGGGACTCATATGCAACTATTACAGAAGGTTCAATCGCTCACTGATGCTCCAGAAGGAAACACGATGCAAACAATCAAATTTACCCTGATCTTCAAATTCAAAAATTTTCACCCCCTGCTCTTGATGCATCATGTTTCCTTCTGAAGAATCAGTGAGCGTTTGAACCTTTTGTAATATGTGTCCCTCAGTTGTCCTCAGTATGAAAAGATAGATCTCAAAATCATACAGTTATTGTTAGAAAGGGTTCAAATACACAAAGAGGCTGAAAAAACAAAGAGTTTGTGGCACCTGAAGGATTTTAAGAGGAAGAACAGCAGGAAGTTTAATTGTTCAGGACAAACAAGGGACTCAGGAACAACTGTCACTAAACACAAAAACACAGCTGTGGATCATTCAGGTAACAACACAGTATTAAGAATCAAATGTGTGTAAACTTTTGAACTATTCAACTATTATTTTCTCTTGTGGACTATATGTATATAGTAAATAAAAAAATAACATTCATTTTATATGATCTCTCTTATTTGGTAATAGATCTGTATGTATATTGTACATGATCCCTTTTATTTGGTAAAATAATTAATTATTTTGCAAATTCTGCAAGGTGTATGTAAACTTTTGACTTCAACTGTATGCTTTATTTTTTTAAGATTAACTGTTTTTTTTTTTTGTTTGTTTCAAAGCATTGTTAGATGCCAGTGTTTTCTTCTCATAGCTATGCAAAGATTTAATTTCAAAAACAGTATCATAACTATTAAACTATAACTTACGATTCTAAAACTTTATTTAACCTTTAAAATAAAGGTTAAATCTTTATTCAATCTTTATTTTTATTTAAAATGTTTATTGTCAATATTTTATGTTCATTTATGCAATTTTTGTGTAGTTTTATTTTTTTATTAAAAATCCTCCAGAGCAATAGGTTTGTTTGCAAAAAGTTGGAAGTGCAGCACTCTTGACACCATATAAGAAAAAACCTAAACACAAACTTGTCTTCAAATGCTTTGTGATGTAGGTTCAATGTGAGATCTGAAAGCAGAAGACAAGATTATAAATGAACGACCTCGTGTTTGCACTATTCTTTATCACTCCTGTGTCAGTCATTCAGCTAAATATCTTCTTTGCTGACGCAACAGCATATTTAACTTGAAGTCCATCTGTTTACTGTTGGACTCCGACCTAATGGCCCCATCTACAGGAGCACTTTGGAATTCACAAAAGCCATTTAATTGCTATTATTATTAGCGTTAATGTATTACATTGAGCTAATTTGTTAACATTTAACAAAATGACATGGAATCTTCCAATAGGTCAGACCACAGAGCAACGTGCTTGTGCTTGGTAAGATTTCAACCCTCACGGGAAATAACATTTATGATTCATACAGCTTCATTAATATTCATCTATCTCCTACTGGCGGATTCTACCCACCTTTTGTTACGTAACATTCACGCCATGCTTTTTCATAGCTGTCAACCACACAAACGCCTGTAAAACCTAGAAAGGAAAACACACTCCGAACTAAACCCCTCTACTCGAGCTATCATTCGACAGACGCCTGTCACGTGATTGGGTCATACGTCAAACCGCGGTGAGGGACATTTGCTACACTCAAGCTGAAAAATCGCTTATGAGGTACGCGTGTTTAGTTATATACACGTTTTTATTCACGTTGAATACGGCTGAAGTAAATGTAAGCGGTCAAACTGAGTTCGGTAATTTGTTTCGCGCTTTACGGTCAGTGACCTCATGGATTACTTTAGGCCGAAGAGCGACCCCTGCAGGCTATTATACAGAGAATACACATCCTTTCCAGTTACTTTATTTCTGTCATCCCTGACAACCGAGTAATCAAAGTGAATGGAGTTACTAGACCAGATTGAGCAAAAGTTGGTGTAGGAATAACAGCGCGATGGTGATCGTTTGATCCGCTTTCTGAAACAGAATGGATATAACAGAAATCTGCCTGTATTTGTTATCTTAAACCTATTTAGCCGTGGTTGTTTTGCCAGGAGAAATCCGAAAGCGTGTACAACAAAATAAAAAACAAAACAAAAACATGGTAGCGTCAAGCTAGCTAGTGCTAACCTCGGACTAGCATGTGTGGAATAGGAGACACGGGGACACGGTGATGACAAAACCGATGGAAACCGACGGACTATGAGCTCATTTGAGTCTCAGAACAACTTCACTTCGCGTACGAAGAGTATATTTATATTTAATCGACCGCTTGGAAACTTCAAAGCTGGCCCGTGAACACCAAGGTAAACCAGAACAGCTAGTTAGCCTAAACTCGCTGTTTTGCTTAAAGTCTCATATCTGCTGCATCCGATTATTAAAAAAGTAAACATGTCCATACAGAATAAATGAATGTTGTAGTCTGTTAAACAGTTGATGTCACCTTTTGAAGTCATGTTTTTGTCAGCTAGCTAGATTTGTTGCCTGTCAGGTTGATGTGCCACTCAGTCTGCCTAGCTTTTTGGCTATTTTGTGTTATTTGTCAACATACATTCGTTAAGGTTAATCAACAGTGGACTTCATGTCAGTCACTGTTTCTTAATTAGTTGAAGTTTCACCATCTGTAATATAAATTTCTAAGCTTTGCTTCCTCCGGCGCTGATCATGTTAACTTTTAAGTTAGATTTCCAACAGCTAACTATTAACAATATAAGGAACAAGGAATATACAAGGAATACCTTAGTCGGCACATTCTACAAACATTCTGACGTCATTCTATTAAAACATTTTAGTTCCCAATATTCCAAAACTGGTGACCAGGCAATTAAAGCGACATATTATTATTATTATAGACAAATTTAAGCAATTGTGTGACAAGAGTACTGTTTTCTGGATCAAACAGACAGTATCACTTTTAAGAGATTAAAAGAAGCTACTGTTATTATACTTACTAAAGTATATACTTACTTAATGCTACTTTTACTTATTATACTGCTAATAAGTGAATTGTTTGTGGTTTTGTATTTGAAGGGCTTCACGTAGAAGTATCAAGTGTGACCTTGTGCACACAGAAGCAGCAAGACTGACTACTTTCACTCTGATTACAAAGTTAAAGATTTAACAATGAAGGTGAAGATCTACTGTCTATAATGAGCCGTACAAGTTCATTATTAATTTTGTAGTGCCCTGAGGTTTTCCGGTCCTTTAACCCTTAAGGCAAGACATCGCAGGTGAAAAAGGTCTTTTTTTTTTTGACTAATAGATATCACTATACTTGCCCAGTTTGTTTAATAATCAGTACAGTAAGACCTTTTTTTGTATTGTACGTTTTCTGAAATGCACACTAAGTTATTTACTAAATGTGCACTAATTTGGATACACTTCTAGAACAGAAATCTGAACATTTGACATATGTGGCCCTGAACCACAAAAACAATCATAAGTATCAGTTTTTCGAAATTGAGATTTATGCATAATCTGAAAGCTGAATAAATAAATGTTCCATTGATGTATGGTTTGTTAGGATGTGACAATGTTTGGCTGAGATACAACTATCTGAAGATCTGCAATCCGAGGGTGCGAAATATTGAGAAAATTTCCTTTAAAGTTGTCCAAATGAAGTTCTTAGCAATGCATATTACTAATTAGAAATTAAGTTTTGATGTATTTATGGTAGAAAATATTGTCATGGAACATGATCTTAATATTCTAATGATTTTTCGGCATAAAAGAAAAACGTATAATTTTTACCCATACAACGTATTTTTGGCTATTGGTTTTTAAACAATCATTTTTTAAAGAGGGGGCTTTGGATATCTCTTTTTATGAATCAGAAAATAAAGAAATCAGAGAATACTGTCAAGAAAAAAAAATGTAAATTAGGTAAATGATATATGAACAGACCCCTCTAAAACTTCAGAATATAGGTAAGTACTACTGAAGTGGAGATTTCTGGCTTAGTGCATGTGAATTGAAATTTCTAGATGCAAATAGATAAATTGTAATAAATTAAATGTTTAAATTAGTATTTTGGACATTTTTGGAAGCCTAATAGCCTCAAAAATTCACCTGTGCATAAAAAAAACAATGATTTTCCCCATAGTATCTTAAAGATGAAGTAAACAAAGATGAAGCAACTAAGAGGTCCAGACACTGGAATGCGTGTCTGTCAAAACCTCGGCACACTGACTCATTTAGTTCCTCTGTGCGGGTCGCCTCTAGCATGCAACCTCAGTACAATGCAGATAGGCTAAGAACCTGAACGACTGGTTGCCGACAAGTCTGAACAGTGGCTCAAAGTGTTTCTGATTGCTTCATTTACTGTGCATGTATATACGTTAACAAAAAGCCTAAAGCCTATGTGGTAGCGCTGTTTTTTCCACATTATTCAGTGTGGTTTGGTAACAACTGAGATGTTTTTTTTTTTTAAATTGCGTTGTCTTTGTTAGTCACATTGATGTGACTATTGCGTAATCCTCTTGTCAGAATCCACGGATTACAAACGCAGGCTGTTTGGTAGGGGTCTCAATCCTCTATATGACCAAACGCTCACATCTGTTATTAATGTCTTCCACACTGAGAGCTACGATGGATGTGACCTCGTTTATCCAGCGTCTAATAGTTTTGTCCCTCATGTTGTTTCTGTATACTGTATACTGTAAAACTGTATACTTTTCATACACTGTATGACTGTGTATGAATGTTTTTTTTTTTCCCCTTTTTAATTTTTATTTTGCAATTTTTAGTGTTCCCACACAGGTTTGCTGAATAAACAATGAGAGGGTTTTCATTTTTGGCTGAACTATCCCTTTAAGACATTCTATAAACACTTTGTAGTCTGAGGAAGTACACTGCCTACTAGATGAAACACAATATATCTTGACCTTTGTGTTGACAGGTTAGTTTTTTTCTGTTTGCTCATGCAAATGGGTCATGAGTGAGAGCATGGTTCTTCTCAGTATTTTACGAATAGCTTTTTTCATGTCTTGGTGTTTGACATGGCTCGTTGCCCAGTTGATGTCCTCTGCTAGGATGTAAGTTATTTGACCTATGCTTAACATACACGGGCACAGTCAGTTCTGTCGCTCTCGAGAAAGGAAGATCACAATCAGCAATCTTTCTCTTTTCGTTCTGTTTTGATACACTATTCCTTTGGGGGTGACTTGATTATCTAAGTTTTGTAACTGAAGTCTTTTGCTAGATCTCTTTCTACTGGTTATACAGTCTTCCCACAGCTGCTTTCTTTTCTGGGTTATCTTATCTTTTTAAGTAAACAACCTAGCAGAGTCTCATAATGGATTTATCGCCTCTCACTTTGTGTAGACTAAATATACCACAGACCTGTAATTGCTGACGGCACAGTTTGCGTCTGACTGCCTCAAAACGATAAAGGTCATGTAATCGGAAGTGGTGAATGAATGAAAGGACAGCTAGCTAAGACAAAAGCTACTTTCTGATTGTTTACACTTAAGGATTCTCTTTTCCTGAAAGCATTTGGGCCAGGCCTAAGAACAAAGATTCACATTTCATGTGGCTAACAGAGTGCAACAGTAACTGCCCACTTTTTCAGCTACCTTGGTTTCGCAGTATTTTCTCATTCATTTTCAAAAAGAAGAGACAAACAAGCCAGCTCTGGATACAAATCATACATCACAAAGAAGGAATTTAAAAGTGTTTTATAAGGGTATGAACTTTTCGTCACAAGGGGCACTGCAATTAATGTAACTGAATCAAAGAAATACTGCAATATAAAAAATATTAACTTGCATTTTTGACATTACATACATCTTTATATAGACTGCTGTTTAAAACTTAAAACTTTTTTTTTTTTTTTTTTTACGTGAAAGTCCTGCCAAGGCAGCATATATATAAATGATCAGTAATATTGTTCAGTAGTAGTACAGTAATAAAACTTCATTACAATTAAAGAAAAAGTTTGCTTCCAGAACAAAAATGTACAAAAAGTGTAGTCACCCCTTGTCATCCAAGATGTTTGTGTCTGTCTTTCTTCATTTGAAAAGAAATTGTTTTTTGAGGAAAACATTTCGGGATTTTTTTCCCATATAGTGAACTTCCAAAATATAGTTAAAATGCGGCTTCAAACAATCTCAAATCCGGTTGTAAATGATCCCAGCCAAGGAAGAAGGGTCTTATCTTGCGAAACAATTGGTTATTAACGTAAAAATAATACCATTTATATACTTTTTAATGTCAAACGCTTGTCTTGTCTTACTCTGCATGAACTCTGTTTTTTTTCCGGTTCATGACAGTTAGGGGTAGATCGAAAAACTCCCATCTCATGTTCACGCTCAACTTCAAAATCAAACCTATATTGCTGTTTTTTGTTTTTTGCCTTTTTTGTTAAGGGTGTTTGATCTTCTTTGCATGTTCACTTTTACAAAGACTGGGTCGATTCTTCTGCAGTGATGTAGGATGATTTTGAAATTATTTTTGAAGTTGAGGGAGAAAATACGATTGGTTATTTTCATTAGAAAAAAATACAATTTAAATGCTTTTCAATCTCAAATACTCGTCTTGTCTTGTTCTGCCTGAACTCTGTGTATTCTGGCTCAATACAGTTAGGGTATGTTGAAAAACTCCAATCGTTTTACTAGATAAGACCCTTCTTCCTCGGCTGGGATCGTTTACAACCTCATTTAAACTGCGTTTTGGAAGTTCAAACTCAGGCCACCATATCAGTCCATTATATGGAGAAAAATCCTGGAATGTTTTCCTCAAATAACACCATTTCTTTATGACTGAAAAAAGAAAGACATGGACATCTTGGATGACAAGGGAGTGAGTACTTTATCTGTACATTTTTGTTCTGGAAGTGGACTTCTCCTTTAAGGAAAAAAATTCAGGATTTTTCTCCATAAAGTGGACTTCAATGGTGCCTGCAAGTTTGAACTTCCAAAATGCAGTTTAAACGCAGCTTTAAAGAGCTCTAAAGGAAGAAGAAGTGTCTTGTCTAGCAAAACAATCAGTTATTTTCTTTAAAAAAATTGAACACTTTATATACTTTTTAACCTCAAATGCTCGTCTTGTCTAGCTCTGAGTGAACTCCGGTTCAATTCCGCATTCTGGTGCAGTACAGTTAGAGTATATAAAACAATCCCTTCCATCTCATTTTCTCCTCCAACTTTAAAATTGCTGTTTTACCTCACTTGCATTGATATAGGACGATTTTGAAGTTGGAGGAGAAAATGCAATAGGAGTTTTTCGACATACGCTGTATTGAACTGAAATGCACAGAGTTTACTCGGAGCTAGAGAAGTCAAGTATTTGAGGTTAAAAAGTATATAAATTGCAATTTTTTTTTTTTGGAAAATAACTGATTGTTTTGCTAGATAGAACCCTTCTTTCTCGGCTGGGATCATTTAGAGCCCTTTAAAGCTGCATTTTGGAAGTCCACTATATGGAGAAAAATCCTGAAATGTTTGCTTCAAGAAACATTTTTTTACGACGAAAAAAAAAAATTGCATCCGAAATACGTTTTTGTTTACATAATGTATGTGTGTGTACGGTGTATATTTATTATGTATATATAAATGCACACATGTGCATGGGTATATTTAAGAAAAAAATTATGTTTATATATTCAGTATATTTATATATAATATTAATTATATGAATTATATGAAATATATACTGTATGTGTGTTATATATACATAATAAACATACAGAGTACACACATGTTATGTAAACAAAGTTTTATTTTTGGATGCGATTAATCACAATTAATCGTTAGACAGCACCAATATATACAGTTTACAGTACAATAAACCCACACAAACATGGTGTGACATGGTCGTTATATATCAAGAAACATTTTTTATTAGCATGTTGAAATTGCTTAATATTTTATGTCAGTCCTTAATATTTTAGTCAAAACTATGATTACAGTACTTTTATTAATAGAAAAAATGGCATTCATTTGATATCATTTAAAATTTTCTTACGGTCTCTTTTGATCACTTTAATGTGGTCTTGATGATTTTTTTTCAGTAACTTCATGTGAAAAATTAATGACAGTAAGAAAATAACTGGATTTTTCCTGTAGTGTGAACAAAGCCTTGCTGTGTCTTTATGATGACTTTTTTTCCATTAATTTTATTTGAGTCAGCGGCGAGGTAATGGGGGTGGGGTGGAGTCAGGAAATGACACCAGCAGTACTGGATCTCAGGTCAAACTCAGGTCATCCATGTAATCTCTGGAGCACGTACAAACCAGGTCACTTCACCAGCGATGATGGTCATATTCTTTTACCGTGTTGTACTGAGGCGACGTTGCAATAACCGACATCTGTTGACTTGTCTTTTGTCTTTTCAGAGGCGATGTCACGTGATGGATGGTTATGAGATTTAGCAGCCAGAAAGGAGAACCATGGAACAGGTTGAGCAACCTACCTCAGAAATGAAATGTGACGGCCCGGTAGACGTCTCAGCAGCCCAGGAGCGCCTCATGTTCCCAGGAGTTACGGAGGGCCGGTCGTCTCCACGGACAGATTTGAACCCTGTCCAGATTCTTGAAGACACAACATGGATGGCAGTCCAGGAGGGTGAGACTGCGTCTTCGGACTGTGGGGGGATGTCAGACCTACAGGAGCCGAGCTCAGCGTCGGGTGAGGAGGTGGAGGGCAGCGAGACGTCTGATGCCACAGGATTAGAGGTCTCACCCGGCAGCAAGGAATCATGGGGGGCCACTCTACAGAATGGAGATGGGACACCGCAGGAGAGTCCTCAACAGAATAGTGACACTCCAGCAACAGCTCAAATGTTTCCAGGTAAAACTGTGCTTAGACATCAGTGAAATTAGACTGAATTTTTTTTCCCCGCTTAACCCTGTAATTACGTATATATCATATTTGATACATGGCTTTCAAAGGCTTTTATGTCATTAATGTGATCAATCATTCCTGAAAAAAGTATGTACACAACTATGCATACTTCATTTGCACTTTTAATATCATTGTTTTATTTTTTAATAAAATGTGTTAATCATATATTCAGCAGTTATTTAACCTATATTTCAATCATTAATTTAAACAAAATTATTTAGCTTATTATAATATAGTATATGTGTGTTTATATAGGTGCGTGTACATGTGTGTGTTGTGTGTGTGTGTGTATATAAATATATATATATCTCAGTGTTTCCCATTCATTAACTAAATTCATCTGTCCCGCCACAGTTTCATAATAAACCGAAAATATTTATACTCGTCATTTTAACATAGACGTCTTTAACGTTGTGTTTCGTGCCATCGCTTTGGAAAAGTGTCCGTCAAACGAACTAAGCGTTATATGGTTTTATCCGTTCATCAAGTCTGTTTCGCTGCTTGTTTGTGAAGCACTTCATTCAGAGTCAGACGATCAGTTCGTGATTTGATGTTTGCCGCGTCAGAGTCAGAGCGACTCTTTGATTGACAGTCAATGCGGTGAACACTGTTTTTGCCGTGAGTTTAGCGCGCGTTTGAGAATGCAACGGCAACCAGTTACGCATTGTCACATTAGCATAATTTCCAACATTTTAATGGGCAGATGTTTACAATATTTCACTAGATTTGTAATGAGACGCGTTTGTAAACCTGTTTGCACTGAAGCTGGAGTTTTCCGCCAAAATAAAAGCTCTACTGCAGTTTCCGTGAAAATAAAAGCTCATAGGTTTATATCTTGGAAACAAGGACTAAAATTAACAGACACGCGCACAGAAAATACTGTACAAGCAGAGCAAGCGCGTTGTTTCGATGGCATTTTCCCCTCTATTTCACAAGCGCCACCTGCTGTCAGAGAGTGAAATTCAGGCTGTTGTTTTTGTTTTATGCAGATTTTAGCATAGTTTCACAAAGCTTTAAAATCAGACCATTCTGTTTTTAATTCAAATGTTGAAATGATACAGACGAATTTAAATTAAAAAATGCTCATGCTACATGTGTTTCATCTTTGTTTGTATTGTGATTAAAATTCAGTGGTTGGTTCTTTGGTTCATTATTAAATACGTTTAGTTTTTGTAGTAGTACAACTGCAAAAACAGATTAATGGCTAGGAAAAAAAAATATTTAGGGCTGATAAATTTTCTCAAATCACCAGCCATTGGCAGATGTGGCAAAACTAGTTTTAGGTCCTGCTTGCAAGTGTAGAAATTAGGACAAAAGTATTGTAATTTTCCTACAGAAGAATAAGGTAAAATAAAATTTGTATTTTTCAGGTATATTATTTCATTTATTTTACATACTAATTGCTAATAAGTATTTATTTACTAACTTATTTTACAGTGCAATTATTTTACAATATATGGCTATTCCTGTCATAGGAATAATAATATAAAATTATTATTATTATAATATTCTAATTTGTTTGGCTTCCAAATTGACCAGTGTGAGTGTACTTTAGACTGAGACACTATATCACAACTGAATGAGTTCCATGTAAACTTTAAGAACAAGTCAATTCACCAGATTTCTTTCTTTGTTTAGTTTGTACACTGACCTGTTTTGGAGCTCTTAATTTTTAACTCTCAGAGTGCACCAGAGAGATGAATTTAACCACACCCCACTAGTGGGACCGAGGTCCACCACCACAGTCTCACAAAATTCTGTGGGAAACACTGTGTATATATATATATATATATATATATATATATGTGTGTGTGTGTGTGTGTAATAATAATATTATATTATATTATATTATTTTATTTTAAAAATATATATTTTTAAACAGATTATTATTATTATTTTTTTTATTTAATATATAATATGGTACATAGTAGTATTTATTTATATCTGTTTATATATAGTATTTATTATGACTTATTTATGACCTGGCTTTAATTGTTGTTGTCTTTGAAACTTATACTATTCTACCAGTATTTACACTAATAATGAAAAATTATTTAATTATTCATATTATAATAATTATTATATAATAATTAAATTATATATAATATATTAAATCATCTATGTATGTGTATATATATATATATATATACATATATGTGTGTACACAAACAAAATAAATAAATACCATTATATAATATAATATATTATATTATAAAAAACGAATATATTATATATATATATATATATATATATATATATATATATATATATATATATAATATATTCGTTTTTTATAATATAATATATTATATTATATAATGGTATTTATTTATTTTGTTTGTGTATAGTATTTTTAATGACTTATGACCTGGCTTTATCCTTTGTTGTCTTTGAAACTTATATGTATTTATATAAAATAGTATTATACCAATAATTACATTAATACATATTTTTAGAATAAAATAAAAAATATAATGTATATAGTGTGATAAAATATAATATGTTATAATCTATATATAATATTATAATAATTATTTAATTGTTAATATTATAATAATTAATATATAATAATTAAATTACAAATAATATATAACGCAATAACATATTAAATATTATATAATAAAAATTATATATTCATAATCATATTTTTTATTACTTATTTATGACCTGGTTTTATTCTTTGTTGTCCTTGAAACTTAACAGAACAACATTAGATTAAAATCATTTCAGTAGTTCAGTAGTTTTTTTTTTTTTTTTAAGATTTATGTCAGATTATTTACTGTCAGGCTTTTTGATATTAAAAGAAATACTTTTGCGATATATTAACCATAAAATATATACTTTTGTAGTGCTCTGAAAAGATATGCTTTATGAAGTTTCTTTTTGTTTTTGTCCTCACATTTATAGATCCGTTACAGACGCCCTCTCTTTCGCTGTCAGACCAGTTACGGCTGGGTCGGGATGACCCCAATAGTATGGGGCTGAACGTCGAGTGCCGCATATGTGGAGATAAAGCCTCAGGATTTCATTATGGAGTTCATGCATGTGAAGGCTGCAAGGTAATTTTGCTGAACTTGTCAAAACTACTGCAGTCAAGGTTTTTTCGCAAACCGTGGGTGGATCCGTGGCCTAAAATAAACTCTCATCTATAATATAACAACATTAAAGGTTCTGTAAGCGACTATTGACAAACTATTTGACGGATATTGCTGAAATAGATGTCCTGAGAAATCACATCTGGCTCTGTAAACAACCAAAACGATCTGCAAACAACTCCTAATTAGAAACCCAGTCTGCATGTGAATTGCCATGAATTTTGGAAGGGTTTTTGTGTTTTAAGCAATGGTGCAGTCTATTTCAAGACCTGAAATCTCTTACAGCATCTTTAATAAAACCACTCTGTTTCTTTACCTTCGATCACTGGGCTTCCAAATGCTTAAAGTTGCGTTTCTGTGAAGTAATTCAGCAATCCAAGCGCGTATTTGCCTTGCTGTTTTTCAGTGAGGAAGTGTCATCTTTTTTTAAAGGGGTTTTTCAGACGCACCATTCGTATGAAGCTGGAGTATGAGCGGTGTGAGCGTGCCTGTAAAGTCCAGAAAAAGAGCCGGAACAAATGCCAGTACTGTCGCTTCCAGAAGTGCCTGGCATTGGGCATGTCACATGATGGTGAGCAGCCTGCACATAACCACAATTTAAAGCATTCAGAATTTTCCCTCTCATTTTACATCCACTGTGTGAACTGAATATTAACCCTTTCACATGTGAGGTTAAAATATTCTTGCTTGGCCCCCAGCGTGAGTTTTCTTTAGGCAGCTTTGGGATGTATTACCTTATTGTTTCCATGGTGACGTGTCAAGTTTGTCATGAGACACACCACGGCCACAATAGCGCTGTATGACAGATAATATTTCCTATGGGTGCCGCCATGTTAACTTGCGCTGATGCTTATGCTGTGGGATTTACAACACGTAAATTCATCCCCTCTCCTCCTGAAAGACATTAAAGGGGTGCTATTATGCTTTTTCACTTTTTGAACTTTAGTCAGTGTGTGGTGTGTATCTTTGGGCATAAAAAAAGGTCTACAAAGTTACAAATCTCAAAGTCCACTCCAAAGGGATATTTAGTTTTAAAAAAAAATCTCTTTTCAAGAACTACAACGAACAGCTCCTTTGGACTACATTGTTTGTTTTCCATATGCAATGATGTCACAACGCGGTCCATTAGAATATCATTAAATTAAATCCCGCCTACGGAAATTCGAATTGTTGGGGGGTGGGTAGGGACGAGGTGGGGGATTAGCCTAACTTTAGAGATGCTAAAGTTTGCGGAGAGCTGCTTCAGTGAGTCACAGCGCGGCAGGTATAAACACAAGCATTGACTAGAGTGGCCGCTTCAGAGCCGCAATGCGCCGCAGACGTGTTCAGTGTGTGGTAAGAGATTTATTCATCATACAGTGTAGATAATGTTAGCTTCACTTATAACATGAGTGTTTTTTTAAAATGCATAAACTTGCACTAGAGTAGGCTAGGCTAATCAGTGATGATGTTCTTTGATAATGTTAGGCTGCTCTAATATAAAATAGTATTATACCAATAATGACATTAATACATATTTTTAGAAAAAAATAAAAATATAATGTATATAGTGTGATAAAATATAATATGTTATAAATTATATGTAATATTATAATAATTATTTAATTGTTAATATTATAATAATTAATAGATAATAATTAAATTACAAATAATATATAACATAATAAAATATTAAATATTATAGCCTAAAATATATTTTAGCCTTATGCTGGAGCTGGTTTCGGGCAATGATATATTTAAATAATTAAATAAATTAGCACGATAATATCATGTATTGGCGATCTCGTGGGCTGATGATAGGACCCAACACTACTGTAGCGTATTATTTACTCACCCTCCATGCATCCTAGGTGTATATGACTTCCTTCTTTCAGATGAATGCAATGGGAGTTATATTAAAATTTATCCTGGCAATCCCAAGCTTTAGAAAGGCATAGACAGGTGTTTTTCTTCATCAGTCTAAAACAAGTCCAATAATGTGCACCCATCCATAATAAAAAAAAAGTGCCTCACATGGCTCCATTAAAGGCGTCCTCTTATCTGGGTCTTATCTGGCGAAACGATCGGTCATTTTATTTTATTTTTTAAATGATAATTTATGTACTTTTTATTCTCAAACGCTCATCTTATCTAGCTCTGTGTGAAAAAAAAACAGTTTATTTCCGGTCATGACAGTTAAGGTACATCTAAAAACTCCCACTCTCATTTTCTCCTCCAACTTCAAAATCGTCCTACATTGCTGCAGAAGTACCAACCCAATGTTTACAAAGTGAACATGCAAAGAAGATCAAACACCCTTCACAAAAAAGGTAAAACAGCAATGTAAAAGTTGAAAGATGGGAGTTTTTAGATGTACCCTAACTGTCATGACATGACAGTTCATACAGAGCTAGACTAGACGAGTGTTTGAGGTTAAAAAGTGTATAAACTGTAATATTTTTAGAAAATAACCGATCGTTTTGCTAGATAAGCCCCCTATTCCTCGGCTGGGATCATTTAGAGCCATTTGAAGCTGCATTTAAACTGCATTTTGGAAATTCAAATGTGTTTCTTTTATAGTCATACTCTGCAATGAATGTTTCAGTGTTCATAAACTGAAGCTGGTTTTTGTTTCTTTGCCTCAGCGATCAGGTACGGACGTATGCCAGAGGCGGAGAAGAAGAAGCTAGTGGCAGGGCTTCTCGCTGGGGAGAAACAGCAAAGCACTAGTGGAGCTGACCTCAAAACACTGGCCAAGCATGTCAACACATCCTACCTGAGGAATCTCAACATGACCAAGAAAAAAGCACGGAGCATCCTCACGGGCAAGACGAGCTGCACGTCGGTATGTGCTCAGCTTTCAGTGAGATGCCACCTACAGTTTCGGTTTTCTCAACAAGTCTAAGGATGCATTGATAGTAAAGAGATAGTTCACTCAAACATTTAAATTCTGTCATTAATTACTCACCCTCATGTTGTTCCAAACCCGTAAGACCTTCATTCATCTTTGGAACACAAATTAAAATGTTTTTGATGAAATCTGAGAGCTTTCTGACCCTACATAGGCAGCAACACAACTAACACGTTCAGGGGCCAGAAAGGTAGCAAGGACATCAATAAAATAGTCCATGTGACATCAGTGCTTCAGCTGTAATTTTATGAAGCTATGAGAATACTTTTTGTGCACAAAGAAAACAAAAATAATGACTTTATTCAACAATTTCTTCTCTTCCGTGTCAGTCTTCGACCTGCGTTCACTTGAGTACCACGGCGCATTGAATGTGTCAGTTGCATTGCTGTCTATGCAGGGTCAGAGAACTCTGTTTTAATCAAAAATATATTAATTTGTGTCTAACGGGTTTGAAACAGCATGAGGGTGAGTAATTAATGACAGAATTTCCATTTTTGGGTGAACTATTCCTTTAAAGGTCTGGCAGATATGATAAGCCAATATTTATTTGATGGTAAAACTGATTTATTTTATCATTTATTTATTGTTTGTTGATACAAAATAGCATATGACTGATTTGTAGTTATTCCAGTTGTTTTTAATTAAGTTCTTATTTCGTCTCCAGCCTTTTGTGATCCATGATATGGACTCACTCTGGCAGGCAGAAAACGGGCTGGTCTGGAATCAGCTTAATGGAGCGCCTCCCAACAAAGAGATCGGGGTCCATGTCTTCTATCGCTGCCAGTGCACCACAGTTGAAACTGTGCGAGAGCTCACAGAGTTTGCCAAAAACATCCCTGGCTTTGTGGATCTCTTTCTTAATGATCAGGTTAGAATGATCCATGTAATTTTGTTAATTTATAATCTGTTACATTGTTTGTTTGTGGGTTTATTAATTTTGCGTAGTGACCGCTAAGATGAATGGCTTTTTCCTCACTTGTTAAAAAAAAGGATTATTGTTATTAGTCGTGTTGGTGGCTACATTAGAGTAATTACTTGTTTTCCATCATTAATATTTGTTAATTCATTTATTTGTGTGTATGTATGCGTATGCATGTATTTCTTCATTTAAAAAATCCTGCTAAAAATATAAACATATATTTGTCAGTTATTGGTGGCTCATAATATTTATTACCATGCCTTAATTAAAGGGATAGTTTACCCAAAAATGAAAATGACTCACCCTCAAGCCATCTTAGGGTGTATATGACTTTCTTCTTTCAGATGAATAGATTCGGAGTTATGTTAATAAATGTCCTGCCTCTTCCAAGCTTTATAATGGCAGTGAATGGGTGTTGTGATTTTGAGGTCCAATAAAGGGCATTCATCCATTATAAAGAGTACTCCACATGGTCCCAGGGGATAAATAAAGGACTTCTGAAGCAAATCAACGCAGTTGTGTAAGAAAAATATCCATACTGAAAAATTTAGAAACCGTAATCTCTAGTTTCTGCTAACTCCCCAGTGGATGACGTAGGCCTCCGGTTTGCTCCGGTGAGAAAATACTACTTGCAAGAACCAATTTTTATTTACAGCGAAGATCAAACCAGTCTTCTCTTGGCTTATATTGAAATCCTCTGACTTTTTTTTTGTTTTGTTTTGTTTTTTTTTGCAAATCCTTATTTTGTACTTCTAATTCATGGCCTGTGTTTTGTTTTGCCTCTGCGTTCGGCACAAGATTACAGTTTATACAATTTTAAATATGGATATTTTTCTTACACAAATGTACTCGTTCACTTCAGAACATCTTTATTAACCTCTCCGGAGCTGTGTGAAGTACTTTTTATGATGGATGGATGCCATTTCTTGGACTTCAAAATCTTAACACCCATTCACTGCCATATAAAGCTTGAAAGAGTCAGGACATTTTTTAATATAACGCCGATTGCATATACACCTATGATAGCTTGAGGGTGAGCAAATCAAGGGGTGATTTTCACTTTTGGGGTGAACTGTCCCTTTAGGTTTTGTCACATAATCTTCCACTAAATTAATCTCCCACTTTTTTCTCTCAGGTAACGCTGTTAAAATATGGAGTCCATGAGGCCATATTTGCGATGCTCCCATCGCTCATGAATAAAGACGGGCTGCTGGTGGCCAATGGGAAGGGCTTTGTGACGAGAGAGTTCCTGCGTAGTCTACGCAAACCTTTCAGCGAGATCATGGAGCCCAAATTTGAGTTTGCGGTGAAATTCAATGCCCTGGAGCTGGATGACAGTGACCTGGCTCTGTTTGTAGCAGCCATCATTCTCTGCGGAGGTAAGGACGTGGTGTTCGTTTGATCAGTGTGTTTTCGTATGTCCGTTGTTGTTGTTTGTTTACATCAACAAAGAATTTATAGAGTAATCATAGTTAAATGAGAACCAAACATTAGAAGAGATCAAAAGCTTGTTTATCATAACATGAAAAAGCACTGGTTGTAAACCAATTAATCGTAATGTGCATACGTCAGTCAAATTGCTAAAGTCAAATCTTTGCTGTAGATCGTCCTGGGCTGATGAACGTGAAGCAGGTCGAACAGATCCAGGATGGCATCCTGCAAGCTCTGGACCAACATCTTCAGGTGCACCATCCAGACTCTCCTCATCTTTTCCCTAAACTGCTCCAGAAAATGGCCGACCTCAGACAGCTGGTCACGGAGAACGCCCAGCTGGTTCAGATGATCAAAAAGACTGAATCTGAGACCTCCCTCCACCCACTTTTACAGGAGATATATAAAGACATGTACTGACTTGCAAGGACCTGACTGAAGAATGGACTTCAGACTTCACACTTCTGCACACTTCTTAATGGCGCTGCTGTGCCATTGGGTTTTTAAAAATATTTTTTTGTAAAGAACTTTTACAGATATTGACTTTGAATACTGACATTTTCTCTGATTTTTGCGGAGTGTTTTTTTTATTTAAACTCAAGGATGCAGAACATCTAGTCACCGTTTACTACTACTACTACTACTACTACTACTACCACCGTCATGTTATTCTTCATTTGCTTGATGAGGGCTAACACCTTTAGAACTTGTCTTTTCCATCATGGTTTTGGTTTGCAAGTACATTTAAGTGATATCTAGTATGTTTCTTTGAGGAGATCAGAGAACAATCAAGCTCTTGAAATGCCACTGTATGTGTTTGTAGGGCTTCTTTCCTCCTGATTTTGTTTGAGAAGGCACTTTTACTCAAGTAAAAGGTAGACTCCATGCAAAACTGTACAGCAGTCAGTTGTATTATCTTGGAATTATGTTACTTTGTTAAGGGTGTTGTTGTTTTCAGCGTCAGCTGCTATAAATATATATTGGTATTGAAACTGAAGACAAATGTGTTTAATAATTTGCTTTAACTTTTTGGGAGAAACCTACAACAGTTTGATCATTTCAGCTGTGTGGAAGGAAATGTTTGTTCACTTTATGATATGTTTATATAATTCTTCTGTACTGCTCCCTTTGTTAAGATCTGGTACCTTGATGGTGCTTGTATTTTAACATACTGTCCGGTACCAGCCTCAGAGTCATATTTACTGAATCGAGACACAATACAAGTTATGTTTCATTGACTCCTTAATAAGCAGTTGTATTAAATTAGGTCTTCCATTAGTATGTTGATAGAACATGTTCTATGACTATATATATTGAGTGATTGCAAGCAAGCAGGTTGTGGTTACATTCAAACTAGAACATTATGGTCAAATTGATTCTTTAAATCAGATGCATTAGTTAATTACTAATAATGCTATGATAGTTGTATGCAATGGATTTTGAGTAGTGTCCTTTAATGAAATAACTTGGACACTTCAGAGTTTAGAACGGGTCTTGTCAAAAACAGTGCTGAATAATTTGGGAATTTAGTGTACATGCATTTAAAAGCTGTTTTGATGATGAATTACATTAATTGGTATTAATATGATGTGCAACACATCTACCATTTCACATCCAGAAGTAGCTCAGAAATATCTGAGATTTCTCTTATGGCTGAAATTTGCTTTGCTGATCTGTTTATTCAAGATGGAACTTGATGTCAGAGATCTATGATCATGTAGAAACCTGTTACTGTGAAACTAGAGAGCACAATAGTATGAAATTCTAAGAATTTTTTTCTTTTCTTGTTCTTAAAATACCTTTTGTCATCTATTTTCACACCAATCTACTTTTCCAAACTGGCCCATCTCAGCAATGTCTTGATTCACTGACAAGAGTGGGCAAGATGCACAAGTGTTATAAATTGTGGGATATTATTTGGATCACAGTAAAACAATCCCATACATCTTTAAGTTTCTTGTGATTTATGAAAAGCTCCAATATTTCCCAATCATTTTGCAGTCATCATAAAATATAAATGTTGCTTTAATCTTTTTAATCATTTGCCAAACAAATTAAAATGTGTGAAAACTATTAAACAGTTTAATAAGAAACAACTGGTGTCGATGAATAATCCTTGAATGAGTCACTAAAATAATTTATATTCTTATATTTCACGATTGACTTTTAATTACTTTCGTAAACTGCCCTGTTTAAATGCATGAAATGCGTCGTAACGATTCGTTATTTTCAAATCTTTTCAGTGAATCGGTTGAACTGCTTCATAAACGAGTTTGAACTGCTGTCTGAGTGATTTGTTCGCGAGTCGAATTGAATCGGTCCGTTCGGTTCTCGAGTCATATTGAACAGAGAACCGCTTATTCAGAACTGATTTTAATGTGACCCTGGACCACAAAACCAGTCTTAAGTAGCAATGGTATATTTGTAGCAATAGCTAAAAATACATTGTATGGGTCAAAATTATCAATATTTCTTTTATGCCAAAAATCATTAGGATATTAAGTAAAAATCATGTTCTGTAAAAATATTGTGTAAGTTTTCTATCGTAAATATATCAAAACTTAACTTTTGATTAGTAATATGCATTGCTAAGAACTAAATTTGAAAAACTTTAAAGGCATCATACATCAGTGGAAAGCTTAGTTTTGCTTTCAGGTGATAAATCTCAATTTTAAAAAAATGACTCTTATGACTGGTTTTGTGGTACAGGGTCACATGTTTAATTATATTCATCATTATATTCAGTCTATATAATTAGTGGTATTGTACTGTTAGATTTACAAGATACACAAGAATCGCTGAATTGTTTTTCTGAATCGACTGTGTTCAAAAGAACCGTTTGCTGGAACTGATTCGAACCCTCATTAGACATCACGTTTTAAGATGCCTGCCTGTTCATCACACCTCCAAATAGGAAGGCCCCGCCCAACAATTATAAAAGTGTGCATGCCATTAGCCATCCATCAGGCAAAGAGGGACAAGCGCAAGATGGAAAGGGACGCACAATCATCCAAAGGCCCAGGAGAAAACAGTGCAGTTTGTAGGTGGGTATGTTCTTCAGCTCTTAGCATTTGCACTAGTGTGCAGATCAGTAGTTGTTGGGTCAGTGCAGTGCCACCAAGCAAACAATTAGGGAAATCATCTATTAAGAAAAAGATCTGCAGGTTTATATGAATTGAGACCCAAGAGCATCCAACTTCGCTGTTTATTCTATAGAAAACACACGGGCGTCCCTGGTTGGTCAGCGCGCGTTCTGCGTGACGTGGGTCTCCAGCGCTTCACTTTCTCCCCAACTCTTCAGTCCGTTTACTTGCTCCGACAACTGCACTAAAACAAGCTTTTTGGAGGCTCTAAAAATGGATCGGTATCGCATACCGTGTAGACAATCGAGAAAAGGCAGCTCAAATGTGGAAAGAGAAGTCTGCAGGTAGTTTTCGACTGGATGAAAAGTTCGTTTTCAGCCCCGATCATCTGTTTGAAAGAATGACTTTTCCTGCTTTAACGTTTCTCGGCGCAGATGTTTACATCCGGTTAAGGCAGCGAGCGATTTGTTTTTGTTGTAACGTTAGTAGGAAGACTAGTGAGTTACAACAAACATCATGATATTTTGTTATACTTTTGAACTGCAACGTAGTTGGAAAAAACCGTTGCAAGATTTGTTAGTTCCTAAGTGTGTTTCCGTGTACTACTGCAGTCAATAACAACATAAAGAGTGCTCAAGGATTCAAAACTGTTTCTCTTTTCCTTTTTTTATTAAAACATCTGCAGCTTTTTGACAACTTGTGAAACAGCTGCAGTTGTCCACAAATATGTAATGAGCGTGTTGTTGTGTTTTGCAGGCAGTTCATCAATGGATCTTGTCGCTATGGTCCGAGTTGTTACTATCTGCATGAGTTTCCTGCAGTACCGTCGTTTCAGGTTCAGTGTAGGTACTTCCAGAAAGGTGGCTGCTGGTTTGGTGACCGTTGCAGGTAAGAAACCAGTTGGCTTTTTTTTGGAACATCACGTGTTGTTAGAAAAGCAGTTTACGAGTTGCATGGCTTGCAGGTATCTCCACGTTCCTCAAGCGGGTGAAGGTTCTTCAGGGAGCAGCAGACGTGGTTCAGCACCCGCTGTGTTCCCCTCTGCGCTGGCGGGCCGTTCTCTAGCTGACCGCCGAGGATCTGAGCCCTCTCTTCTCCTGCCTCAAGGCGCCTACAGCCTGAATCGAAGGGGTTCAGAGCCTCTGGTCACAAGTATGTGTGTGCTGCAGCAGAACTTTGAACATTTGACTACAGGCATTGCAGAGGAGGAAGAGTTGGAAGATGGACCTCCTCAGCAGGGTATTACTGTTTACTCGGGTTTTTCTTTGAAACTGCAAAAGAAATTATAAATTGATTTTGGTAAATTATAAATTGATTTCTGTTGTCATTTTCAGGTGCAATGAGATCGCTGCATCAAATCGGTACTATAGTTTCCAGTTCATCACATAACTACAACTCGGCAGCTTTTGTGCCTGGCGCAGCACCTGCCGAAGTCCAAAAAGTAACTGTATCTGAAGCCGAGACACAGGTCAGAAACGCTATGTATTTGTGACCCTGGACCACAAAACCAGTCATAAGGGTCAATATTTTTTATATATATATATATATAATTTATTAATATTTAAATCATCTGACAGCTAGGTAATAGATAAGATTTCCATTGATGGTTTGTTAGGTGAGGACAATATTTGGCGGAGATGCAACTATTTGAAAATCTGGAATCTGAGGATGCAAAAAAATTTGAAATATTGAGAAAATCGCCTTTAAAGTTGTCCAAATGAATTTCTTAGCAATGCACATTACTAATCAAAAATTAAGTTGATATATTTATGGTAGGAAATTGATTAAATATCTTCACTGAACATGATCTTTACTTAATATCCTAGTGATTTTTGGCATAAAAGAACATAAAATCCCATGCAATGTATTGTTTGCTATTGCTACAAATATACCCGTGCTACTTAAGACTGGTTTTGTGGTCCAGGGTCACATTTCTGAAGCTATTTAGGTTTCGTCTGCATGAGTTTAATGAAGTGTTTTTGGATAATAGGTGACTGGTTCACCAGAGAGACCAGATCAGGGTGGCGCTGCAGTGTCGACGGAGCGGCAGCGTTCAAGTTCCTTTGACCAAAGCAAAGATGTGGCCTGTGGTATCTGCATGGATAAAATTTCTGAGAAATCCACCATTCAGGAACGGCGTTATGGCATCCTACCCAACTGCAATCATGCTTTCTGCATCAGCTGCATTGTTACCTGGCGAAAAACAAAGGACTTCCAGGAAGATGTCATCAAGTGAGTTTTATTTTTCTTTCTGACTCCCCTTCTCCCTCTTGCATGTATAGAGGGTTTGCACTTATGTCATGATTTGGTCAGTTACCTGGATGTGTGGCCTTATTGGCGATACTTGGATGTAAACAACCACATTGATTGCATGGTTAATGTACTACTGAATATGTTGTTCTGCTAATTTATGCTGTCTAAACCACAGACAAAACTTGTGGAAGCTGCCAAATCATATAGAGAATTACTTGGTAAGCAGGAAAGGGCACAGTATTTTGACAAACTAAAGTTAATAGGTGGTAAAGATGTGTATAAGCAGCATAAACTAAGATATCAGTCTAATATTTCACCTACCTGACTGGACATGATGATAACAAACATGAATGTGTTCAAGATTTTTGACCTGGAAATCCTGGTTTAGTTTGGACAACCACAAACTCCTTTTGTTCCTCAGACTGTTTTTTGCACTCTTCTCCTTAATTTGTTCTAACTTCTGGCAGACTATAGTACTCCAAATGTTTTTCCCAGTCTGAACGATTAGTACAGCCCAAAACATGACAATAATTGACCATTTTTAGCAGCAATAATCAACAAAATATTAGTTTTGTCCGGTTTAGTGACATTGTTTACGTTCAGTGCCGCCAGTGTGGCTGTACGATGACGCATTATGAAAACTCTATAAAACTGTATAAATGTTGTTGTTGTTGTTGTTGTTGTTGTTGTTATTATTATTATTATTATTATTATTATTATTATTATTATTATTATTATTATTATTATTATTATTTTATTTATTTTTTTTTTTTTTTAACTTTTTATTTTTTAAAGGGGCTGTCCACAGTGCAGAGTGAAATCTTCCTTTTACATTCCCAGCAAGCACTGGGTCTGTGATGGGGAGGAAAAGGCATCATTGATAGCTGCTTTCAAAGAAAGAAGCAGGTTAGACTGGTTCACATTCATGCTGTCAAATCTTTTGTAATGACTTATTTATACTGATTCTGGAATTGTTTGTTTATAGTAAGTTAAAGTGCACTTTCTTCATGCGTCATGGATGCTGCCCCTTTAAATCGGAGTGCATCTACAGTCATGACATGCCCCCTAATCACACACACCGTCGCAGGCGCTCGGCACCCAGGGTAATGTTTCTTTTTATTAATTTTACTTTGCATTTTCTGCATTTTATATCCCTTGTTTATCCACCTTTTTCTTTCCATAAGAACAGGTGTGGCCATTTGTAAACTTTATGGGTCTGACTTAAGGTCTCATCCGCATCCAGCTATTTTCAGCTGTACAAAACGGCTCATTTTGCTCCTTGATATTGCAAATTCATGTGTCTTAGTATGTTTTCTTAATACACACTGCAAACACTGGTTTACTGCATGTTGTTATTCATCTCATTTCCCTATAATAAACCGAAAAAAACGCACATAGGCTTACTTCTGCGTTAAAGAAAAAGGTGGATAAACTGCAGTTCAGTTAATTAGTGGGAAAATGTTCACTGTGCTGCTTTGCAGTGCTAGGTTTACTCTGTCGAAAATCATCAGTTAGCTATTTCAATCTGATTTGTTTTCAGGACACAGCTGAGATGTTGGAGGATTTGGGTATTGATGGCATCCAGCTTTGGAGTTACATCTTTGCCCTAACTCTGCTGGATGAAGATGATGATGACCTGCTGGATTTTCTTGATGACTAAGGACCATCTAGAGTCATGTATATGTTGGCTCAGCCTTAAATGAGCTTTTGCTTATCTTCTGCACTGAAATCTAATAGTCTCTTTTTAGGGTTGGCTTCACTTTAGCTAGCCTTAACTGTTTGGCTAATTATTTAGCCGTGTAATTTACTATGTGTTTTTTGTGTGAGTGTGAAAGTATTTTGCCTTTAGTTTATGGGAGTGGGTGGGGGGGAAAAAAGTTTGAATGTTTAAATCAAATCGAGTGTACCTTCAGGAGAAACTAGGGCAAAAAAAGTTAATGTTAACTGAATGCGCGGTCACTTATTTCAGCTTGCTTTTTCACTTGTTGATTGTTTAGTACTTCCATCTGTGCTGCTTCCTGATTGTTGCACCCTTTTGTCTGATACCTTTATATGAAATCAGATTTTAATTTTGTATACTTTGTAGTAGTTTATATTATTGCCAGTATTTTGCAAAACACTAAATGTGCAACCTGTCAGCAGGCTTTTGATAATATTGTTCTCTTCAGCAGTGTTAACAGGTTATACCAAGACTTGATGTCACATTTTATTACTTTTAGTACGTTTATATTCAAAGAAAAGCGAAAATAAAAAATGTTCCACTGTTTGCCTTACTTGATCCTCTTTTATGTTGCCAGTCATGTAGCCACAGCTGCTTTGAGGAGGGTGGGCTGGGGGGCACTTTGGAGTTAAATTTTATTATTATTATTATTATTATTATTATTATTATTATTATTATTATTATTATTATTTCCTACAAATAAATCCTTTTTAAAATTTAAGATGACACACATTTCGCAAAACTGCTGGTGAATGTTTTTATTGTAATTCCGCTCCAAACCTGCAGGGGTCTCCACTATATTATAAGCGTTTGTGTAGCGCCACAAAGAACCGTTTCGAAACTTTGTACACAGAAATTCCTTGAGCTGTCATTGTTTTGATAATATATATTTCTGCTTTATCTGGGACCACGACGTCTCTCATTTTGAAATGACAGTAGTAGCAGCAGTCTTCGTTGGTGGTGTCTGATATCTGTGACTGAGGCCCAGTGATGGATCTGAAAGCTCTGTTGCAGCGTTTTGACGGACGGTCCCGGTTTCTGGTTCACGCACTGCATTCAGGAGCAGCCGGGGCGAAAAATGCCCAGACGGTTTTCAATAAACAGCGCAGATCTGATCCAGATTTCACCCTCATTCCGTTTTTGGAAACTTTGTGCCAGCAAGAAGCATGTGTGAGCGAGGACGCTCTCGTTCTGTAAGTAAAATTGGTGCGAATGATCCTAAATCTGTTGAGAATAATGTCACCCTGTAAACAATCACAGTTATGAAATATTATACTTCATCACAACAGTTATATTTTCTTTTGCATGTAACTGTCTGGTGATGTATATAAAAAAAAGCTGGCTGTTCGAAAATTGCTCTTTCATTTTTTTGTTTTTTGTTTGGTAAATAAATGCCTCTTCATTTACATATTACATGCATTTTAAATACAGTTGAGGTCAAAAGTTTACATACACCTTGCAGAATGTGCAAAATGTTAATTATTTTACCAAAATATGAGGGATCATACAAAATACATGTTATTTTTTTATTTATTACTGACCTGAATAAGACTTTTCACATAAAAGACATTTACATATAGTCCTTTTTTGTTTTGTTTAGTCATAGTTGTCATAGTTTGTCCTGAACAATTAACTGCCTGCTGTTCTCTGGAAAAATCCTTCAGGGCCCACAAATTCCTTTTCCAGCAGGTTCAAATGCTCACTGATGCTTCAAAATGAAAAATGATGCATTAAGAGCCAGGGGTGTAAACTTTTGAATAGAATGAAGATGTGTACATTTTTCTTCTCCTTGTTTTCATTTAGTACTGCCCTTCAGAAACTACAAAAGATACTTACATGTTTCCCAGAGGACAAAATAAATGTACCCTGATCTTCAGATTCAAAAAATGTTTTACCTTAATGCATCGTTTTTCCTTATGGAGCATCAGTGAGTGTTAGAACCTTCTGTAAGAGTTGCATGTGAGTCCCTCAGTTGTCCTCGGTTTGAAAAGCTGGATCTCCAAATCGGATAGTCATTGTTGGAAAGGGTTCAAATACACAAAATTGCTGAAAAACCAAACAATTTGTGGGATCTGAAGGATTTTTTCCTGAAGAACAGCGAGCAGTTTAACTGTTCAGGATAAACAAGGGACTCATGAACAACTATCACTAAACAAACAAGACACTGCTGTGGATTATTCAGGTAACAACTATTATTTATCTCTTGTGGACTATTGTAAATGTCTTTTGTGTGAAATACCATATTCATGACAGTAAAAATAGCATGCATTTTGTATGATCCCTCTTATTTTGTTAAAATAATTAACATTTTGCAGATTCTGCAAGGTGTATGTAAACTTTTGACCTCAACTGTATATGGGCCATTCTACAGAACTGGTTCAAAGTCAGAGTTGGGGGAAAAAATGGCTTTTTTCACAAATGTATGCAAATTGTATAATATCCAAAGTACACATTTCTAGTAATTGTGCAGTTAATTTTCATATTGTATTTTAAGAATGTTATGGAATATTTGTCCTCTCCCCAAATTTGTCACTACCGAAACACATTAATATATAATTTAATAGGAAGGATTATATCGATCTATTAGGTCTTTGCTTACATCTTCATTTTAAATATATTTTTTTAGGGCTATATTTTTTGAGTTTGCCTAATATATGTGTGTGTACTGTTCGTAATTATTATGTATATATAAATACAAACACGTTCATGTATACATTTTAAGAAATATTTACAAGTATATGTATTTTTGATAATTTTTATATAATTTATATTATCTATAAATAAAAATATTTTGTACATAACATATTTCTCTTAAATATATACATTAACTTGTGTGCATTTATATATACATAATAATTACACACAGTACACACAGATTTATTAGGCAAACTCAAACTTGTATTTTGTATGCGATTAATCGTGATTAATCATTTGACAGCCCTAATATTTTTGTTTATTTTATTAATATGTTTTCTGAGGTAAATCAATAACAATTACGATTTTAACAATATTTCAAGTGTGATTTATGAGATTTGTTGTTTGTTTGTTTTTTTTTTAATCCAGTTTTTCTTTGTAAAAGGCAAAAAGTTGATCATACTGATTTCAGACTTTCAGAAGATTCATTTGTTTGAATATACATTGAACCAAACACTATCATAACATCTTAGTTGATAATTCAGATTACTTTATTACAAAACATCCCATGTTTCCCATGTTTTTGATATTGATCTTATTTGCAAAACTGTGCTAAAATTTTGTTTATTTCCCACAAATAAATGATGGTGTGTTCCCTTTTGTCACTAACAAAACAATGATGACATGCTTAGGTCGTGACTGTTACGATAGTGACGATTTTATGGGATAACACCCAAAAAACAAAGATGTTCCAACTTCAAATGTTTCGGTAGTGACCGTTTTAGATGCTTTTGAACCTAGCTCATAGATGCTAGTCAGCACATGGTTAACTAGCACAGTTCTGAACAGTTGTACACGTATAAAAACGAAATATTACTGAATAATTCCCACAAAAGTGTTAATTATAAGACCGTGGTGTTGGTTTGTGACATTCTTTAAAGTTACACACAAATCTTTCATACTTTTGAACACATGTAGCTATGAGAGAGAGGGACACAGGAATATTTCCTGATCATAAATGTAGGGGTCTCAGCCAATGGACTAAAACATACACTGTTTCAGTCATTTTGGGTCCTATTGTGTTGTAAAACAAAGATACATTCATTTTTATATTTCCCTATGTCACTTGTGCTAATAATTCTTCTCTTTTGTTTTGCAGTAAACCTTTGGTGTGCTTGTTTTCTGAAGGTTTTAAGCAAAATCTGCTGTGTTTTCTACATCTGATTCACCCTGGACTACCCAAAGACCGCGTTCATCACCTCCTTGAGTGTCTGACTCAGGATGATGTGGAAAATCAGTGGGCTTGTGTCTTAATCAAGCAGCTCCAAAGAGATATTGAGGGGACTAGGAAAGAGACCCTCCTCACCTTAAACTGTACAGGGAAACTAAAGAGTCTCTGTGAGAGATTCAGGAATGCTGATGCAAAGGGAAGATGGGCTGCTTGTTTTGAGGGGCTTGAATCAGAGGGTAAAGAGAGCAACGTGACAGTTTTATCTCAGAAAAAGCGGAAGAGTGACTACATGGATCATGACGGAGATGTCCAGGAAGATCACCAAAGTAAAAGGGTTAAGATGGATTTCTGGCCATGTGACGAAGAAGAGAAGTTGACTGAAGAGGAGGAACCTAAAATGAGAACATCACAACTGGAGCAGAGTGCTGCTTCTGTATCACAGGCTCATTCTGATGTGTTGGGATCTTTAAAAAACCTGCCAGAGCACATGAAGGTAAACTGAAGTTAAACTGATTTTCATGCCCACACTTTCATGTATAAATCTCAGAAAAGTTGCTGTTCTTCAGGATCAATAAATTATACATTTATAAAACATTCATTCTCTTTTTAGGCTGCTGTTCCTGTGATCAAAGAATTACTAGATACAGAGTCAACGGTTAGAAATCTTTGTTTTATGATGCAAATGTAACTGTTTTTGCCTTTTCATTTGTATAATTTTAATTTTTTGCTTCACAGTGGGATGAGAGCTCGGTGTCTGCTTTGAAAGTATTTCATGAATGTGACCCCAATGAGGTTTGTGGTGTTTCACTTGAACATTAATTGTTTTTTGGATTTGTTACTCTGGAAATGTTTCCATTAGTATGGATTTGTTATATCTGATCACAGGTGGAGATATTGTGTTCGATGCTGGGTTTGTCTGAAGCATCTGAACAGAGTTTACCTCAGTTCTGTAGCTGTCTGTTGGAGCTGTCGCCAGACCTCAGTCACAGCACTGCTTGTGCTGTGATCACACACCTTCTGCTGGAAAAAGTTAGTACATTCATGTTTGTAACAGGTTATTAAAAAAAAAAAAAAATTTTAATCATAATTTGGAATTAGAACAACCAGGGGAAAAGATGTTTTATTCATGTTATTAAATAAAATATATTTTATGTAATTAAAATCAGTCATATACACTACCGGTCAAAAGTTTCTGAACTGCAAGATTTGTAATGATTTCTAAAAAAGTCTCTTCTGCTCACCAAGCCTGCATTTATTTGATCCAAAATATAGCAATGCAGTAATATTGTTAAATATTTGTATTATTTAAAATAACTGCTTTCTATTTGAATATATTTTAAAATGTAATTTATTCCTGTGATCAAAGCTACATTTTCAGCATCATTACTCCAGTCTTCAGTGTCACATGATCCTTCATAAATCATTCTAATATGCTCATTTTCTGTTATTTTATTATTATCAATATTTAAAACAGTTGAGTATTTTTTTAAGGATTTTTTGATGAATTAAAAGATCCAATGTTCAGCATTTATCTGAAATAAAAAGCTTTTGTAATATTGCACACTATATGTTCAAAAGCTTGGAGTCAGTATAATGTTATAATTTTTTTTTTTTTTTTTTTTTACTGAACACAAAAGAAATTATGTCAGCGCGATAGCCTTGTGGGCAGTGCACTGACATACAGCGCCGTTGCTCTCTCTCACTTCGTTTCCTGTCCATTCTGATCTGTCCTATCATAATAAAGGATAAAAATGCCAAAAATAAAATCTTTAAAAAAAAACACACACAAACAAAATTATAAAAGTTAATACTTTTACTTAGCAAGGATGCTAAAATTCTATTCAGCTGTTTTCAACATAATAATAATAATAATAATAATAATATTGTTTTGAGCAGAAAATCAGAATATTAGAATGATTTCTGACTTTCATGTGACTGGAGTAATGATGCCAAAAAATCAGCTTTGAAATCACAAGAATAAATTACATTTTAAAATATATTCAAATAAAAAACAGTTATTTTAAATAGTAGAAATATTTCAAAATTTTACAGCTTTTGCTGAAATTTGGATCAAATGAATGCAGGCTTGGTGAGCAAAAGAAACTTCTTTAAAAACATTTAAAATCTTACTGTTCAAAGCCTTTTGACTGGTAGTGTACATATATTACAGTTTAAAGGTTTGGGATCTGTAAAATTTTTAAAAAAGAAATTAAATTACTTTAATTCAGCAAGTATGCATTAAATTAATCAAAAGTGACTAATAAAAACTGAACGTTCTGTTAATCAAAAAATCTTTAAAAGATATATCATGCTTTCCACAAAAATGTTAAGCAGCACAACTGTTTTCATCACTGATAATTGATAAGTAATGTTTCTTGAGCACCACATCAGCATATTAGAATGATTTCTGAAGAATCATGTAACACTGACAACTGGAGTAATGGCTGCTGGAAAAATAAGCTTTGTCATCAAAAGAATAAATCATATTTAAAATAGAACAGTCATTTTAAATTGCAATAATATTTCACAATATTATTGTCTTTACTATATTCATAATCAAATATATGCAGCCTTACAAAGCTTAAGAAAATTTTCGTAAAAACATCAAAAATCTTACCAAAACATCAAACTTTTGAACTGTATGGGTGTTTGGCTCCTTTTATGATTTGTTTATTTGTTTATGAATTTATAAGTATTATGCTTTAGCTACAGCTTTTAAGTGTTTTTTTTTATATATATATTTACCATATAGACCATTTCGCTAGATGTAAACAACACTGGTCCAGAAGCACTTCCTGTTTTTTTGTTTTTTTGTTGTTTTTTTTATTTCACATATACAAATACATCTTAAAGGTGCTAATGTAACATTTTCATCCAGTCAAATGTTATGTTGGTTGTATTTTTTTGTGATGTTTGTGTAAAGTTAAAAAAAAAAGAAACAGGAAGTGTATCGGGACCAGTATGTTTACATCTGATGAAATGCTCTATATAACCTTAATCACACTTATGTTCATGCATTTCTCTGCCTTAGATTCTGTCCCTCGCAGAACCTGCCTCTCGCTGTTTGGTAACAGCCGTAATGTCTCTTTGCACTCGTTACCCCAGACCAACCTGCCAGGCTCTGATAGAGCCAGTTTTACAGAAGGGACAAACTGGTATGAGTATGTTTTCTGGATATCAAGTTAGCATATATTTACCTTTTTTTTTATTTATATACTTAAAGGGTTCTTTTACCCAAAAATGACAATTTTGTCATTAATTACCCACCCTCATGTCGTTCCAAACCTTTCGTTCATCTTCGGAACACAAATTAAGATATTTTTGATGAAATCCGAGAGCTTTCTGACCCTAAATAGACAGCAATGTAACTGAAATGTTCCAAGACCCAAAAGGGTTGTAAGAACATTGCTAAAATAGTCCATGTGTCAGCACTGATAGCCTTGGGCAGCATACCGACGGGTGTCCCAAGTTCGAATGCCGCCTCGCGGACCTTTCCCAATCCCACCCCCCCTCTCTCTCTCCTAATTGCTTCCTGTCATATCTCAACTGTCCTATCATGAAAAATGCAAAAAATTAAAAAATAGTCCATGTGACATCAGTGGTTCAACTGTAATTTCTGTAATATCTTAATTTGTATTCCGGGTCTTATGGGATTGGAACGACATGAGGGTGAGTAATAAAGATGGAATGTTTGTTTTTGTATGAAATAAACCTTATATTTTAGGCCCTTTTTTTTTTTTAGTAAACACTACTTGTATTTTTTCTTTAGGAAGCGCCCAGGCAGAATTACTTTGTAGACTGGTAGTGGACTGCCTTGAGCCACATCACAGGCTTCTTGTATTTCAGTGAGTCTGAACATCACAATTCAGCTTTTAGAAAGAAATGGGTCTTGATCATTTTTGGAATATATTATGCTTTTGTAATTTGACATGGTTTAGCTGATCACAGAAATTTGCTTTCAAATCTTAGAACAATACTTGGAGTTTCCTGGGATGAGGGAGTGTTATCAGTCATCCATGCATTGCTGGATTCAAAGGTAGTTAAGAAAGCTCTTTTGAATTTTAAAGGATCTTTTAGTCCTTTGTTAATGGTTTCTGTTGTTATGCTCACAGCTTGAGCTGAGTGAGGAGGATTTCTCTCTCTTCACCAATCAGCTTTGCAGCCAGTCTCCACATTTCAGCAAATCTATGAAGTTTGCCAAGATGTTGCTGAGTGTCTTGACCAAGTATCAGTCACATGTGAGTACAACTGTAATGACTGGAAATAACTCATTCTAAAAGTTCAACGCTTCAACAAAACCTTTGACCACAATATTAAAAAAATTCACTTCCAGAATTAAAATTTCATGATAATTTACTCAACCCTACGTCATCCAAAATGTTCATGTCTTTCTTCTCTCATCTGAAAAGAAATTAAGGTTTTTGAGGAAAACATTCCAGGATTTTTCTCCATATAGTGGACTTTAAAGGTGGCCAACAGGTTAAATGTCTAAATTGCAGTCCCAGCTAAGGAATAAGGGTCTTATCTAGTGAAACAATTGGTTATTTTCTAAAAAAAAAAAAAACAAATACAAATTTATATACTTTTTAACCACAAATGCTCAACCTTACGCATTCCGTAATCACACCGACCCAGTATTTACAAAGGGAACGTGCAAAGAAAGTCAAACAGCCTTCATAAAAAAAGGTAAAACAACGATGTCGGATGATTTTGAAGTTGGAGGAAGAAATGAGATGGAGTTTTCGCTCTACCCGACCTTTTTTAACCAAAGTACACAGACGAAGAACTAACCAAACGTGGACCTTTTCAACATGATTACGTAATGCGTGAAGACGTGCATGCGCATCGCAGAGCTAGTGCAAGATGAGCATTTGTGGTTAAACATTTGTGAATGAAAATCTTGGATGACATGAGGTGAGTAAATTATCAGGAAATTTTAATTCTGGAAGTGAACTTCTTAAAAAATAGAAGTAGAATTTTATGGTCCATATTTTATGGTCCTGTTTTATAAACAGTGTTTTTTTACTTTTGATTTTAGTTTATTTAATATTTTATTTTTTTATTATTATTATTATTATTATTATTTTTTTGCATTTCAGGTAAACCCTGCATGCCACCACACACTTTCCAGTTGCCTGTCTTTCAACGAAACCTTCCTCAAGAAATCATTGCAGGCTGCATTAAAACGGATTTCCCTTTGAATCATATTATGCCCATTTTAAATGGCTCTTCAGTGCATGATTTTTAGTTGCTCAGATTGTATAATTTTGTGAATATATTTTGTAAATGTAATAAAAAATTATTTGTGCTGTATAGTTGTATGTAGATAAAATGTATATATTGAATGGGATAACTCTTTATATCAATAAATATTTATATTATTTAATAAACACCATATTTTCAAATTGTATTATTTAAGTGTTATGTACTAACATATTTGAATTAAGATGAATTTGTGTGGTAGATTAAAAGTATAAAATGTAATGTAATTGTTTATTTTACACACTTTTGACACATTAAAAAATTGTTTGTGAAATGTAAAGTTTGTATTCTCCTCCTTAAGATTTTTTTTTTAATTGTAAAAAATAATAATCGACATTAGCAGAAAAAGATAAGAGAGGGACATACAGACGTCAGAAAAGCTTATAAGAGCGTTACAAAAGTTAAAGAAAAATATCATCATAAAAGATTTCAAATAAAAAAGTTCCTTACAACAAACTCAAGAATTGTATATGTTCTCAAAGCCTTTGAAAACGGGACTTTATATCAAAGAAGAACGGAGTGTAAAGTTCTCTGCTGGTTACATTTTTGTAGCCACAACAATCATGGCGGCTCCGGAAGTCCGTTTTTCACCCTCTGTCGCTTATATTCGGCGCAACTTCCCTTCATACTTCCTTTTTCGAGCTCCGTGTGAAAGGAGAGGCATCACGGCAAAATGAGGCACGTGAGAACGGTTCATTTATAATGTATTTAATTGAATATAAACCTTATTCTACGATTTAATAGACACGTAAACAAATATATCGTCAAGCAATGTTAGTCGAAAACCGTGAGGTTTGTTTTCCTTGACAACCTCGAGCTTCAGAGCTAACGTTGCCGCGCAGCATAGCCGGGTCATCCGGAATGCAATCCGGTTTAATCTGACGTTTATTTAACTTCATCTGAAATCATAATCGTTCTGGCCATTATTATTCACATCTAACCTAAGTAATATCGATATATTGAGGTTTAAAAAACAAAATTTGAAGCATGTCAACCAGTGATACATTCACCGGTCAGTCTGCCTACGTAGTCAAAGCGACGTTCATGCACTCGAGTCACTCAGAACAAATTATAGTTATGCAATTAATCATATTTTATGTGTTTCTTCAACAGCAAGGTCTCAAGAGACACTTTGTACGAGGCTGTTCGGGAGGTCCAGGCTGGTGCCCGTCTTAAGAAGAAAAAGTAAGAAGCTAATCGTCGTGTTTTCATTAGTGGACACCATGTGGCACGCCACATACGTGTTTATAGCATCTCTTTTTGTCATAAATACTTTTTTTAAATACTAGCATGTATTTCAATTGTGTACTACTGTCTAATAAATATGTATAAGTGTGAACCTACTTGTTTTTGGTATGGTTACAAGTATGTATGTATACAGTAGTAGTATATAATGAGTGGTAACTTAGTGATTTTCATATTTAAGGTTCCTTGAGACTGTGGAACTGCAGATCAGCTTGAAGAACTACGATCCCCAGAAGGACAAGCGTTTCTCAGGCACTGTCAGGTTCGGCCCTTTACTGTATCACCCAGCCTTCTGTCTGTCTGCCTTTTTGCACTGCCTGAATAAAAATCGGTATATCTTGACATGAATTAGTCATTCAGATTACGTGAATGGGCAGGTTAAAAGCAGGCAGGTGAGAACTGCCTCGGGTAGTCTGTCTGAACCATCTGTTCTCTGGATTGGTGAAGCAGACGGACCCCTACCCTGGGTCTTAAAACATGAGGGGAGGCTATAGGTGACGGCCTTCGTGCCGTACCTAAGCCGACCATTTTGTTATATGCCTGTGCTATCAACACCTGATTCCATCTGAGGTGGTATGGGTAAGACTCTTCTGTTCTGCCTCACGTTGGTCAAAAAGGGTCTGATATGCTTCTGTTCGTCAGTCAGTTTTTTCCGTCACCCCTCACAGGCTGAAGACCACCCCACGTCCCAAGTTCTCCGTGTGCATTCTTGGTGACCAGCAGCATTGTGATGAAGCCAAGGCCGCTGAGCTTCCACACATGGACATTGAGGCTCTTAAAAAGCTCAACAAGAACAAGAAACTGGTCAAGAAGTTGGGTGAGTTTAGTTTCGAGAGAACATTAGCATTTATGTTGTGGATTGAGTCTACATATTGATGTTTTGTTGGTTTCTTTTTAGCAAAGAAATATGATGCTTTCCTGGCTTCTGAGTCTCTGATCAAGCAGATTCCTCGTATTCTGGGACCTGGTCTCAACAAGGCAGGAAAGTTCCCCTCTCTGCTCACCCATAACGAGAACCTGGGCACCAAGGTGGATGAAGTGAAATCCACCATCAAATTCCAGATGAAGAAGGTACGTTTTTATTGAAAGTGCTTTGAACATATTAAATTTGTCAAAGGTGAGAAGTATAGACCTGTATAATATTGGAAAAAAAATTCTATTTTAAATAAATGATTAATTTATTTGATTTTATTTTTTTATAAAGACTTTTCTGCACATCAAGGCTGCATTTATTTGATTAAAAATACAGAAAAATGGTAATATTGTGAAATATTATTGCAATTTAAAATAGTAGTTTTCTATTATAATATACTTTAAAATAGAATTTAATCCTGTGATGCAAAGCTGAATTTTCAGCATAATTACTCTTCAGTGTTACATGATCCTTTTTCATTTTAATATGCTGATTTATTATCAATGTTGAAAACGGTTGTGCTGCTTTATTTATTCATTTATTTTTTTTTTTTTTTTTTGGAATCTGTGATACTATTTTTTGGGATTCTTTAAATAAAAACATTTGAGAAAAAACAGCATTTATTTAAAATAGAAATCTTTAACAATACACAATCATTCACAGTTTGGGATCAATAAATGTTTTTCTTTCTTTGTTTGACAAAAGTTAATACTTTTATGCAGCAAGGATGTGTTAAATTGATAAAAAAAAAGTGATGGTAGGGAGAATTAAATTGTTAGAAAATATTTATATTTTACATAAATGCTGTTCTTAACTTTTTAATTCGAAGAATTCTAAAAAATTATGAAGCAGCACAAGTTTCCAACATTGATAAATCAGCATATCATTATGATTTCTGAGGGATTGTGTGACAGACTGGAGTAATGGCTGATAAAAATTTAGCTTTGCATCACAGAAATAATTCTATTCTAAAGTATATTAAAGAGAACTGTTATTTTAAATTGCAATATTTCATAATACTATTTTTTTTTTTTTTTAAATCAAATAAATGGAACTTTGTTGGGCGTAAGTGACTGCTTCAAAAGAAATTAAAAATTGTACTGATTCCAAACTTTTGAACAGCAGTGTACGTAATTTTTTGTTGTTGTTTTTTTTTTTTTTTTTTTTTACATGAATTAAACTTGTAACATTTTGATATAATATCCCAGCATTACTGGTTTTAGAACGTTTTTACTCAAGTAAATGCAGCCTTGTTGAACAGAGGAGACTTTTAAACATAACAGATTACAGATCTTTAGTCTTTGCTGTTGTAAAGACATGCTGATTGAGAGGCTTAATTTTAAGAGCTCCTGAATTTATATTACTTGAAGTTGTTAATGGTTGTCTCTGTCATGTTTAGGTTCTGTGTCTGGCTGTGGCCGTTGGTCATGTCAGGATGACTGAGGAAGAGCTGGTCTACAACATCCACCTGGCTGTTAACTTCCTGGTGTCTCTGCTGAAGAAGAACTGGCAGAACGTCAGAGCGCTCTACATCAAGAGCACCATGGGAAAGCCACAGCGCCTCTATTAGAGACTCTGTTCCTCAGTTTTCTACAATAAATGTGGAGTTGATCCAAATCTCATCTGTTTGTGTGTCTTTCCTAAATGCTGAATATGCTTATTTGATTAAATGTTATCAGTGTGGAAGTTGCACAAACTGATTAGAATAGTTTCTCAAAGATTTGTAGAAAATGTATAGATCATAAGGAAGCTGTGTAATTTCTTGTAGTTCTTATAAAAACCTTGATGTAAAACATGGATAAATTAAGAATTTATTAATATGGCTAAGAACAATTTTTGCAAGTTGGGTCACCTTCATGGTGTATTGTAGTATGTATTTTTGCAGTTGTCTTTTGTAGCATTGATTTTTAGCTCAATTCAGGTTGTGTCATACTAGGCTCTGTGGCAGCCATGACTTGTTTAAAACGGCATCATTAGTCTGCCAGTTTTCTTGACTCGATCTCTTAATGAGATTAAGTAGTGTCCGTTGGGAGTAGGAAGAGAAGTAGAGAGCAAGAAATCACAGCAAATGTCATGGTAAGCAAGTGTTTGTCTTTATACTTTGTGGATTTTACCTTGAGCAGAAGTAAATCTGTGCATAGGACTGGCGATAATTGAAGTGTCGGTAGTAGGCTTTTGTTCAGAGATCACAATGTGTAGGCAAAATTCGTAGTTCTACTATGGTTTTAGTAGTTCAGGAAATAAGGATAACCTTCGTTTGAACTTGTGTAGTCTGGATATTTAAGACTGATATCTCAGTTCTTAATTATTTTGCAACTTGGAAATGACAAGACCAACTAAATATTGATGTTTTCAAGTTATTTGTTAACTGAAACTGTAATCTAATCATTACTGTTTTTAAAGTATTATAGGTGCTGGTCATATAATTAGAATATCTTCAAAAAAGTTGATTTATTTGACTAATTCCATTCAAGAAGTGAAACTTGTATAATGTATACATTCATTCCACAGACTGATATATTTCAAGTGTTTATTTATTTTAATTTGGATGATTATAACGGACAACTAATGAAAACCCCAAATTCAGTATCTCAGAAAATTAGAATATTGTGAAAAGGTTCAGTATTGAAGATACCTGGTGCCACACTCAGCTAATTAACTCAAAACACCTGCAAAGGTCTTTAAATGGTCTCTCAGGCTGGTTCTATAGGCTACACAATCATGAGGAAGACTGATGATTTGACAGTTGTCCAAAAGACGGCCATTGACACCTTGCACAAGGAGGGCAAGACACAAAAGGTCATTGCAAAAGAGGCTGGCTGTTCACAGAGCTCTGTGTCCAAGCACATTAATAGAGAGGCGAAGGGAAGGAAAAGATGTGGTAGAAAAAAGTGTACAAGCAATAGGGATAACCACACCCTGGAGAGAATTGTGAAACAAAACCCATTTAAAAATGTGGGGGAGATTCACAAAGAGTGGACTGCCGCTGGAGTCAGTGCTTCAAGAACCACTACGCACAGATGTATGCAAGACATGGGTTTCAGCTGTCGCATTCCTTGTCAAGCCACTCTTGAACAACAGACGGCGTCAGAAGCGTCTCGCCTGGGCTAAAGACAAAAAGGACTGGACTGCTGCTGAGTGGTCCAAAGTTATGTTCTCTGATTCTCCAAAGGAAATTTTGCATTTCCTTTGGAAATCAGGGTCCCAGAGTCTGGAGGAAGAGAGGAGAGGCACAGAATCCACATTGCTTGAGGTCCAGTGTAAAGTTTCCACAGTCAGTGATGGTTTGGGGTGCCATGTCATCTGCTGGTGTTGGTCCACTGTGTTTTCTGAGGTCCAAGGTCAACGCAGCTGTATACCAGGACGTTTTAGAGCACTTCAGGCTTCCTGCTGCTGACCAACTTTATGGAGATGCAGATTTCATTTTCCAACAGGACTTGGCACCTGCACACAGTGCCAAAGCTACCAGTACCTGGTTTAAGGACCATGGTATCCCTGTTCTTAATTGGCCAGCAAACTCGCCTGACCTTAACCCCATAGAAAATCTATGGGGTATTGTGAAGAGGAAGATGCGATATGCCAGACCCAACAATGCAGAAGAGCTGAAGGCCACTATCAGAGTAACCTGGGCTCTCATAACACCTGAGCAGTGCCACAGACTGATGGCCAAGATTTCTAAAAATCCTTTCTTTGTATTGGTCTTAAGTAATAGTCTAATTTTCTGAGATACTGAATTTGGGGTTTTCATTAGTTGTCAGTTATAATCATCAAAATTAAAAGAAATAAACACTTGAAATATATCAGTCTGTGTGGAATGAATGTATACATTATACAAGTTTCACTTCTTGAATGGAATTGGTGAAAGAAATCAACTATTTGAAGATATTCTAATTATATGACCAGCACCTGTATGTACTGTAGATTACAATATATTTTGTTTAAACAATATGTCTGATTAGGCTTGTGAAGACCAGCAAGTGCTGACCAACAACCATACAGAGAATAGTGAGCATGACTCTGAGGAAGGTAATGCATCAACAAAACCATTTACACACCAAACATTCCTGATATACATACATTAAAGTGACGTTTTCCTTTTCTGAAGAGTCTAGACATGAGGACCAGCTTGCTTTAGAAGAACCATCTGATGATGTGAGGCTGGGTCCTAACAGGTGATTTGCTCAGACATAAACCATAGCTTTTACTGCAGATAGTTTTATATTACAGGTGTAGCAGTACACAAATGTGACAGTTTGGTATGTACCTCGTTTTTAACATCACTGTTCGGTATGATTTTGGTACAGCGGGGGATAACTACATTCAATTTTAATTACATTTTTCTTGGTGATAAATCTACCTCAGCTTATGCTTTAAACTACAGGGAGCCCTTTTACATTATAAGGTTAGAATTAACAATTTAACCCTTAAACTTAAATTTAATTACTATTTATTTTTAAGCATAATAATCAACAATTAGCTTAAAAAATGTATGCAATCATGTAAATTGCACATAATGTAGTTTTTAAATGAACTTAGAATTTCTATTAGTTAAGTATATTCAATTACACAGTGCCTGTCATAATGTTTCATAACAGACTAATTTAAACATGCATTAAATAATTAAGTTATTAATAACACGCTTCTAAACCGTCCCAGAAGCAAGGCCGTCATGCCACATCAAAAACTGTCAAAACGCCATTTATTGTTTGAATTTCCTGGAAAAAAAAGAAAATGCTGTACTTGTTCGGTACACGTGTACTGAACCGAAAGACTCGTACTGAAAATTTCCGGTATGAATACGTGTACCGTTGCACCCCTACTTTATATTGATAAAGTCTAACGTATAATGTCTGTTATTTCACTCCATTATAGTGTTGACATGACAGAGGAGGAATTGGAGGTCAGTCCTGTTTGTAACAATTCTCTTTAAAATGTGGCATACCTTAATAATTCTGTTTCATTTGGATTGTCTTTTTAATCTAAATAAATGTGTTTTTATGTCTGGCTATATTCAATTAAAATAGTTTTTTTGTCTGCTCACCTTTGCACAATTCTTGGATTCTCAAAGTTTTGTCAGCTGAACCCCTTTGACCTAAAATATTTATTTTAAAGTAGAAGTCCACTTCCAAAAAAAAAAGATTCACATATAATTTACTCACCCCCTTGTCATCCAAGATGTTCATGTCTCTCTTTCTTCAGTTTTTTGAGGAAAACATTTCTGCATTTTTCTGCATTTTCTCCCTCAACTTCGAAAATCATTTCAAAATCATCCTACATTGGTGGAGAAGTACTGACCCAGTCTTTGCAATGTGAACATGCAAAGAAGATCAAACAACTTTAACAAAAAATGGTAAAAGGACGATTTCAAAGTTGAGGGAGAACATGAGATGAGAACTGGAACAAAAACAGTCCAAGCAGAGTAAGACAAGCCGAGCATTTTGCATTAAAATGTATATCAATTGTGTTCTTTTTATTAAAATAACCAGTCGTTACGCTACATAAGACCCTTCTTTCTCAGCTGGGATTGTTTGAAGCCGCATTTAAACGGCATTTTGGAAGTTCAAAATCAGGGCACCATAGCAGTCCCTTATATGAAGAAAAGTGCTGAAATCTTTTCCTCAAAAAACATCATTTCTTTACGACTGAAGAAAGAAAGACATAAACATCTTGGATGACAAGGGGGTGAGTAAATATTTGTAAATTGTTGTTCTGGAAATGGAGTCCTTTAAAGTATCCCCAAGATTTTTAAATTAATATTTTAGTAATTTAATGCATTAACACATTCACATTCATCGTTTTCTGATGCCGATTAAAGGTAAGTCTCAGGTGTCTCAAGAATGTGTCTCTGAAGTTTTAGCTCAAAATACCCCACAGATAATTTATTATATCTTTTTTTAAAAAAATGTCTATTTTGAGTGGAAGCAGAAACACGCTGTTTTTGTGCCTGGATCTTTAAATGCAAATGAGCTGCAGCTTCCCGCCCCCTTTTCCAGAATAGGGCTGTTTCTTTACAGCTTGTAACTCTGCCAAAAAAGCACTTATTTGGTTTTGACTATCATGTCTATTGCACTGAAATCATGTTTTTTTAAGCCATATCAATTTAAACTTATGATATACGGCTTTCTGAGCGCACACATTCGAAAGCAGCTGTCACACGGAATGTGAGTACTAAATGTCTTATTGCACTTAAACTGTCAAGTACACCACACAGGAATTGCAAAAACAGTTAGTTATGTCTGTGAAGGTAAACAGCTGAGAAAGAAATCACATATTTATATTAGATCTCCATGGCAGCTGCATAATATGCAGTAAATAAATCAATAAATCCACTGTTTTCTTGTCTCCTGAGGCTAGGGCTCCAAATAGTGTTCTGTGCTTCTTTGTGCAGTTCCTTGATATATTTGTGAATATATTTTTCTGAGCTGATTTTACTATGATCACAGGCTGCTTTCTCTCGGCTGTCTCTGGCCTTTCGCTGTGACCAGTACACGCTGTGTCAGCGGCTGGAGACAGAGGAACACGCTCGGGACAATGCCGAGGACAACCTCAGACTGGAAGTGGAAAGAGGCAAGGAAGTGCTTGAGGTATGACTACAGTCTGAGAATAGCTTTTTTTTTTTAAAAATGTAGCCTATGCCAATTCTAGGACTGTATTTTTGTCACTAGACACTCAAGGGAATGTGCTTAGATATTAAACGTGCCGGGCTTCTCCAGCGTCTTGAGTTGTGCCTTAACATCATTAAGGGCACCATCGGAAGAATCTCCAACACATCAGAGGTTCTTGGAGCTGTGCATCAGGTATCGGTCCATACTAGATTTTACGCTGGTAGCAAAGCCAGAGAACATAACTTTTAATATGTTAAATCACATTCTTTCTGTATAGGAGGCTAAAGTGAGCCGTGCAGTGGAACTGATGGTGGCTCATGTGGAGAAACTGAAGCGGCGTCATGAGAGGAACAGCGCTGAACTAGAGGAGATGAAGAAACAGATGGAGAAAAGCAGCAGAGAGCGATATGTCTACGAGCAGTGGGGTAGGAAAACACCCATTCAGTTCTTTCATAATGTTAAAGTTCTGATGCATTCACTAGCATTTTGAAGTAACAATGTATCTGTGTCACTACAGAGGAAACTGACACTATTGAAAAGCTGGAGAAAGATTTACAAAAGGTATTGGTATACTTGTTTGGCTTTGAAACGTGGTTTTGTTGTGTTTTCTTAATTTATGTAGATATATAAATAATTTAGATGTGTATTATATGGATTGTTTACAGTATCACCAGTCTCTTTCTCTTCCATCTCGTTCTCAGCCACAGTTACGACGTAGAATCAGTACAAACATCATTGCAAAGCAAATCCAGGTTGGTGCACAATGAGTCTCATCCATTCAGTTACATCTTAACCATAATAAACTTACAGTCTAAACTTAGTCAAAGTGCACTTGTAATTTTCTTTTCTCTTTTATTTGAAGAGGCAAAAAACGAAGGAGTCAGAAGCTATATCATCGTCATTGACCAATGAGATTAGGGAAAAGAGAGAATCAAATACAAAGAAACCAGACCACACAGATGACTGCCAAATGAACAGAGGGTAATTTGGATACATTTGTATATTTACAGTTGCGACGTAACAGATCTTTTCTTCTGTATAGACTGCTGCAGGCATGATGTATTTTTGTAGGCCAAGTTTAGCACTTTCAGCTCTGTCATTCTGAAGTCAATGGATTTTTTTTCCACTGGGTTTTTGTTAAAAGCTTAAAATAAGGTCTGTTGTTAACACAACCTCAGTATATTTTAACATTGTATATGACCTTAAAGGAGGCTGTGTTTTACAATATGTAATATAAGTCTCAGGTTTCAGCTCAAAATACCCCACAGATCATTTATTACAACATTTTGAAAATGGAAGCACACACATCTTGAGTGGAAGCAGAAACACTGTTTTCGTGCATGTCTCTTTAAATGCTAATGAGCTGTTGCTCATTAGAAGTCCACTTTCAGAACAACAATTTACAAATAATTTACTCACCCCTGGTCATCCACGATGTTCATGTCTTTCTTTCTTCAGCCATAAATAAATTATGTTTTTGGAGGAAAACATGGGGTATTTTTCTCCATATAATGGACTGATATGGTGCCCCGATTTTAAACTTCCAAAATGCAGTTTAAATGCAGCTTCAAACGATCCCAAATGTGGTTGTAAACGATCCCAGCCGAGGAAGATGGGTCTTATCTAGCGTAACAATCTGTTATTTTAATAAAAATACTACAATTTATATACTTTTTAATGCCAAACGCTCGTCTTGTCTTACTCTGCCTGAACTTTTTTTGTTCCTGTTCATGACAGAAAAACTCCCATCTCACGTTCTCCCTCAACTTCAAAATCGTCCTATTTGGCTGTTTTACCTTTTTTGTTAAGGGTGTTTGATCTTTTTTGAATGTTCACTTTGCAAAGACTGGGTTGGTACTTCTGCAGCGATGTAGGATGATTTTGAAATGATTTTTGAAGTTGAGGAAGAAAATACAAAGTTTTTCAACATACCCTAACTGTATTGAGCCAGAGTACACAAAGTTCAAGGACTGCAAGGCAAGATGAGCATTTGAGAATAAAAAGTATTTAAATTGTATTTTTTTTTATGTAAATAACCAATCGTTTCGCTAGATAAGACCCTTCTTCCTCGGCTGGGATCGTTTACAACCACATTTGGGATTGTTTGAAGCTGCATTTAAACTGCATTTTGAAAGTTCCAAATCGGGGCACCATAGCAGTCCATTATATGGAGAAAAATGCTGAAATGTTTTCCTCAAAAAACAATTTCTTTACGACTGAAGAAAGAAAGACATGAACATCGTGGATGACAAGGGGGTGAGTAAATTATTTGTAAATTGTTGTTGTCCTTTAATAGCTTGTACCTCGGATTCCCTTCTAAAGACATCAGTTTGGTTTTGATTATCATGTCTATTGCACTGAAATCATGCGTTTTAAACCATATTAGTTTAAACTTTTGATATAGGGTTTTCCGAGCACACCCATTTGAATCACACGCACAGAAAGCGGCTGTCACATGGCATTTGAGTACTAAACTAGTTTTCCTTCATGTCTTACTACACTTAAACTGCCAAACAGGAGTTACAAAAACAGTTAGTTATGCCTGTGAAGGTAAACAGCTGGGAAATAAATTGCATGTTTATATTAGATCTGTGTGGCTGCAGCATAATATACAGATCCCCTTTCTACATTACGGCTCTTATTTGACAGTCCTTGAGAAGATAAGTAGAGTGAAGTCTGAAGGGGAGAGCAGAGTAGCAGTCAGTAGCACCGGGGATTCCAATGGAATGCAGCATGGGGTTTAGAGCTAGCATAGGGGATGTGAACGGTAGACCAGACAGTGAATGACTGAAGGAGAGAGTCTTATATAGGGTGTGGCTGGATTGGATTCAGGTGTGTGTAATTAGATCTCCGGTGATGAGGAACGGGTGGACGGTGCTACTGGTGAGATGGCAGGTGGAGGTGGCTGTGGTGAATGCCTGACAATAGATATCATTTTATATCCTTTTTTACTTGGAAATACATAACATTTTAGAATAAAACAGCTTGTGAATGATATTTTATGCTGACTTACTACAGTACAAGTGTGATTAATAACGACATCCAAAGTCTCACACTTCTGTAGGCAAGTAGTACCTAAAGATGACAGTCCCTCACAAACCGCCGCAGCTGATGCTCCTGAGGAGACGTCCTCTGTGCAAATTCATCCCAACCAAACACTGAGACTTGAGCTGGACCCTGCCTTTGTTAAAAAGTAAGCCACATGGGCACATTGTTTTTGAAAGTTATGTAAGATTCAGTCTGCTGCAGTCAAATAGTGGTATATTAACCATTTCATAATTATGAAAATTACAGAAACACAAATTCACCGCCAGTGTTACCTCATCAAAGACTGAGAAAGAAGGCGTCACTGGAGTATAGTCATACCTGGCTGAAGAAATCTGAGCGCTACCTCAGAAACTGTGATAGATGCGTCATTAACATGTGAGTTTCACGTGATATTCATTATTTATTGATTTATTAATTGTGTAATTTCTCTGTACTTACTCATAATTTGTATTGTTTATGACTCCACATGCAGACAGCGCCCTCTTAGGCAGTGGATGTATCGCTGCCGCTGGATTATCCTTGTCATTTACCTCACTGTTCTGTGCTCGATCATTATATTAGCCATATTAGTGTGGTTGCTGCAAACGCCCGTCTTATGGATGTGAAATCTATCCACCTTATACTTTAATGCGGAAGTAAGCCTATGGGCGAGACTTTCGGTTCATTATCCACTATAGGGAAATAACGAGAAGAATAACAACGTGCAGTAAGTGGTAAAACTGTTCGCACTACAAACCAGTGTATTAAGATAATACATTAAAACAATACTGTAAGACAAAAATCAAGCAGTAACTGGAACCAATAGCTGGATTTACACATGAATGCGCTTGCTATTACCGGAAAAATAAGGTGGATAGATTGGATGGATTGTTTGGTAGATTTGTTTTAGAGTAAACTATTACATGTATAGTTTGAAATGTCTCCGAATAAAATCTTGCACTAGCACTTATGTCAGTTTGTGCTCTACATCTGTTTTCTATGATCTAAATGTGAAATATTTAAAAATGTGACAAAAATGCACAATACATTATAGTGAGGATCTGTGATATTGTTTATTAAAGTGTATTATAAATAATATAAAATATATTTCATAATTAGTTAGTGTACAAACAGGAAGTAAAACATCTGCATTTGGTATTATTAAAACTCACAGATGGATTATTCTTACAATGCATATTACAGTAGCAGAGCAACACTTCTTGAAACATTTCACTAATTTAAAAAAGTGTTAGGAAAGGGGCAATATTAATTCAAAAATAAAAAAGAATATGGAAAAATAATATATTAATTCATAATGTGTTAAATTAAATAAAATCATGGGGAAACTAAGACATTACGTAATACTTTCTTCATGAAGAATCGTGTACCAGACACAAATATGTACTAAGTGATGTCATTTCAATGAGGGCGTTCATTTGCAAAAGGTGGGCCACACTCTCTCCTGACATCAATAAATTCACAATTATATTACACATTCATCATAAATATCTGGCATGATGCCTTACAAGGAAGTCTTAGACTTGAAATGTAATCACAAATGTAGGCATATGTGGAATTGAGGCGTATACTTCACTGGCTCAGCTCCAACTACATCAGTGAGTCCATTGGCTCAATAAATAAAAATACAGACGAGTACAATGAGAGTTCACTTATTCTCGGTTTCATTTCCTCCAGGTTTCTGCTTCCTGGTTACACCTGACTCACAATCTCAGAGTCTTCTTCTTCATACCACTGCAGCGGTGTTCCATCCGAAGCCCTTTGCAGAATCACCTTCTGGATAAAAACAAGTATGTTCATCATTTACCAAGAACAGATTTAATCATTGGTAGTGATAAAGGCACATATTGTCCACATCTTTACCTGTTTATGAGAGGGAATGTGGTGGTAGGGTGGCGGCTCTGGGCGCTTGATTCGAATCGATCCTTGCCGTTCAAGTGAGCGGGGTTTGGATATGGCTATGTTGTTTTTCTGGTGCCAGGTTTTAAGCTCCCCCGATACCACATCTCGAGGAAGCACGCGGCTGGGGTGGTTGGGATACTCTCTTAGCGATGTCGTGCGGACCACCTTTGTGTACGGCGGGGGAGGTTTGAGCACTCGTTTGGGTGAAGTAACCTCTTGTTGGGGTTTATTTGTTTTTAAAGGATCACACTGTGAATTTGGTCCGAGTTGCATCCTCCCCATGTCTGCCTGAAGTGATGTCCCATTGCTAATCTTTACTCGATTTGGGCCAGGCATGAGATGAGGTGGGTTGTTGTTGTTGTTTTTGAGTGTATTGTGGGCGTTGAGTTGGACCGGTGCTTTATTTGGAACGATGCGATGGTAGCCGTATGGAGGCGGACAGGGTTTGGGTGCTTCGTTGGTCGTCTCTCGGCTGGAGGAACTGCTGTATGAGGAAATGGAAAGCTCGGAGCTGCTGTCTTCAGAGCTGCACTGGTATAAACGTTGAACTGAGTAGGCTAATGCGAAATCAGTCACTCGTCGACGTGGCAATTTGGTCCGGCCCCGTCCCAGGTCTGAGCTGGCCTTGGTCAATTCTGGTTTGCTTCTGGGAAGCCTATTTGAGAGGAGATAATAAGCAAAGTAAGAAATTTGCTGCCAGAGTGGCAGATAGAATAGAAATGCAAATGTTGCTCATGAATAAACTGAATCGTATCAATTAAAAATATTTTAATGCAATTAAAATTGACTGTTTTAACAAATATTTTTGCGTGCTATGTTTTTTCAAGGGTTATTCACCCAAAAATTAAAAATTCTGACATTAATTACTCACTCTAATGTCGTTCCAAACCCGTAAGGACAAATTAAAATATTTTTTAATGAAATCCGAGAGCTTTCTGACCCTGCATAGACAGCAAGGGTCCTTCCACGTTCAAGGTCCAAAAAGATACCAAAAACATTGACAAAACAGTCCATGTGACATCAGTGGTTCAAATGTAATTTTATGAAGCTACGAGAATTTTTTTTTGTGCTAAAAAAACAAAAATAACGACTTTATTCAACAGTTCTTCTCATGTCTCCCTAGTGCTATATTGGAGAGTACCACAATGCATACATGCGCTTTCATCTGTGCGTAAATAAAGTGCAGCGTACACAATTTCTACATCAACACCACCACACACGTACATTGTTTACATTCAGAGAAGAGTGCGCACATCTGTCATGATACTCTCCAATATGGCGCTAGGGTGATAAATATAAATAAAGTTGTGACTTTGGAGGGGGTTTGTGCACAAAAAATATTCTCGTAGCTTCATAAAATTACGATTGAACCACTGATGTCACATGGACTATTTTGTTGATGTTCTTGGTACCTTTCAGGACCTTAAACGTGGAAGGACCCTTGCTTTCTATGGATGGTCAGAAGCTCTAAGAATATCTTAATTTGCGTTCTGAAGATGAACAAAGATCTTACGGGGTTGAAATGACATGAGGGTGAATAATAATAACAGAATTTTCATTTTTGGGTGAACTGTCTCTTTAATTCCCAAAATATATTGGCTTTTAAAAAAACATGTATTTGATGAACAGCATTCAGACAATCCTGAAGTACAAATGCTGCGTATATTAATTACCTGAAGGACTGTGTGAACTGTCGGCGCAGTGGCAGCTCTGGGGTGGAGGGGGCGCTGTTTGGCTGATTGTTTCGCACCGGCAGACTCTTAAACACAAATTGGGGTGGTGGAGGAAGTTCTGCCATTCTTGTGTCTGCTGGTGAGCCTGTTGGACTGCTGCTGACACAGACATGATAATCATTATGAAGATCATAAACTCAATGTATCTCAAAGAAACTTTTATATCTAGTGTTTTTTCCTCAGACTAGCTAATTGGGTTATTAATGTGACAAAAGTTCAATGAATAGTAGAATCAAACCTGATTTCAATAATGATTTTGTGCAAGATATCTGCCCAAAACACACACCTGTGATCTATTACAATACCGTTAAAAAGTTTATTGTCACTACAATTAAAAAAAATAAGTAAATAAATACTTTTATTCGGCAATGATGCTTTAAATTGCTTTAACTCTCTCTTTTTTTTTAAAGCATACTGAAAGAAGTATTTCCATAAAAATTTCCACAAAAATGTCTGCACCAAATCAACATACTGGAATGATTTCTAATGGATCACTGAACACTGGAGTAATGATGCTGAAAATTCAGCTTTGCCATCACAGGAATAAATTACATTTTAAAATATTCAAATAGAAAACAGATCTTTTGAATTGTCATAATATTTCACAAAATTACTGTTTTCACTGCAAGTTAAATAAATGCAGCGTTGATTAACACAAGACACTTCTTTCAAAAATATACAAAACCCCCCCAAACTTTTGAACCGTGATGTATATGTTAACCAAATGCTCTATCAAGTACTTTTAAAACAGCTCTGACAACACAAAGTAAAGGTTTGCTTATATTGCATTTAAAAATCTATCAATGGGCTCAAAGCTAAGACATCCTACAATACCTTGACCGGCTGCTGCAGGCAGAGTGCGATGGTTTTTGTTTCTGGTAGGGCTGGTCCAAGCTGGATTCCTTCCATGGAGAGTTCTGAATGGGTGAAGCATCATAGTCCAGACTAGAGCTGGAGCTTGACTGCTTCGGGCCGTTATTGGGTAAAAGTGTCAGACACTGGAAACCGCTGTCCGTGGAAGAGCCCAGAACGGCCGTAGAAAAGGGAGCAGAGTCTGAGTCTGTAGATAAAAGACAATTTTTGACATTAGCAAGATACTATGCATAAAAGTAATAGTTCAGCCAAAAATGAAAATTCTGTCTTTAATTTCTCACCCCTGTGTTGTTCCAAACCCGTAAGACATTTGTTCGTCTTTAAAACACAAATTAAGATATTTTTGATGAAATCCGAGAGCTTTCTGACCCTGCATAGACAGCAAAGGTCCTACCACGTTCAAGGTCCAGAAAGGTACCAAAAACATCGACAAAATATTCCATGTGACATCAGTGGTTCAACCGTAATTAAAATAAAAATAACAACTTTATTAACAATTATTCTCCTCCACGTCACCCTAGCGCCATTTTGGAAAGTACCATGATGCATGTGCGTGCTTTTCCTCTGTCTATGGAGGGTCAGAAAGCTTTTGAATTTCATCAGCAATATCTTAATTTGTGTTCTGAAGATTAACGAAAGTCTTACAGGTTTGGAACAACATGAGGGTGAGTAATTAATGATAGAATTTTCATTTTTGGGTGAAGTTTTTACACACATTGGAGTACAAAAGTTTAAGTTTATTTTAACCTGGAAATAAAGGGTCGCTCACTTACCATCATCCAAGGCAACAGCGTCAGACAGCGAGCTGTCATCAGACATGCAAAGATCTGGAATGGACAAACAAATAAGATTTGTTCATTCGAAATCAAATCATTTTTGTAATGCGTAAAATATAGTTTATATAAGAATTGACTGTCTTACCTCTCTGCCTGGACGAATAGCAGGTCTGTGGAGACACACAGCCGTGGTTGACGCGGTGTTTCAGTATCGCATCCTGAAGCTCTTTAAGCTTCTTCTCTTCACGTTTACACTGCTGCAGTCGGCTTTTCCTCACCGGTTTGCTGATGTGCTCCTCGAGGGATAGCTTTCGGGCTGCCTCATAAATCTGCCGCTGCAGGGCGAGATCGGCCTCGAGCGCGTGCAGCTCAGACTCCTGGAGACAAACGTTTTAGGGGGTAACCGCATGATTACAAACTGAAAATGCTGAAGTATGGATTAAACACACCTCGTAAAAATCTTTTTCCATGTAAGTGGAACCGTATAATAATACCACCATGAATAACATTTAAAACTAGCCAGGTAGGCTCAAATAACAGTCTGTTGCATTAAAGCTATTAAAATAATCTCTGTGTAGAAACTGTGGCCAATACCTCGCCATCTTGCGAAATGAAACCCTCATCCAGTTTGAAAGCGGTTCCGATGCGTCGCCGGACCTGCGGAGGCTTCTCGTCAGGCAGGAGAGGGTAATCGGAGGGCAGCTTTCCAGTCAGCTCCTGTTAAAACAAAGAGTGCTTTAAACTCAAAGAAAAGCAACTTTATGTTTGTTTGTTAATACAAAACAAAACAAATCTTTGAGCGAGCAGATGCTTGTCTTTAATGTCAAAGTGTCCACAAAGGAGTTTCTGTGGTGTAATGATTGGACCCTTAAATCTTCTCCCTGCATAGCCAATAGTGAATGACAGACATGTGGTCTAACATGCAAAGAAGCATCTGTTTCTTAGCCATTGGTTTTAGTGCTTCTATTGAAGGGCTGTATTCAGAACAAGAAAAAGCCCAGCTTAATCAGAGCAATCTGATTTACGCTGACGGGCCAGCTAACTTTCCTTCTGAAACTTTCCTACACTATAAAAATTATGGCACAATGTGTGTGCAAAGTAATTTATGCTTCATTTAAATACGAACATGTAATACAAACTACTTTTTAAACATTTGGGATCAGTAAGATTTTATCGTGGTTTCACAAACCAGTATATTAGAATGATTTCCGAAGGATCATGTGATACTGAAAACTGGACTAATTCAGCTTTGCGTCACAGGAATAAATAACAAAATACACTACCAGTCAAAAGTTTTTTTAATGTTTTTTTTTTAGAGTCTCTTCTGCTCACCAAGCCTGCATTTATTTGATCCAAAGTACAGCAAAAGCTCTAATATTGTGAAATATTTTTACTATTTAAAATTGTACTATTTACATTATTTTAAAATGTAATTTATTCCTGTGATCAAAGCTACATTTACTCCAGTTTTTAGTGTCACATGATCCTTCACATATCATTTTAATATGCTGGTTTGCTGTTCAAGAAACATTTATTATTACTATTATTATTATCAATATTTCAGGATTCTTTGATGAATAGAAAGATCAGCATTTATCTGAAATATAAAGCTTTTTTAACATTATACACTATATCATTCCAAATATTCAGTATATATATATATTTTTTTTTTTGTTAGAAATTAATACTTTTATTTAGCAAGGATGCTTTAAGTTGATCAAAAGTGATGCTAAAGACATTTATAATGTTACAAAAGTTTTCTATTTCAAATAAATGCTGTTCTTCTGAACTTTCTATTCATCAAAGAAACCTGAAAAAAGAAAATCTAATAGTGCATAATAATAATAAATGTTTTTTAAATAGCAAATGAGAATATTTGCTGAATGATTTCTGAAGGATCGTGTGACTGGAGTAATGATGCTAAAAATCTGGCTTTAAATCACAGGAATAAATTACATTTTAATACATATTAAAATAGAAATCAGTTAGCTTGAAAAATATTTCAAGCTTTTACTGTTTTTGCTGTACTTTGGTAAATAAATGTAGGCTTGGTGAGCAGAAGAAACTTCTTTAAAAACATTAAGATCTTACTGTTCAGAAACTTTTGACTGGTATTGTATATCACAATAGAAAACTGTTATTTTAAATTGCAACAATATGTAACAACATTGCGGTTTTATTGTAATTTTTAAATCAAAAAAGAGACTTTCAACCAGCTCCAAACTTTTAAATGGTAGTGTAATTATTTAGCCTGATTAGAAGTCATTAGTTAATTAGGCCAGGCTTAAACTTCTCTGAGCCAAGAAACCCCTTTTATGGTTTCAAATTATTGGCAGACCCTGGTTAATTTAGTCTTTTCAAATGAAAATCAAGGATTTATAGTTGTGATTTACTTGAACCTTTTTGAAGAAGTATACGAAAGTTCTATGGAGAAAATAAATGGGAAAATATCATATAGGCCACCAGTTTTTGGTCACAGTTCAACAATTTTCTGCAGACCCTTCAATTAGACTACTAAAAAATATTTTATACATATGGGTCCCTTGTAAAGTTTAATTTGCATTTAAATATAAGCCCCATGCTTAAAATTAAAATATGATACATGATGTCTATGAGTTTATCCGAGATGGCAATACTGATAGCTAATTTTTAGTCACTCACAGCCTCTCTAATGCAGAGTTTCTTGAGCTCCAGAACACAAAGCTCCAGTCTGTCTTCAAGGGCCTGCTGCTTCAGCCTCATGGCACGTGTGTGAGTGCTCAGGTCCTTCACCGGAGACGTGGGACTGTCTGGGCCTGGAAAACACAACAGGTTATATTACACAAAAGCACACACATATAGGGTGCTAGCAGTTGGCCTGCCCTGACACACTGAACTGTAGCACTCAAGTAAGTTTAAGCATGTGACTTGCCCCCATAATTTCCTAAGTCCTTTATAATATATATAATGATTTTTTGAGGACTACAGCACAAATTTGGTTACTGATATGCATTATGCGCCCTTCTAAATATTAATTATCATTAACGTAAATAAAAGCACTCACCAGAGTTCAAAATGATCCCGCTATCAGAGTCACTGATCTCCTCCTTACAGTCCATGTTTATTTTTGTTACACTGCAGTTTTCAACAATACCCGAGTTCAATCTGCAGATGTGACCTGTTGATGAGCAAGAGAAAATGGTTGAAATCCGTTGTTTGATTTTAAGCGCTCTCCATTTACTGCTGCTCTCCAGTCCAGCAACCACTAAGTAAATCTGCCTTCCAAACAGCGGCTTGCGGCTGTGCGATTATGTAAAACCCAACCTCCCGAGGAGAACCCTTTGGAGGCACCTCAGCGTCTCCTTCGCATCTGACAAAGCAACTGGTCTTTCCACCACCCCTATTTCAGTCTGCGCACACACGCACACCCCCTCAAATGTTTGAATGTCTCAAAACACAATAGCCGCGCGCCCAGAGTTGACCGCACACATGTGGGGGTCTTATCCCTCCCATACAGCACCATAGCAACCTGGATCACTATGACCAAGCAGGCGTGTGTGAATTGTGATGAAGTGTGTTTGGGGGAAAACTAGAAGTCAACAGATGGCAGAAGGGACTCTCCCCCCTCCCAAAGACTGCACCTGTTCTCTCCAAGACCCCCTTCTCTTTCTTTCAGCGCCCACTCGCCGCAGCTTTGAAGTGGAACAATGTGTCCGTGCTGATTCAGCCTCAGGCGGGAGATGCTGATAACTTAGATAACCGTGTCAGGGCTTCTCTTGTTACCGTGAAGAAAACTTACAGGCAAAGTTTGTCTAATGGATTGTCAGGAGCTTTTAGGGATCAGATTTCGCAGGCCTCAGTATGGAGAAAGTAAGATGAGGAGATACTGCATTTACATAAAGTCTTGTTCTGTTATTGTAAAGGAGCATGTTAATGCATTGAGTTTGAATGACAAATCTGATCCTCTTACAGATGTAAAAGGAATCCATTAAGCAGGACTTACTTTCCTGTATGGATTTTTTTCATCCATACAATGAGAGTCAATGGGGTTCAGAACAATTTTGGATTGTACTGACTTCCATTATATGGAAAACAAAAAATACTCAGTTATTTAAATTTTAGTGTTCCACAGAAAAAAGTGGCATGAGGGCGAGTAAATTATGCCAGATTTTTTATCTTCTTGAGATTCAGAAGGATTACAAAGGATCCTTTCATATCCAGTAACAAGATTTGAGGGAGATATTAGCTCAATTTATAACATTATCTGCAACACTGCTGTTTTTTTAGAGTCCTACAAAAAAGACAGAGGTTGCTTTCATTTCCTGAGCAAAAAAAGGCACATTATATCAACCATAATCAGACCTAGGCCTCATTTATGAAGATGCGCACAGAAAGATCCTACAAGTGAACATACAACAAATTTCAAAATTGTTCTATGAATAATCTAAAACAAGGGACAAAAAATGGTACATATATATACATATACATATATACATACATATACAGATACACACACTCCCGTTCAAAAGTTTGGGAACAGTATGAATTTAATTTATTTATTTATTTTTTTTAATTTAATCAAAAACCTACCAAAAACTATAATATTTTAAAATATTATTTCAATGTAAAATAACTGCTATCTATGTGAGTATATTTTAAAATATATTTTATTCCTGTGATGCAAAGCTGAATTTTCATCATCATTACTACAGTCTTCAGTGTCACATGATCCTTCAGAAATCATTCCAATATGCTGATTTATTATCAATGTTGAAAACAGTTGTGCTGCTTAATGTTTTGTTGGAACCTGTGATACTTTTTTCAGGATTCTTTAATAAAAAGTTACAAAGAACAGCATTTTTTTAGGGATTATTAGTTCTTTTTTCCACCAAGGATGTGTTAAATTGATTAAAAAAAAGTGATAGCAAAGAGCAATATTGTTAGAAAAGATTTATATTTTTTTAAAAATTGCTGTTCTTTTTAACTTTTATTCATCATAGAATTCTGAAAAATCAATCACAGGTTCCAAAAAAATATTAAGCAGCACAACTATTTCCAAAATTGATAATAAATCAGCATATTATAATAATTTCTGAAGGATCATGTGACACTGAAAACTGGAGTAATGGCTGATGAAATATTTTATATATATATATATATATACCCCCATAGCATAATTAATTAGTTAATATAAGTAACACTGTCACAAAGCAGTTTAAACATTGCTATTTTGCTTATAATGTGTATATATAATATATAATGTATATGATATATAATGTGTATATATAATTGTTTATTTGACATATTGGATGAAATCCATGGAATTTAAGATCAAATCCAATTATATAGGGCCTATGGCTCCTTGTTATGTCTAATAAGCGCTGATGTCATGCACACAAAAATCTAGCACAGATGCTGTATTTATATAAATGCTATTTTGGGGGAAATCTATTTGCCCACCCACATCACTAGGGACAACATCTCTGCTAATGAGTCGGCGTGGATTCTTATCATCCCTCTTCCTGAGTTCTGAGGAAGAAAATTCGACAGGATGTGATTGTGGAGCTTTTAAAGGCTCTGTCCTCATTCAGTTCTGTAACTCGTGTGGATGGATGCAGCTCAGCACAATAGCAACCAGCCTGCTCCATCAGACACTCCAACGACTGAAAAAATACCTGCAAAGCTCTGTGTCAACAAGCCCGAGTGGACAGTATCTGCTGATACAACAAGACTTAGCCAGTAAGAGAGGGCAAAAGAAAGGCTGACGAAACTGCTGCAGGAAATAGGTCACTGTGACACACTGTACTTTATTAAACGAAAAGCAACTCTCAATTTTAGTTCACCCCAAAATTATAATTATGCCAACATTTACTCACTCTCATGTCATTGAAAACCTGTATGACTTTCTGCCATGGAACACAAGCGAGGAAATATTGGAAACTGTTCTGGCTGCTCTTTTCCATGCAAATTCAAAACAAATATTCAAATAAGAGTGTAAAATTTTGGTCTTTTTTTCTCACACAAAGATATTGTGTAACTTCAGAAGAATAATACGTATTTTTATTGCATGGAACTTGTGAAGACTAATGATAACACACGTGTTTCCAGTGTAGTAAATATTTGATCTAATCAAAATACAATCATGCCACGTCAATATAGAACATGGGTCAAAGGTTTATGATATATTTATGGCGGCTTTGCATGATTCTTGAAGCTTTAACCCTCTTTAAAACCTGTATGACTTTCTATCTTGGAACACAAGCAAGGAATTTTAACATAAGCTGGTCTCCCAGCCTGACCAGCTAAGGAAGTGGCCAAAACCCTTCTAAAACCAGCCTGCTGTCTAGCTATGTCCAGCTATGACCAGACTGGATGACCAGCTAAAACCAGCCAACCAGCTTAGGCTGGTTTTAACTGTTTTTTTTTTTTTCAGCTTCAAAACCAATTCACTGTAAACGAAGACTGTATATATGCACCAAGACAGTTCATTCGTATTAATATGAATAGTTAAAAAATGCAGAGCCAATTACCAATTTTTTAATATATATAATTATGTAATCATTTTTAGTACATGTAATTGGTGAATCATGATTTATTAATGAAAACATGCAGATTTCACACACAAATTTGTGTGTATTTCAGATTTGTGATTCTGTCCAGCATTTGTGGGAAATAATAAAAATTAGGGCCGTCGTGAATCCTTGATTCAAATCGAGTACTCGATTATAAAAAAGATTGTAGAGTAAAAAGTAATGTCAAGTAGCCGTATCCACATATTCAAGAAATTACAGTGGCTGTAGCATTACTGTCATAAAGTAAAATAGCTAAATATTAAAGTTTAATTTGACATTTGAATTAAATGTTGTTAAGTGGATATTAAAGAAAGATTAGATCGCCCTGTAAAGTGTAAAAACTAGTGCTGTCAAATCGATTAATCACAATTAATCAAATCCTAAAGAAATGAAAATCCTTATTTACATACGTGCGTGTGCTGTATATTTATATGTATATATAAATACACAAACGTACGTGTGTGTGTGTGTGTGTGTGTGTGTGTATATATATATATATATATATATTCATATATATATTCACACAGTATACGCACATATGTTATGTAAACATAAACTTTTATTTTGGATGTGATTTATCGTGATTAATCGATTTGACGACACTAGTAAAAACAAGGCCATTGGCTTTTTATATAATGCTTAATGTATATTACTTATATTGTTTATAATACTTTATGTATTTTCATAGTTTTGTTCAATAAAACCATATGTTTACTTGCTTTTGAAACTTTATTTGAACCAATTAGCTATTATATATGTATTTAAAGTCATTTTAAAGTCTGTTGTTGGTCTATTTTTATTACATCAAAAGAAAGTATTATAATTATCCAATTACTCAATTAATTGGCAGAATAATCGAGCGATTACCGAAATAAAAATTAGTGACAGCCCTAAACAAAATATTTTATAGATGTAAGTTTGACAAGCAGTTTTCAAGCAGTTTGACAAGCAGATTTCATCTCAGTATTTCCCGATTCAGGTGAATAGAAGTTGGCCTTGCATGCCCAAAAAAATGACTAACTTAATGATCGTAAAGTGAACTGACTTTCCTTAAAAGGGACTTTTTTGTAAGCGTGTGAAAAAGAGCAATCAGCACAATCTTCAGAACTTCTCTTTTTGTGTTCTTCAGAAGAAAGGAAATCATAAGAGGATGGGATGACTAACTGATGACATATTTTAATTTTTTGAATGACCTATTCCTTCAAAGCCACAAACTGCACTTGTAAGGACTTCCACCCTGAAAACACATTAGTCCTGTCTTGATTACAAAGCACATTAAGCTCTGGAGAGCAGACAGGACGTAGTCTTCCCGACAGCTATCTCAGCAGCAGAAGAATAACACAACAGATCCACCCATCCTCTCGCGCAGTCGAGCGTAAAGATGAGACATCAGCGAATAAGACCGTTTTCAGTAGTCTGCAATTCTCATGTCAGATTCCCCAACACCCTTTCCCATGAGTCTGTGGGGCTGTGATCTATTGGAATGCCTACTCGGCCAATTTCATTACCACTGCGGCCAGGTCTGGAATTCCCAGAGAGGGCCAGAGCTTGGAAAGTCTGACGGGAGACTTGAACGCGACCCAGAATGTATGCGGAGCCTGTTATTATAGAGATGCTGAATCGTGTGGACGCAGATGTTATGGGAGCGACAGAATTTAGTGTGTGACTTATTTCCACAGCTGGTGCAAAGCCAAAAACCAGTCGAATGTTAATGAAGCCATGCAAAACATGGCGGAGAGTGAGAAAGCAAGAGGGAGAGAGAGTGTGAAGAGACTTGAAAGACAGTCTTTGTGAATCCACTTCTCTGCTTTCATCATGCCACACAATGAAGATAAAACGATTAATCAAAACCCATGACAAAAGCCTCTCAAAGACAAAAACACCTTTAGCTAATAAATAAAAGAAAGTTTCTCTGCCAGTGTAAACACAGACTCATTCTACTTTATCAATGGACATCCACTTCAATCTGTATTCCAGTACAAAGTCAATTAAGATATACCATAGATCAACCCTGTTATCCTTTATACAAATAGGTTGTAACTGTATGTAAAATGTTCCTTTTAATTAACTTTAAACATTTTTAATGTTTAGAATGGCTGTGCCAATATTAGCTGATCTACATAAATGTTAAACAACACTTGCAAGCACTAAGAAAAAAAATAATTGGTTTAACATGTCTTTCTTTTGAAAGCTTGTGATAATATCAGATCACTTGTGTTCCTACTGTAGTTAGTATTCCATCTAATCAATCATAATGCAATCATGCCATCAACAACCAACTCGTGGCCCATAAATGTAATGCAATTCAGATTTGATTTTATAAGTGGGAGTCTTTAATAATTGCATGCTTTGTTGGATGACCTTACTAAACATCACTAGTCCCTGCAATTAAATGATAAGCCTTGTAGGTTTAGGTCCAACAGAAATGCAGTCAAATAATATTTAAGAGCATGAGTATAGAGCTTAGCAAAGAATTGGCGCATGCCTTCAAATGAATGATTTCATTGAGCTATTGTGCAAAGCTTTTACATAAAATGTTATTTCCACATATGAAATACATTCGTGCCACAAAAAGATCATACATAAATGTAATATTTCTTATTAATACAAATATTTATTATCATTACCATACCTTTCTTTGCCGTATCCAGCCCAATACACACCCTCCGTTCACTCCATTCCCGCAGATGCTCGTGTGCCGGTGGACTCCACAGTGCGGCTGGATGTGGAGTCTTTACTCAAGCTAGCCAAAAGCCACTGGGCTGAACCAACATCGTTCGCGCAGGGGGAGTGTGCCATATAGCTGAAATATTCTCCGGTTTGTATTTAAAACATAACATACGTATTAAAATTAATAGAGGCGTACTTGTAATTTAACTAATGGAAAACTTCAGATTATGCTTGTAAACATGTTAAGAGATACAAAACAGGGCGATACCACTGCAACGATCCCCTATCGCGAATGTTTGCCTAGAGATGCTTCGTAAGCGTGCGTGATCTTTTGAAGGCAGCACACGCTTCTTCTGCTATAGGCGTGTCTAACGGAGCCAGCGGGAGAAAACCGAGACAATAAGAGTTAAACAAGAGGACAGCTGGCGAATAGTCTTTTGGACTATATGAATAGTGTCTGAAATGGCACGCTGCCACAACTTGATTGTTTTCCTGCGTGGCGACATGCCCGATACTGTTCAAAGTGATCTGCTGAAAGAGCATTAGACGTAACTGTCGTCAGGCTGTAAATATATATACATTTTGAGAGCACAACATGGCTCGAGTTTCTTCCTACAAACGTCTCTTTGTCGATTTGCTTTCCATTCGCCTCCTGTTGTTACGTTCCGATAAAGGCGGGCTACGGCAGATGGTCAGGCTTTCTTTCCTCGTGCCTTTCCCTGAATTTAAAGATCAGCTAATTAAACAGGGCCATTTCCATGTGAAAGGAAAAGTCCGTGGAGATTTCTCTCCTCATTGGCGATGTGCACAAGTGCCACCTGTAAATGCTAAGGCAGCGAGACACCGAATCGATTTGGGAATTCTAGTGTAAAGAGAGTTGTGAATAGGAAGTACAAAAGTCATTTTTAGTTGCTGTTAGAATATAACTGAGCCCTTTTGGATATGGTAGTCCCATTCACAGTATATGATCGTCAGAGCTGGGTAGTAACTGATTACATGTAGTCTGGATTACTTAAAGGAGAATTTACTCACCCCCTTGTCATCCAAGATGTTCACGTCTTTCTTTCTTCAGTCGTAAAGAAATAGTATTTTGAGGAAAACATTTCAGCATTTTTCTCCATATAATGGACTGATATGGTGCCCCGATTTTGAACTTCCAAAATGCAGTTTAAATGCAGCTTCAAACGATCCCAAATGCGGTCATGATTATTTAAATACTTTTTATTCTCAAATGCTCGTCTTGCCTTGCAGTCCTTGAACTCTGTGTATTCTGGCTCAAGACAGTTAGGGTATGTCGAAAAACTCTGACCGTATTTTCTCCCTCAACTTCAAAAGTTATTTTTAAAATCATCCTACATCACTGCAGAAGCACCGACCCAGTCCTTGGAAAGTGAACATGCAAAAAAGATCAAACACCCTTAACAAAAAAGGTAAAACAGTGATATAGGATGATTTTGAAGTTGAGGGAGAACATGAGATGGGAGTTTTTCGACATACCCTAACTGTCATGAACAGGAACAAAAACAGTTCAGGCAGAGCAAGACAAGACGAGCGTGTGGCATTAAAAAGTTTATAAATTGTATTATTTATATGAAAATAACCAATCGTTACGCTAGATAAGACCCTTCTTTCTCGACTGGGATCGTTTACAACTGCATTTGGGATCATTTGAAGCTGCATTTAAACTGCATTTTGGAAGTTCAAAATCGGGGCACCATATCAGTCCATTATATGGAGAAAAATCCTGAAATGTTTTCCTCAAAAAACATAATTTCTTTACGACTGAAGAAAAAAAGACATGAACTTCCTGGATGACAAGGGGGTGAGTACATTATCTGTAAATTGTTGTTCTGGAAGTGGACTTCTCCTTTAATCAGATTCCGAAAATTAAATACTTGTAATTAGATGTTGCATTTTAAAATACTCCTAATCAGACTACAGTTACATTTTTATGGATTACATGACTACATATTATTTACGCAGCAGCAAAAAATTATTTAAAATTTATTGATTCTCCTAAATTCCTCTTTTTCATCTTTTAAATGTTCTTTTCTAAAATAGTCTTTGAGTTTTGTGGACATTCACACAAAGACCAGTCATTTGTCAGGTGGTTACAACAGCATTTGATCACTGGATTTACAAAAGAAAATCATTTCAGGTGTTTTACCATTGCATCACCTACTGATGAACACATTAGTATTTAGTATAAGTATGTTTGTGTTATCAGTATGTTATTTAAACATGTATTTCTGTCATGTAATCAGTGTTGGGGCTAATGCATTACTAGTAATGCGAGTTACATCATTTCAAATAACTTTTTTCAAGTAATCTAGTAAAGTAACACATTACTTTTTAATGTACAAGAAAATATCTGAGTTGCTTTTTCAAATAAATAATGGCAGTTATTGGTGCTGTGCAGACTTGATGTTACTGTAATTCTAGAATCTAGACTAAATGTGAACATGCATTAAGTCATATTCATCTCATTCGCCAAAAAAAACAAAAAATCAGCGTTCATCAAAATGAATTGAAACAGTGAAATACAAACTCACAATGTGACATAGACCTGCAATAAATGTTAAATTACACAAATATCCTTTATGTATTAATCTCATTTTATTTTTATTACTATTTATTTTACTACTGACCTTTGATGATCCAGTTCAACCATACTAAGAAGCTAAAATGACTTTAGATATTTGCGTTTCATCGTTTTTTTTTTTTTAATTGCTGAACTGTTGAAACTTTTTCGTTCTACTGTACGGATGTGAATTTACTTTTCCTTCAAACTAAGGCTTATTCATTTGACTTTTTATTGTGGAAGGGCTTACATTTGCTAAAAATAAAATGTTTTATTAAAAACAAACAAGCAAGCCCTGCCCAAAAGTAACGCAAGTAACTTAACATTACTTTAGGTAACTAAGTAATGTAATTAGTTAATTTTTTAGAGAGTAACACAATATTGTAATACATTACTTTTAAAAGTAACTTTCCCCAACACTGCATTTAATGCAGGCATTCCCAAATGTTTTTGGGTTCTGAACCTCTTTCAGCTAATTAATTTACTAGAACTACCCTTGAGATTTTGAAATAAATATTTAAGATCACATTTGCTTCTTCATGGTTCTCTGATATTGGTCAAGACATGCAAGTAAAGAAATAAAATCATTTTAATAGGAAGTGTTTTATTTTACCTCATGTTATTACATAAGATTTTTCATTTTTATGATCTAATTAATTATTAGCTTTTCGTTAAACTCACAAACCCCATTTTGGGAAATCTGGTGTAATATAGCCTAATGTTTAAAGCACTTTATGCCATTAATTACAGTGAAGGGAAAATTGTATTTTTAGATCAATATGGTACAAGATTATCTTATTTAAATCAATGTGATAAACAAGTTAGGTCAAAAGTAATTTAAAAGTAGTCTGATTATATTACCTGAAATGTGTAACGTAATGGATTCTACCCAGCACTGATGACAATTGGTCACGTGCTGGCCAAACATTGTATGTGAAATAGGATAGTAAAGTCATAGTATCATGAGTCAGAAATATTCAATTATAGGCTACCGGTGTATGATAATTCAAAATGGAGGAGGAAAAAGACACACATGATAACATTATACAAGACATTAATAGTTTTAATTTGATATTTAAACACAGTGCTTAATTACTAAACTATTATAACTGTATGTCACTTAATTTCATAACACTCTTTTATTATATGAAACTGTAAAAATTACAAGGCGTATTTCTTCTCCATAGACCTTTCACTCGTTTTATTCCGTCAACTGTATGCGGCGCAGATTTTCCTTTACTCGTACAAATTCTGGAACATTTTTCTCATCCTCCAAGCGCCTCTGTTCCTCCATCTCATACTGTGGAGAAATATTTGCAAATTTACAAAAAACCACAACATAGGAAATATAGAACACAAAACGCCAAGTCAAAGGCAAAATGTCAAAATGTACCGCCTTACATCTGGCAAAACTCTTGACCTCCATTTCAGAAATGAGGAACATTAAGTGGACAGAGATTGGTCAGTACCTCCTGGAGTTTCTGCTGCCTCTTACGGAGCTCTTGTTCCAGGTCAGAAGGGGGTCGGAGGGCAAGTTCCTGCTCTCTGTGCAGGTCAAGTCTCCTCTGCTGTAACACACGCTGCAACTCTGGTTTCTCCTCCAACAACAGGCCTCTGAAAACAAAAAAGGGCACAGTTCATATGGATAAGTGCAGGTTAGTGTAGATTTGTCATTTAGATGTCATTTGCTTTTATTCTTCCAAATGACAGAGTTCACCAACATAACCCAATCATTTACAAAGTAAATTATGACTTCTTCACCTCTTGTGGCCGAGCAGAAGCTCCTTATGGAGATTCTGGCGACTGGGACATTCGCCGGGTGAGCCATTCAGTTTCCTGAGCTGAATGATCTCGTCTCCACTGTCTGTGCTCTGCGGGGACACAGGAGGATGACACACATAATTCTCTGAAAAGACAAAGAGGGGAAACATTTAGACTTATACGAGCTCCAACAAATCTTCAGTTATGATTTAACACGTTTATATGAGAAGCAAACTGCAGTATGTATAAACCTATGCCTACGTTGTTTATATGACATATGATGCAGCGCAGTCAGTGACTGTACCTTTTCGGTGATGTCTGAATCCTGGCCGCTGGAAAGAAAGGTAACAAAATATAAATAAGATTAATGAAGTAAATCAATTCAGCCAAATGAATGGGTTCCTTCTTAATACATTTAGCATGCAATTTAAAAAAAGGAGAAATAGTGCCAGCATGTCCACCTGCTGATGAAAGCACAGAATCAAATCAGCTCAGTGGACTGAGATGCCACATGCTCTGCCTTCTAATGCATGTTGGCTTGATTTACTAACACAGAAGAATGAAGCAAAGAGGGCCATTTATAGCTCAACACTGAGGCGTCTTAAGTTTTGACCTTATGACCTCAAACACAGGCTCTGAAATTATACAACTACAGCCAATAGAACAGAAGAGAGAGGTTCAAAATTGGATTTCCTTAAAAGCAAGCATTAAATATTATATAGAAACATGAACATATAGTTTCAAAATTACTACCACCATTATTATTAACCCCTTATATCAATCAATAACCATTGATGTTACATTTAAATTGTTTCCACAACTACTAACACTACCCCCACAATTATATAAGCCATACATCTATTAACTATTGACTTTACATTTAAATATATCAATTATAAACAATTATAATTAACACAAAACCACACTTGATAATTACGCACAAATTGGTCACATTTCAAACAGGTGATTCCTTGTACTGGCCAGTTTTATTTTTAAATGCCAAATGTTTTTATCCAAATCAACTTGCGTTGTATTCAAGGGACACATATTACATTATAGCTCTTCATGCCATTTATGAGAACATATGAATGTCATTGCTAACGCCACACTCGACAGGACTCTGTTTATTCTACAGGAACGTTTTAGGAACCTAGATGAGTCCACCTCTGAATTAGACATTAATCTTCTGGGCATCCTGCCCACAGCATAGTGCGTATAACCAGATTACTAGATTACTCTGGTCCTACAGTGCCACACTCAGGGACCATTTGTGTGTCAAACACACCCCTGTCTGTCCCCCCCTGTGTGTGTGTGTGCGTGTGTGTGTGTGCGTGTGCACACACACACACACACACACACACACACACACACACACACACACACACACACACACACACACACACACACACACACACATATAAAAACCACCAAATAAAATAAAATAATGAAAGGCCTTGCCATTTCACAACATCTTAAATGTACTAAATTGGAGCAATTTTTTACAGCTTTTTTGTTTGTACACTGGTTAATAGTGTCTACTGTATATTATTTTTTTTTAGTTACCACAGAAAAAAAAAAAAAAAAAAAAAAAAATCCACACTCCTGAACCAACATGACATCAGACTACTGACTGAAATAAATGATTCATGCAAGTTATGATCACCATATAGTTTAATAGTTTGTGATATGGTCATAATGTATAACTACTTACTAGGACTGATGGCATTAAATGGCAGGAAAATTTATTTTCAGTGTAAAAAACAAAAAAAAAAAGTACATTGTTATTCAACACAGCGTTTATAACTCAATTATTTAGATTAATGGAACAAATTTTATATTTGAAAGACAAACATAACTTTTTCCATGTTGTATTCAAACAGGCTTCATAAAAATGCTAAAACCAGCAGTGAATAGCAGCTTCTCTACGGTACCAAAAATACCAAAACATTTAATTCACAGATCTGCAGCATATATAGTGCTAAACTCAGTTACTGTCTTTGAAGAGAGTGACTTTTTTTTAGACCATAGCAATCATTCATTTAAGATTCATCAAATAAACTCTAACATTTTTTTGTTTTTAAAGAACACTCACCTCCACGTATACAGTTGATTGCTTTTTTGTCGTGTTCAGGTCCAGCATTGTGCGGCTCGTGTCCAGACTGTGGCCTTCGCTCAGCGTTTGCTCTGTTTATGTTCATTGATGCTTGTTGCAGACATTACGTTCAAGCTCATTACGCCATTCCAGATTAACCTGAACCTATACGAGGCACGTAGGATGCCAGATTAACTAATTACCGTGGACATCAGTGCTGATTTTAACTGTCTTCCTTCCTTGGAAATATCAACTCTTGATCTCTTTATTTTTTCCTCAGTAAGACGACTGAAAACACCGGCGTCTTTGCTAGTTAAATAAGCAAATGCTGTTAAGAGGTGTTTTTTTACAACCAGGTTATTGTTCTATTAATTTAAAGTCTGTTGTACTCTTGTAATTTTACTATCTGTTTATTCCTCTACATTTAAATTACAAAATGCATTTCATTAATTTCTTAAAATATTAATTAATCATTAATTCATACGAATTATAATTTTATAATATAATGAATTAAACATATATATCGTTCCTTAACTTGTTACTGTAACCAACCACAAGAGGGCAGTGTGATTTTTTAGGGTTAAATAAACCGTTCCCATGATTCCAAAGTGCTATTTATTGACGTCAACCAGGATGTGAGGTCATTGCGTGAATGTCGTCGGGTGAGTGTGGAGTGAGTGGCTGTTTGTGTGCATGAATGTTTGTTTTGTGAGTGAGTGTCTGCCTGACTGTGCGAGTGAATGGGATTATTTTAAAAAAATCTACACCGTGATCTTATTTGATCTGGTCCGAGTTGTTGCCCTGCTCGGATTCAGAGATGATAATAACCGACCCGCGAGCTTCTGTAGCGATGATCGTGAGGCTAATTCACATAACTCGGGGCATCCACAGTTGAAACTGTGGTAAGAAATGATGAATCGATCAGATATACTAGAACAGGCAGGATGTTGGATTTAGGTCCAATATGCGCCGCTTGTTCTCTGAGTATAACGGCGATTCTGATCTCACCATAACTTCTACAGTGAGTCCTTGTAGTCAGTGAGCATCACGGAGCTGCAAGCCAAATTTATTGTATCCGTTTAAAGAAGAGACCACACCAGCATATCTAACGCCACGTTTCTTTTATTCTTTTATTTTTCAAGCCCTTGTACATGGTGTTGCTAATACCCATTGTTCAACAACCGAATGGGAATATGGGTGGTCAACTTGTATTGCTACGTAGAGTAAAAGCCGCCATCATGCTTACGAGAGTAACCCCGGTTTGTTGAGGCGGTGTGATGAGACTCTGTGGAAGGGGGGGAAACACCCTGGTTAAATTCTATAACACACTTTTTTTGTGTTCTTATGTTTTGAGTATTAAATCTCACCTATGGACCCTTTAATACTGTATATAGAAGCCTTCTGGGTGTCGACCCACACTTTCATTCCTTTGTTTTCAGTCTCGCACATCGAGTCTTCTGATTCTTTGTTTTTAAGTGTCCTGTGTGAAAAATCATCAAAATGGCTGGGTGTTTTAGCCTTTTCTGAGCTTTCAAATTAAATAACGCTCTACACTACCAGTCAAAAGTTTTTGGATGGTAAGAGTAAAAAAAGTGGCATTTATTTGATCCAATATACAGCGAAAATATGAGCTAGTTTTACTGTTTAAAATAACTCCTCTATTTGATTACATTTTAAAATGTAACTTATTCCTGTGTTTTCAGAGCTGTTTTTTTAGTGTCATTACTCCAGTCACATGATCCTTCAGAATTCATGACGTCTGATATTCTGATTTGCTGCTCAACAAACATTTATTATTATAATTAAGTTGTAGAGTAGACTTTCTTTCTTTTTTCAGGTTTGTTTGAGTAGAAGGTTCAAGAACAGCATTTATCTGAAACAGAAATCTTTTGCAACATTATAAATGTCTTTATCATCACTTTTGACCAATTTAAAGCATTCTTGCTAAATAAAAGTATTAATTTCTATAATTTCCAGAAAAATGTGATGGAAATTCAGCTTCGGTCACAGGAATAAATTACATTATAAGAAATAATCAAACTGAAAGCAGTAATTTAAATAGTAAAAATATTTCACATTAGAGGCGACTTTACAAAAAACAAACAAAAAAAAGAACACTGGGGCCTGGTTTCACAGACAGGGCTTTGAGTAAGCCAGGGTTAGGCCATAGTTAAATTATTACATATAAGTAATTTTTATAAACGTGCTTAGAAAAATACATTACTGGTGTGGATCTTGAGATGAGACAAAACAAAAGCCCGAAAATATTTTACGATCAGTCAATGCAAGTTTCTTTCAGTTGAAACAGCTCAGTCTTACATTTTAGTCTAGGGCTAGGTTTAAGCCTTGTCTGTAAAACCGGGGGTAAAAATCTTACTGATCCCAAACTGTTGACTGGTAGTGTATGTTGTCCAGTTTTTGTTTGTGTGTCTTTTATTTTATTGAAGCACCAATAAAAATAAATTCTTAATTTAAAAATTAGCTTACTGTTTTAATTTATTATTCAGAGGCCTTACCCATTATCCAATGCAACAGTTTCCTTCTGCGTCACGATTTGATATTTGTTTTGAAACAATCCTAGATGATGATCATATGTCGATTTTAGGTGAATGTCCAGACTGTCCTTTGGTGCCTTGTAACAACATTTTATCAGTCAGTACATTGCAAAAACACAAAGCTTTGAATCAGAACGTGTTTCTGTTTTTTCTACTTTACTTTGCCTGCATTAGTTTTTAAGTAGTGACGTTAAATAGCAAATAGAAGTCCTCCTTCGAGGTTAAATCAACTCACTGTAGTATCACAATGAAAGACATTTCGACGAGAGCTGGCCTGTGTTGTGGTGTTATGGAGTCTCCTCCAGGGTTCATCATCTTGTGCGAGATGGGTTGGCTTGTCATATGGCAGTTTCTGATCAAGCGAGGTAAAAAGTGAGAAATATGTAAATAAAAATGTAAGTTAAGCTATAATCATGTAACTATTCGAACTGGATCTGTAATTCGGAGGGGCAGTTACAAAGTTTGAAGTTCATAATTTGACGTTACCTGAATTTCCTTACTCCCTGTGAGTGTGTAGTCGTTCTCGTATCGCGGGAATGGAAAAGGATCTCGTTCTTGTGGCATATTCACACAATATAAGTGTCCAAATGAGTCTTGTGGAATGTAACAGATCGATGATTTGGGGTCTTGCAACTTTGTTGTCCCTCCTACCGTTGCCTAGAGACCAACTGAGCGTCAGGTCCGTCGCACCACACAGGGAGAGAGACGTAAATAAATAATATGCTAACGTTACAAACAAGTGAATTTTGATATACGTGTATTTTTTTTTTTTTTTTTTTTTTTAATAGTAATAACCATAATATTAAAAAGTGATTTTTAGTGTAAACTTTTATTTTATCAGTTAATTGACTGTTATAAACCTTTTAATTTCCCCCAGAATTTGCTGCTACGTAGGCCTATAAAAATAAGTTTTCCAAATGTACACGTTACATCATTAATGTTACTCCATGGCTCTTTGTTCCTTATAAATCTCATACTATCATTTTCTTCTTTTTATGTTTCTGTGTCCTACCGAATATTAACCTCTTGACATGTGGCTATACAAAACGGACACGTTTGCGTTTGGAGCTCCATCCCAAAGAGACCGACCAATAGCAGAGCTGAGCGCGTTACACGCTTAGTATGTGCAAACAGTGTCTGGATAAAAGCGAGCAATATTAACAGCACGTCTGTTACTGTCACACGCCTTGCTTGAAGGGAACCTATCTTTTGGAAACAGAAATGTTTTTAAGCCATGTGCTTTTCATTGTTGGAACGCAAAGCGTTTCTGTCATCTTTTTGCTTCCCTTACTTTTAACGGAGGCGGCAACAGAATTACCCAGCTGCAAAGAGGTAAGGCAATACTTTACTGTGCGTTATATAGATATTCTGAGACTGCAACGTGAGGTACTATAATGGTCTTTTATAATGACGTAATTTCATGTTATTTGTACTATTAATTACTTGATGTTTATTCCACACTACATTATGTAATGAACTTATTGGCTGACAGGCTGTACTGGCTGAACCCACATTAACAGAATAACACATTAGTAAGCTAATGCTGCTGCTGATGGAATATTGATCATTATAAACACCCAACATTATCATACAGGACTGGAGCACCAGGCCAGTTCTTTTGATAAAAATAGAGGTCATGTAAAGTCCATAAATATAGAAAACAAGGCACTTCTGTTTAATCGTATTTTGAAGTGACGCTTGTGTATCACATGATTCCACTTTACAAATAAGAAACCATACAAAATTTGAAATCATCCAGGAACAAATGGAAAAAAAAAAAAAACCTGACAGTTCATACTAGTTAAGAAAGCAAATAAGGATGTGGCATGGATGTTTTCTTAGTTAATAAAAAGCTCACATGCATCATAATTAGCTTTCTGTTTAGGATATACACTACCAGCCAAAAGTTTTTGAACCGTAAGATATTTAATATATATTTTATGCTCACCAAGCCTGCATTTATTTGATTCAAAGTACAGCAAAAGCAGTAATATTGTGAAATATTTTAGCTATTTAAAATATCTGCTTTATATTTGTATATATTTTAAAATGTAATTTATTCCTGTGATCAAAGCTAAATTTTCAGCATCAGTACTCCAGTCACATGATCATTCAGGAATCATTCTAATATGCTGATTTGCTGTTCAAGAAACATTTATTGCGATTATTATCACAATAAATGTATTTAAAACAGTTGAGTAATTTTTTACTGGTTAAAGATCCAAAGATTAGCATTTATCTGAAATAAAAAGCTTTTGTAACATTATACACTGTACCATTTAAAATCTTGGAGGTGGGATTATAGAAATTAATACTTTTGTTTAGCAAGGATGCTTTAAATTGATCAAAAGTGATGATAAAGACATTTATAATGTTACAAAAGATTTCTATTTCAGATAAATGCTGTTCTTCTAAACTTTCTATTCTTCAATGAAATCTTACAAAAATTATACCCAGCTGTTTTCAACATAATAAATGTATTTTGAGCAGCAAATCTGAATATTAGATTGATTTCTGAAGGCCCATGTGACTGGAGTAATGATGCTAAAAATTCAGCTTTGAAATCACAGAAATAAATTGCATTTTAAAATATATTCAAATAGAAAGCAGTTATTTTAAACAGTAAACATATTTCTAAATTTGACTGTTTTTACTGTAGTTTGGATCAAATAAATGCAGGCTTTGTGAGCAGAGGAGACTTCTTTAAAAAACCTAAAAAATCTTACTGTTTAAAGTGTATGCTGACTATTAAAGAACGTGTCTTTTTGCTGTCCGTCATTTTGTCGCTCAAGAAAATATTTATGTTTGAATAAGAGTGAGGATAATCTTGGAAATGGGTGACACACTTGCCTTATCATGTCCAGATAAGACTGTCCGTTGGCTTTAGTGAGCTGTGTGAAAGGAGCATCTGCTGTTAGAACAGGACGTCAAACGGCTTTATTGCTATTGGTGCACCTAAACTGTCATTTTTATTGCAAATACAATTAAAAATAGACCTTGCTATTGACCTTGTGAAAAAAAAACAGCCCATGTTTTCTGTGGGAGTAAGAGATTCATCAGTTAATCTGACCCCTAAGAGACACCATAGAAACAGATGTCAGTCTGTTCTGTTGCCTTGGTTTTTTGGTTTCATCATTTATATGGATGTGGGGATTATGATGTGGACTGCTTGTTCAAATCATCTCTTCTTTCTTACGTTCGTTCTTTCTTTCTCACTAAACGTAGCTAATGTCGCTGCACTAACACAAAGCACTTAGGAAGCTCGACCACTCGTCATGTCGAGGCCTTGTTAACTATTAATCTTGTTTCATTCCACATGGGTCATTCTGATTTGCTGTGAAAGTGAAGTGTCTGCTGTTACCTCAGGTGCCATTCAGTCAGGTTAATTTAGGTTCTTGTTTCCTGCCAGCTGCTTGTTCTTGGGGGGGAGTTGGCTGTCGACATATACAAATCACTTTGAGTCTAAATAATTGTTTTATTTTAACCACACCTTTAAGCATTTAAGTATTTGTTACAGATTTTGATGTCCTTAATTAAATTAGGATAAACTGATAAACAGGATGCTTGGAGATGTTAAGGTGATGTTAATATATACTCAAGATTTTATTTCATCGGGCTGTCCCATTTTGCATAATGGTGAGTCAATAAAACCTGCTAAAGACTGTTTGTTTAGACAAGGATATGAAGACTTCCTTGAAGTTGATCACCAGTGGGTGGATCCACCTACTGTGCAAATATTGATCTGATACAGTATTTTAAAAGGAGATGTAATCCAAAGACATAAAACACAAGGTGCTGGTAACTACAATTTTGTATTATGTGTGTGAAGCACAAAATAAGTTTTGGTTCTTAGCTATCAATTGTACACTCGAAAAAAAAAAGTTAAGCCTTTAAGATTTACACAGTTTGATTAATAGTAAGAGTTTCAAAATGAATGACATTTCAATGCAGTTGTTGTTCTATGTTTTATTACTTTGCAGTCTGACTACCATTTTGAGTACACAGACTGTGATGTTTTGGGCTCTCGATGGAGAGTGGCGATTCCCAACAAGCCTGAGACCTGCACTGGGCTACCTGATCCAGTCAAAGGCACCCACTGCAGTGAGTGAACACACACACTACCACTATAGATACAAAAAAAAGGAGCATTTTCTATCAATGCTGTGCTACCATGTGAAGGTTTTTCAAATCTAGAAAGGCATTAAGATAGTTGTTTTCCTCCTTTTGTCAGCGTTTACCTGCAACGAAGGTGAATTTCTGGACATGAGGACTCAAGAGTGTCAGAAATGCGTCGCAGGGACCTATTCTCTTGGGACGGGTGTTGCTTTCGACGAGTGGGACTCTTTGCCCACTGGCTTTATCAGCCACGGCATCAGTATGAACCTTGGAGACGCGCACATAAATTGTTCCAAGTGAGTGATTCATATAAGTATGAAAAATAAGAGCTACCGCACTCAGGATATGCAAACAAGTGCTAGTGCCTAAAATTCAAGATCAAGTGGATGGTTGAGCCATTCAACATTCACTTAACTGTAATTGCATGCGCGGAATGTTTTAGGTAGAAATCCTTGACGAGTCAGGACCTTGAATCATTTGGATTTAAAAAGAAAATGAAGAATAGACATTTGTGGAAACTGGCTTTAATGGAGACTCATTGCATGTGCCTCTTGCATTTGTTTAGTTCAACATGGATCCCGAAAGGTGATTATATTGCCTCTAACACAGATGAGTGCACTTCAACTCTTTCCTATGCTGTGAGTCTAAAGAAGCCTGGATCTGTGTCCTTCCAATACTTCTATCCAGACAACCACATGTTTTTTGAGTTTTATGTAAGTACTGTGGCTTTGCCAGTTACATTTTTGCCAAATATGTTTACAGAAGAAGACATTATGCTTAGTTAAAGAAATAGTTCACTCAAAAATGACAATTCTGTCAATAATTACTCACCCTCATGTCGTGTGAAATCCCTAAGACCTTTGTTAAGATATTTCTGATGAAATCCGAGACTTTTTGACACTGCATAGACAGCAACTACTATGTTCAAGGCCCAGAAAGGTAGTAAGAACATCATTAAAATAGTCCATGTGACATCAGTGGTTTCATTTGTTTAATTTGTGTTGGAAAGATGAATAAAGGCCTTATATGTTTGGAATGAAATAAGGGTAAGAAATTAATGATGGAATTTAAATTTTTGGGTAAACTATCTCTTTAAATTGCATTTGTATATAGTGCATTTTTATAGTTAAAATATAAATAGCATATAGGCAATATAAAATTAATAAATTGAGTTTTAAAATCACCACAAATGTGTTTCTGGTGGTATAATACCTTGGTAATGTTACATACTGCATGATATGGGATATGATATGCATGTGCTAACAGGTTCAGAATGACCAGTGTCAGTCTACAGAATCTCAAAGTCGTTGGATGAAGGTATCGGAAAGTGACTGGGATTATCATTATGTAAGTCTCTGTGTATGTGTGTGTGTGTGTTTTAAGAGCATACGTAGAATCCTCAGGCCTCAAACTCTTTTTTTACCCCCTCCTTTTTAACCAGGTACAGCTGAATAGTGGTAACAATGTCTTGTACTGGAGAACAACAGGTTTCTCTCTGGCTGCCAACACTGCCAAACCGGTTCTGCTGAAGAACATTGCCATCTCAGGTATTTATCTATTACGATTATTTGTGCACTGTATTAAAAAACGATGGCGTGAATTACTTTCAATGCATGAAAAATTTACTTAATAAATAACAATGGACCTTTTGTTCAGGTGTCTCATTTACATCAGAGTGTTTTCACTGTAAGCCTGGTACCTATAGTGATAAACCGGGAGCTGCCCGCTGTGCCCCATGCCCTGTTAATTCGTACTCTAATAAGGGAGCCACTGCGTGCCAACCCTGTGAGGCGGACAAATATTCAGGTGTGTAAAAAGTGAAGTTAATGGTAATTCAGGTCGTTCATCAGCTGCTATTGTTATCATATCACATTCATTATTGCATTACATTAGCATTGCATTAATTGTATTATTAATTGTTGATTTAATTATTGAATGATTTTGTGGTCAAACTAACAAACGTATCAGTCATATACTAGAAAGTGCATATTTCACAATCCATTTAAGCATAGTTTTTTTTTAATGACTGGTGGTCACCCAACAAGTGCTTTGTAAAGGGCTTTGAACGTTACATCTACATAGATGTGATCAAGTATTTAAATGTAAGCACATGAAAGTAAATGTTCATGTAAATGACCTGCACGCCCTAAGTGCCTATACTCTCTGAGATTTGCCTACTGTGTTTTATCACTTTATCTAAACGAGTGTGTGTTTTTCCTAATGCCACGGGCGTTTTCCTCTCTCCTGTGTGTGTTACTCCAGGAATTGGATCTGGAACCTGTCTACAGCGACCACCCTGCAAGACAACTGATTACTTCTATACTCACACACCGTGTGACTCCAGTGGTCAGGTACCATAAAAAATGTATTTGTTTTATTTAATTGATGCAACAATAATTGTCAACATCTCCAGCTGACAATATTTTTTTAATATTTAGACGCAGCTTATGTATAAGTGGATTGAGCCCAAAATCTGCAGTGAGAGTGTGGAGGGGGCAGTGAAGCTTCCAGCTTCAGGGAAGATGATGGCCTGCCCTCCATGTAATCCAGGATTCTTCTCCACCAACACCTCCACCTGTGAACCCTGCCCGCATGGCTTCTATTCAAATGGGACAGGTAGCGAGACAGCCAACAGACAACTATGAAAGTTTACGCACCTATGACAGCATATGCATCTCTGTTATATCTCTAGATAACAACACTAATGTGTATAGCACATTAAATGTGTGATTTAGTATATTATCGCAGTGACAGAATTCACTATTAGAAATCATTAACTCTCTTACATGTGTTCAGAATGTTCAGAGTGTCCTGCTGGAACGGAACCAGTCGTGGGTTTTGAATATAAATGGTGGAACAAAATGCCCAGCAATATGAAGAGTACAGTCTTCAGCTCAGAATACAGAAGCACTGAGAGGAGTACAGGTAAATATCACATCACTAGCTCTGCACACAATTTATATGAATTTGATATAATTTGATAATTTAATGTATGATTTTAAGTGAGCCATTGGTTAAGGCATATGCTGTTTTTAAAGTTTTTTTAGACAGAGGCATTCTGTCATATATGTTTGTGAGTTATGGGGGTTTTGTCGTAACAGGCTGGGAGGTTGCGGGTGAGTACATCTACACCACACCAAGCAATCAGGACTCTGACTACATGATGCTGACACTCACAGTACCTGGATACAGGTGAGCACACACGCATGTTAACAAAAAGCAACTTCATCTTATTAATAATCTCAATGCCTTATATGAACCATCAAGATTAAAAGGTTAGTTCACTTAAAAATGAAAATTCTGTCATTAATTGCTCACCCTTATGCCGTTCCAGACCTGTAAGTCCATTCATTTTTGGAACAAAAATGACAATATTTTTGATGAGCTTTCTCACCCTGCGCAGACAGCAATGCATGTACTATTTGAACAATGTCCGTATTATCTTTCAAACATTACAGTTGCATTGCTGTCTATGCAGGGTCAGAAAGCTCTTGGATTTCATCAAAAATATCTTAATTTGTGTTCTGAAAATGAACGAAGGTCTAAAGGGTGAATAATTAGTGACAGAATTTTAATTTCTGGATGAACTAACCCTTTAATGCTAATGAAAGAGATAACATGGGCTAATAATTTACTCAATAGGTGTTATTTTGTTTTTTCCTTTTTCCAGTCTGCCTACTTCCCTGAGTGAAGACAATGAGAGAGCTCAGCTTTCCAGAATAACATTTGTGTTTGAAACGAAGTGTACAGCTGATTGTAAACTGTATTTCATGGCAGTGAGTGTGACTGTATTTTATATCATTCTATATAGGACATTTGCAATTAGAGCTTAAAAAACTGTTTAACCAAGGCTACATCTATTTGATCAAAATTCCAGTAAAATGAGCAACATTGTGAAATATTATTATAATTAAAAAAAAATCTTGTTTTATTTTTTTATAAAACAGTTTAATATATATTATTAAATATAATATATATAGTTTAAATGTCATTGTGAGGGAAAAGCTAGATGCTGATTTGGTGCTTAAGAAACTTATTATTATTATCAGTACTGAAAACAGTTTGTGCTGGTTAATGTTTTTGTGGAATGTTTTTTCAGGATTCTTTGATTAATAGAAAGTTAAAAAAATATTTACTGAAAAAGAAAACTTTATAAGGGTCATTCCACCAAATCGGTCCCTTTTCGCATCCCTAAAAAATAATCAAACAGAGATTTAATATAACAGCAAATAAATGTGCAGTTTAAAAACATAACAACACTATGCATGATTCCATAAATCATTACATTAAAAAAAACTGTCATATAAATATTATTTTAAATAATTTAAATAGCATTCAAGGGTAAGGTTTTTGGCCTTGCCATTTTTAAAATGTAAATTAAAAAAATATAATCAGTATCTACAAGTAACACCCTTTCAAAGTGTACAATATGTGATTTTGTGAAGGTGACTATTAGCTAGCATTTAGCAAATTTGTTTGAAATCGTCAAACCTGTTACTTTTTAGAGTAACAGGTTTTGACGTGGGTAACAGGGATGGCTGATTAGGTTTGACCCTGTTTTTAAAGTTTAAAATTCAAACATTTTAAAGGTCACCCTATATATTATTAAGTTAATGCCTATATCATTCAGTGGCATATGAGTTCTAATTAAACTATAGTATTTGGTAACACCTGTGTTGGTAACAGGGTTGGCAAACATACCAAAACATGAGGTAGAAAAATAGTCATAAAATAATAAATTACATAGCCTGAGATGGCACAATACAATTCTTCATCATTTTAAGGTGTATTCATTTCATGATTTTTAAAAAAGGTATTGATTAAACTTTTTTTTTTTTTTCAATTTTTCAAAAATGGTACAATCAATTTTTTTGCCTTTATTTGCGGAGTATTAATGTCTAAGAGTTGTCTACATCTCTCCGCAGGGGCAATATGAATGGAGTAATATTGTGGAGAGTTGGTCTGGCACTACAGGGAAGCAGTCCTATTCTTATCTTATTAAAAGCAACGACACTGTTAGCTTAACCTGGGGTTTTCAGCGCACTGGAATCTTCAGCACAGTAAGATCAAACCGGAATCTTTCACTTCTTTTCTGTTTTGTTTTTACTTTTTTACAACAAAGATTTTCTATCCTAAAAAGCTTTGCTGATCTATGGCTGCGTGTCTGTCTTACAGAAAAATGAATACAGCTCTGACTATGCTAAGATCTACTCTGTTCACCTCACTAATGTGATCGGAGGTGTGGCTTCAGAATGTCGTCAGTGTGCTCTGGCTGCTGTTGACTCTAACTCTGCCTGCGTGCCCTGCCCTCCAGGACACTACATGCTGAATGGCACTGGAGTGTGTAGAAGCTGTCCCTCAAATACAGTCATTAGGCCCGAGCAGCCATTCGGAGAACAAGCCTGCATACCTTGCAGACCCAATACTTACAGTAACAAAGTAAGCATTATTCATTCAAACAAAAGAAGTTCAACTTTCAAAACTCGTTTCTAGACCATTTGCTCTGTTCCATTCCACAAAGGTGTTTTGTGTGAACAGCCCCTGTTCTTTCAGCTCACTGCCTTTGTTATTAAAAGGATAGTTCATCCAAAACTTCTGTCATTAATCACTCACCCTCATGTCGTTCCAAATCCGACCTTCATTCATCTTCAGAACACAAATTAAGATATTTTTGATGAAATCCGAAGTGCTTTCTGACCCTGCATAGACAGCATCACAATGCATTCAAGGCCCAGAAAGGTAGTAAGGACATCGTTAAAATAGTCCATGGGACATCAGTGGTTCAACCTTAATTTTATAAAGCTACAAGAATACTTTTTGTGTGCAGACCCCCAAAAATAGCGACTTTATTCAGCAATATCTTCTCTTCTGTGTTAGTTTTCGACACGTGTACAATGTACCATGATGCACACTCACGGATTTCATCAAAAATATTTTAATTTGTGTTCAGAATATGAACCAACGTCTTACGTGTTTGGAACGACACGACAGAATTTTTATTTTTGGCTGTCAGGTATTGATACAGTCTATCTAGCTTATGAACAGTACCTATTCCGGCCAGTAGGTGGGACTGTTGTCAGTCGACAGGTTTCAGATTCAGCATTATTGATTTAAAGAGCTGACGAGGTAATAATAAAACTGTTCAGCAATATTGAGAACTTATTTCTAGCTTCTGTGCTTAATAAACTGTACACAGTTTACAATGTGGCCCTATAAATGTATTGGTTTGGGGAAATTAATAAATAAATTGCAATAAATGCATTTTGAATGCACTCCTGTAGAATATAATAATAATTATATTGAATGAATGAATAATAATTTGTTGGGCAGTTCTGGTGAAGAGAATATTAATATAATTATTCATACAATGTAATTATTACCACTTGTATAATAATTCTAGTCATATTGAAGAATTTCTGACATTAAAAAAAACCTCATTGCCTGATGCATACTTGCTAAAGTAAATGATTAATCATTATTCACAATTGCTATTACATTTATAAAATAATATAGCATATATAATTTACAGTATATTAAAATAAAGATTTTTTTTTTTTTTAAGAATTATTGCATTTATTTATTAGTATATCTTATTATTGTGTATGCATATTTTTAGTTATAATGGTTTTCACAAATCTTGCACTTTCCAACTATTTTAAAAATCTTTTCACTTCTGATACATATGTTTGTCCTCTCCGTTCACAGGGTCGTTCTGCGTGCATGAGTGACTGTACATTATCACTGCATCATAAAGGAGAGATTCTGAATTATGATTTCCATCCGTTGGCAAATGTCACTGGCTTCCAGAGCAGCCCACGCTTCACCAATAAAGGGCTGCAGTATTTCCACCATTTCAGTGTGGCGCTGTGTGGGACAGAAGTAAGAGAATAAATTCGACCGCATTCAGTTTTTATAAATGACCAAAGTGTGAGTTGTGAAAGCTCAGAATTAAGCATTAAAGTGTGTCTCTTATCTAGAATAGGGCTCTCGCGTCCTGTGTGGAAAATGTGACTGAAAGCAAGAGGGATGTAAAAGGCTACATCTGTCAGTCTACCGTTGTGCCTTCTGAGGTCAGGGGTCAGAGTGTTGTGTCCTCTCAGCCCTTCAGTATTGGAGATACTTTAATCGGTGAGTGCTACCAATGCTTTGAAACATCTATCAAATAAACCTATCCCACTGGGTCCCTTGGAATCATCAGATGCAATTCTTTTTTATACTCAGGAGTGACAACTGACTCCAAATTGGATGACATCTCATCACTGGATGGCAACTTTCCTGTTGAATCAGAGCTGCCCGATGTCATATTCTACTATAGGTGAGTGTACTTGCTTGCAATGATTTGTGTTTTGTTTATTATAATGCTTACAAACATTTTTTGTTGACCTCAACTCAGTATCTTACTTGATTTACTTCAGATTGATCTGTAATGTTGTTTTTATGATGGTATCAACAGATCTGGAGAAACTACACAAGCATGTAAAAATGGAAGATCAGCCTCCATTAGGCTCAGATGTGATCCAAGTGTAACACAGAAGAACCAGGTTTCCCTACCAAGGTACAACATGAAAATAGCTTTTCCTTTTTAGTAGGACTGCTCAGTTAATCAACACAACACCAAAATCACAAAGGCTGTGATTGAATTATATACACTGCAAGGTGTATAGAAACTTTTTACCTCAACTGTATGTATTCCAACTCAGATGATGGAAGAATATCGCTCTTAATTGCTTGTTTTCTCTGTCTGTGTGCGTTTGGTGCAGCAACTGCTCAGAGGGCACCTGTGATGGCTGCTCTTTCCATTTCCTGTGGCGCTCCCAGTATGCCTGTCCTCTCTGCTCTGAGAGGAACTATAAGGAGATTGTGAGCGCTTGTATCCAAGGAATTCAGGTATACATGATAAACCACGTTTCTGAATAAGACTATTTTCCCACTCTGGATGTGTTTATATTACCAATTATTAGATGAATTAATTAAACGTGTGTATGTAAAATGTGTTTATGTTTCTCAGAGGACTACCTATGTATGGCAGCAACCTCTGAGGTGCACTGGTGGGGTGTCACTACCTCCTCAAAAGATCAGTGCCTGTGTGACACTGGACTTCTGGCTAAAGTTTGGTGTCTCCATTGGAACTATGGCTGCTATATTGCTCATTACCATCAGCTGCTACTTCTGGAAAAGGACACGCAAGTGAGAGTTCATTACAGAAAGTGATATTAAAAAATGAGACCAAAACCTGGTTTACTTACTTTAAAGGGGTCATCGGATGCAAAGTTCACTTTTACATGTTGTTTGAACATTAATGTGTGTTGGCAGTGTATGTACAAATCTACCCTATAATGATAAAAATCCATGCAGTGGTTTTTAATTCATCTGTAAAAATAATATCCCCTTTTTCAAATCAAGCCATTCTCAGATGTCTGTCAGTGTGGCGTCACACCCACAGAGGCCGATCCCACGATAGTTGATTGACATGAGCATCTTACCTCAGATCAGCTGTAACAGTCCGACCTCCATTGTTTCGATGCCGGAGCAGGGATGTAAGTTAGACAAGAATATCTCTGACTGAGCGATTGAGGTGTTGTGTTGCTGGATGTAATAAAAAACATAGTGATCGTCATTTACTCCCGTCATCTGAGCTGCTGAAGATGCAGTGGATTACATTTGTTTGTGTAGGGAATGCGCCTCCCGATCTACATAAATGTGTCTATGTTCGCGCAAATCATTTGTGATCCAGCTTCACCTACATCAGAAGTGAGTATAAGGGTTTTTTTTAAGAACCTCTGCAATCACCTTTCCTAATAACGCGCTAGTTAGCAAGTTTAGCTGCTAAACGCGGCTAAAGTAAACAATCTTTCCTAAAGAATCATATCAACTTGGAAAACGGGCATCCGATGACCCCTTTAACATCCAGTAATAAAATTGTTGAGGTGGAAAAAAAAAACAGGCAGCATACATGTGAATTTACCTAGGTTTAATTGGTTATTTAAAAACAAACAAACCAAAAAACTTAAATATATATATATATATGTATTTGTTTGTTTGTTTTTTAACACGTTGCATCTGGAATTTTAGGTTTTGGCAAAGACTTTATCATAATTCCATGAATTTAAGTGTAAAATCATAGTAGCTAACTGTACTGTACAACACTGACTTTGTACAACATACAACTTCAGACTGCCACAAAGTTGGAAATGAATGCATTATTTTATCTCTATAAGCCTAAATTATAGATAAATTGGGGATAAATGAAGGCTGCTATATGTATAAGAATATTCATACCCTCTCTTTAGGCTGCAGTATAAGTACTCAAAGCTAATGATGACTGCAGGAGATAAAGAGTGTGAACTTCCAGCTGCCGATAGCTGTGCCATCATGGAAGGAGAAGATGCAGAGGATGACCTCATCTACCTCTCCAAGAAATCTTTCTTCACTAAGATCAAGTCATTTTCCAGAGAGGTAAGGAGATCACAAAATTTAAATCACTTTGGCTGTACTATAAACTCTATAAACTATATGTGTTTAATGTTACAATAATAGTAGTAGTAACATTTTCTTGACAAAATTCTGTTGTTTTACAGAGAACGTCAGATGGCTTTGATTCTGTTCCTCTGAAATCATCAGCTGCACAGGAGATGGAAATGAACTAGACCTTCTCAGACACAGGGAGAGCCAGCAACAAATGCCTGGCCTGTCACGAGACATCCTTGAACAATGTTTTTGACAATATAACATCAATACTTTTATTTCCAAAGAGACTGAGCAAAGAAAAAAATGTTGAAAAACAAGTCTGCCTTGTACAAGTCACCCCAAAAACATGTGATTGTTTCAACTGCATCAGCAAACTGATAGCAAGACTGGCATAAGAAGATTTTAAAATACTTTTATGATATGAGTTTCTAAAAAAAAAAAGACCTACTGTATATCAATGTGTATATAGGCCAATGCAACGTTTTTATACCAAACACACATGCTTGCCCTAGTAAAAAGTAAATGTACTAAAATGTATTTAAAATGTATAAGTATACTACAAATACATTTACGTATTATGTACTTAATGAAAACACCCTGCAATTGTACTTTTAGTACACTAAACTGGTATAATTGTATGTAATACACTTTAACTGTGCAGAAGTAGTGCTGAAGTATAACTAAAGATATGCTTAGTATATTTTATTGTGCAACTATTGCAAGTATACTTTATAAATGTTGCATTTAAAAACCAATAATATTTAAAGATCACACAATCCTCATCAATAGTGACATTAAATGATATCATAGGCTAAATATTAAGAAATTTGCATTGTGCACAATTAGTACTCCAAATAAAGTTTAATCACAACTTTTTAAAAATAATTTTATATCAGTAAGTCTCAAACGATATGTCAGTAAATATGTTAATAGCCTCGAACTATACTTAGTATAAAATAAATGCATTTTAAATGTATTACTTTTTTACTAGGGTGTGAAAGATAATGCTGGAAAATTTACATTGCATTTGTTTGACGTCATTCTGTGATATGTATCAAATATGATATATTTTTCTCTTCATTTGGATCAGTGAAGTGTTTTCAAGAGTCTGAGAGCCTTACAAGTGCTTGCATATGTTGCATTTTTCTTTCTTTTTTTAAATCATTCAAATGTTTTGGCATACAAGCATTTATTGTGCAGACCTTTTATTGTTGTTTTTGTTATGTTTTTTGTATTTTAGGAAATGTCATCATGTTTGTAATAGTTTTAATGAAGAATACAGCATACTTGATAAAGCTAATGTGTCCATTGCTTATTAAATATTGGACTAACTATAATCAAACCAAGCTACAACAAGAAATCTATCTAGTTGTTATTTGCTAATTAAAATAATTTATCTTATGTTGCGTCAGTTTGTTCAATGCGGTGGCACAGACAGTGACCGTTTCTATAGTAACGAATGTAAACAATGAAACTATGAGCAGGTCCAAAATCATCTGATAGTTGTCTGAAGCGACGAAAGATGCCGAAAAAGAAAGGAAGCAAGGGCAAGGGAAAAGGGTAAGGATGAAAGACTAGTTTTAGGTTTGATTTATACAGTAAGCCTTTGACGTACTTGTTTGTCTAATTGTCTTTACACTTCACGTGTCTACAGAAAAGGTAAGAAAGATGGCAAACTGGAGTCTAAAGCCGACAGAGAGTCAGAGATCGAAAAGTTCAAATCAAACGCTGATTTATGGGAGGCGAAGTTTAATATCACGGAAATTTCGCGTGTCGAGTATCGCGAAGCTACTCGAGCGCTCGCCAAAGCAAATGAGGAGCTAGCGAACCAACAATACAGAGCCGAGAAAGACACAAACGATATTATTGCTTTTCTGAAGAGAACAGACCGTGAAAAGACAGCAACGGTTAGTCTGCCTTTGTTATGTTACATCCCTGTCATTCATGAGGCTGAGAAACATTTCAGTTTACCCACCTGTGCTGTTCATTTCCTACTAATTTGTCTCCAATAAGATTGCTGCATTAGAAGAGCAACTGAAAAGAGAAAAGGCAAAAGCTTCACAAGAGAAAGACCTTCTGGTAAGCATTTGGATATTAAGTTAATTTTTTTAAAGCATTAGCATTGTGTTAAACTGTTACAATTTAATTTCAAGAAGCTGTTATCATGCAAGTCTTGAGTTGCACCCTTCATTTGTTTCAACTGACTTTCTGTTTCAGGTGGCTGAATACATGCAGAAGATTGATGCTTTAGAAGAAAGGTTTAGACAGAGGTCAAGCGACTTCCAGAGGATGCAGGGCGAGCTTAAAACCATTAAGCATTATCGCAAAATAAAGGCCAATCTGGAAGAAGACCTGATTAGTGTACTGCACAGTTATTACTAATAACTATTTAATGTAGAAAGCAATGTAGATGCATAAAAACTTTAGAAATGTAACGTATGATGTGTTTCTTGTGTTTCTAGATGAGAGAAAAAATGTATATTGCTGCCCGTGGACATCAAAAGAGTCTGACGAGAACAGAGTACAAGTTTTACACAGCACGAGTGAGAAAACCCAAATGCATCCATTCATTAAAAAGACAGATAGTGCATAGAAATGTATTTTAGAAAAATCCTTTTGTTATGGATCTTTAGGTACTTAGATACCGTGGCATTAAAGTACACAGTCAGAGATATCTTCTTCTGTACAGATTCACCTTGAGAAGGAAGCGGAGCAAAAGATCACTCAGCTTGCAGAGCAAGCGCATCATGAAGCTATTGCGTAAGCAGCTATTCTTTTAATTCTATTACTGAATCCATTACTCATTCCCGTCATGATAGTTAAACACTGCATGTATGTGTATCATTTGTGTTTATTGGTATATATGAGTCAAATCCTCAGTTTTTGCTCCCAACAGGCAGCTCGGTACAGCATCACATGCTGTGTTCAAGGAGAATGTACGGTTGAATGAGGCACTGAATTATTATATGAAAGAGACAGAGGAACTGAAGAGGACAAATGTAGCCTTGACAGAGAAGAATGCTTCCCTTGCGCTCTTAAAGGTGCTACCACTAACACAATAGGGAATTTGACAAGATTTGAAAGAGACAGTTTCTCTTAAAGGAGAAGTCCACTTCCAGAACAAAGGTTTACAGATAATGTACTCACCCTCGTGTCATCCAAGATGTTTATGTCTTTCTTTCTTCAGTCGTAAAGAAATTATGTTTTTTGAGGAAAACATTTCAGAACTTTTCTCTGTATAGTGGACTGCTATGGTGCCCCGAGTTTGAACTTCCAAAATGCAGTTTAAATGCGGCTTCTAACAATCCCAAATGTGTTTGTGAACGATCCCAGCCGAGAAAGAAGGGTCTTATCTAGCGAAACGATCGGTTATTTTCATAAAAATAATACAATTTATATACTTTTTAATGTCAAATGCTCGTCTTGTCTTACTCTGCCTGAACTCTGTTTTTTCTGGTTCATGACAGTTAGAGTATGTCGAAAAACTCCCATCTCATGTTCTCCCTCAACTTCAAAACCGTCCTATATGGCTGTTTTACCTTTTTTGTTAAGGGTGTTTGATCTTCTTTGCATGTTCACTTTGCAAAGACTGGGTCGGTACTTCTGCAGCGATGTAGGATGATTTTGAAATGATTTTTGAGGTTGAGGGAGAAAATACGATAAGTTTTTCGACATTCCCTAACTGTCTTGAGCCAGAATACATAGAGTTCAGGCAGCACAAGACAAGATGAGCGTTTGAGTTTAAAAAGTATTTAAATTGTATTTTTTAAATGAAAATAACTGATCGTTTCGCTAGATAAGACCCTTCTTCCTCGGCTGGGATCGTTTACAACTGCATTTGGGATCGTTTGAAGCCACATTTAAACTGCATTTTGGAAATTTGCTGCTCAAAAAACATTTTTAAAAAACATTATTATTATTATTATTATTATTAGTATGTTGAAAACAGCTGAGTAGTATTTCTTCAGGTTTCTTTAATGTGAAGAAAGTTCATAAGAACAGCATCTGAAATGGAAATCTTTTGTAACAAGCTTTTGAATGGTTTAGTGTATAATGTTACAAAAGCTTTTTATTTCAGATAAATCCTGAAACAAAAAACTCAACTGTTCTAAACATTGATAAAAATAATAATAAAAATGTTTCTTGAACAGCAAATCAGAATATTAGAATTATTTCTGAAGGATTGTGTGACACTGAAGACTGGAGTAATGATGCTGAAAATTTAGATTTGATCACAGGAATAAATTACATTTTAAAATATATTAAAATAGAAATAAATTATTTTAAATAGTATATATATTTTTTACAATATTACTGCTTTTGCTGTATTTCAGATCAAATTAATGCAGGCTTGGTGAGCAGTAGAGACTTTTTTAAAAAACATTATAAATCTTACTGTTCAAAAAATTTTGACTGGTAGTATATATATCACAATAATATTTCTTACTAAAATGCATAAAAATCAGAATTCTATAGTTATTATTGTGGGGGCAAAACATATAATGCATTACAATTATGACTGAAAGATGTACAAATAACATTCCTCAAAAGCCTAATGTATCATATTTGATACTCACTTTTAACATATATATATTTTTTAAAATTATGTATCGATAATCATGTAAACACAGGTTGGTTTAGTACATTACTTGTTTATATTAAAATACTACTAACAATACAAAATGTATTCTTACGTTTACTAAGAGAGAAATTTGTGCGTCAGTATGATAGAGTAGGCTTTATAGAGTTAACTAAGCTGGCTTTCAGAGATGCTCATGTTTGCCATTGTTTTCAGCACATTGCATCTGTCCAGTGATGTATTCTGACTCTCCAACTGATTCATTCTGCAGGAGACAAATGAATTGATGAGAAACGAAAGCGATTCCCAGCTGAGATCCCAACAAAATGAGATCTCCGAGTTGAGGTCTAAATTGGTCACACTTGAGCAAGCTCTGGGCATCATGTCTGGGGAGTTTGAACAGGAGAGAGAAGAGGTGGAGCGGCGTGCCATGGTCAGCATGCAGGCCAACAGCGCAGACCTCGAGAGGTTGGAAATGCTTCTAGCTGCCCGTGAGAAGGAGCTGGGCCAAGTGAAACGGCTGGCGCAAAACATCATTGAGCAGCGCAAAGAACTTGAGCTCTTCTTTCACGAAGCTCTTGACCATGTGAGGAAGGAAATAAGAACACAGCAACAACACTACAGGTTTGCTCAAGTTATGAAAACTAAACACAGCTGTGAAATATCCTTTAATAGAGCATTTTGGAAGTGCTTCAAGCATTTGAAGATGATCTTGTGTGTAGACAGGAGGCTCTGAAGGCCTATCGCTGGAGAATGAATGAGGCTCGGGTTGGAAGGTTGGAGTATCCTCGTATACGGACCTTCTCTAATGCCCCGCACAGCACCAATGATGTTCAGACTGACCTGGAAGAAGCTGACAAATGGTGTGAGAGTTTTTAGTCCAGAATTTCTAATTGCTCTTAAGATGCATAACTAATCAAAATTATTATGAAGATGAAAATGATCTGGTGTCATTTTAGGAGCAACTTGAAAAGCTCCAGTGTGGATATTTCTGATCTAACATGGGAGCAGAAAGAAAGACTACTCAATCTGCTTTTTGCTAAATTGAATGGACAAAAAACAAGGTAAAAAAAAATAAAAAATAAAAAATAAAAATAATATATATATATACTGCCAGAAAAAAAAATTGGAAAGAATTCTCATATGCTCAATAAAGGCTGTAATATTGTGAAATATTACTAGAGTTTAAAACAATGTTTTCTATTGAATATATTTTAAAATACAATTTATTCCTGTGATGCTGAATTTTCATCAGCCATTACTCTAGTTTTCAGTGTCACATGATCTTTCAGAAATCATTCTAATATGCTACTTTATTACTTTTATGATCAGTGTTGGAAACAGTTGTGCTGATTCATATTTTTTTTGGAACCTGTGATTCTTTTTTCAGGATTATTTGATGAATAAAAAGTTAAAAAAAACAGCATTTATTGAAAATAGAAATTTATTTTAACAATATAAGTTTTTGCTATTACTTTTTATTAATTTAACACATCCTTGGTGAATAAAAGTATTAATAAAAAAAAAAAAAAAAAATCTGACCACAAACATTTAAATGGTAGTTTATATTTTAAAAAACATTTTTATTTTAAATAAATGTTCTTCTTTTTAACTTTTATTTATTAAAGAATCGTGAAAAAAGTATCACAGGTTCCAAGAAAATCTGATTAATATGACACTGAAGACTGGAGTAATGATGTTGAAAATTCAGCTTTGCATCACAGGAATACATTTTAAAATATATTCACATAGAAAACAGTTATTTTACGGTTTTTTTTGTTTTTTGTTTTTTGTTTTTTTTAAATATACACTGGTATATATGTTATTATGAATGTTATTGTTGTTAACCAAAATATGTATTTTGCTTTATTTTATTAAATATTTAAATTAACATTAAAAACAGAGGAAAGTATTGTCCATAGGAATGTGTGCTGATGGTAAAAATGGATTTGGATATTGCACTGTTGCTCTGTATGAAAGACATTTGCTCGAAATGACAGTACCAAATTTAAAAAATATATATATAGCAATGCCATGCTGTCACTCACTGAAACTGCATCCAGAATTGAGATTTTGATTCTCTTAGGCCTGGATTTCTTTGCATTTCACAAATTCCTTGAAGCAGTTTAGGGTCCCACATGCTTACAGATTGTTTCATGCTTGTGCGAAAGTATCTTGGTTTCTGTAGTTTCTGTAGAGTGCTGCAAAGCTTTTGTGGTTCATGACATCTCTGCAATTTTTTTTTCCCCTGACAGGAAACCAGTCCATCTTCCAGCTCTACCAACATCTTCCTCTGAGAAGATCCAGGTTAGCAGTGATGCAGGGTAAGACCCCAACACTGTGATGGATAATAACACTGTGATGTCCTTTTACAAAAAATAATTATAATGCTATTTTATTGTCTTCCAAGTGCTAAGTCAAACCATTTTTCCTTCGCAGGTTTACTGAAGAAAAACGTAGCCTGACATTTATAACCCAGATGCCAATGCCAAATATGACCTCTGACCCCAGTGTTCTACCAGCACTTAAGAGCACCTGACTGTGAAACTTCTCATATAGTATTATATTTGAATATTTCATTTAAAAATACAGGACAACACTCTGAGGTCGGAGGTCCCAAATTTCATACTCACATAAATAGCAGGTACTTCGGTGTAATGGAATTCCCTGCAGTAAAATCCCAAAAATATATAAAAACACACATCTTTAAACAAATATATTCTCTCCCTTCTCCGTCCACTGATATATTTTGTTATTGTTTTATTAGGTTCAGTCTGCGGTGTTAAATTATGATCTTTTTTTCCTCTGCTCATTACTAAATTCTGTAACTACATTACCAGTCAAAAGTTTTTGAACAGTAAGATTTTTAATGTTTTTAAAGAAGTCTCTTCTGCTTACCAAGCCTGCATTTATATGATCCAAAGTACAGGAAAAACAGTACAATTTTGAAATATTTTTACTATTTAAAATAATAATTTTCTTTTGGAATATATTTTAAAATGTAATTTATTCCTGTGATTTTAAAGCTGAATTTTTAGCATAATTACTCCAGTCACATAATCCTTTAGAAATCATTCTAATGTTTTGATTTGCTGCTCATAAACATTTATTACTATGTTGAAAACAACTGAGTATGTTTTTTTCAGGTTTCTTCGATGAATACAAAGTTCAGAACAGCATTTATCTGAAATAGAAATCTTTTGTAACGTTATGTCTTTACCATCACTTTTGATCAATTTAAAGCATCCTTGCTAAATAAAAGTATTAATTTCTATCATTTCTTTCTCAAAAAAATTATATAAAAAAAACTTTTTATTTCAAGTACATGCTGAAATAAAATAAATGTACTCAACTGTTTTAAATACTGATAATAATAATAATAATAAATGTTTCTTCAGCATCAAATCAGCATATTATAATGATTTCTGAAGGTTAATGTGAGACAGAAGACTGGAGTAATTATGCTGAAAACGTAGGTTTGGTCACAGGAATAAATTACATTTTATAACATATTCAAATAGAAAACAGTTATTTTAAATAGTAAAAATATTTCACAATTTTACTGGTTTTGTTGTATTTTGGTTCAAAAAAATGCAGGCTTCGTGAGCAGAAGAGAATTCTTTAAAAAAAAAACATTTTAAAAAATCTAACTGGTAGTGTATATTGTTAGTTTTTTCTTTTTCTATCTATCATGTGTCTATACAATAATTTTTCTTATTTGTTTTTCTTTGTGTTCTTTTAAAATGACCTTGAGTGAATGTTTTTTGTTTTTTTTGTATAAATAAAATGCTTTAATGTAAAAATGAAACCATAAATATAATATTATTACTCTAATAATAATTTTTCCCTTAAAAACAAATAAAAAACATGTAATATTGATGATGTCTTGTAGATAGTTTTTCAACATGTTCCATTATGTGCATCAAACCACCGAAAACGATTTAGCGTGGTATAAATATTGAATTCAGTGACTTGCATTAAACGTTTCCGTGTTTCTTTTATTTATTTATTGTGTCCTGTATCCTAACACATCAACAACCTCTGTGTATGTGTAAAAAGTGTTGCAGGGGGCGCAATTGAGAACTCACTATGCTTTTTTCTCTCTACTGTGACTTTCATTTGTAACAGCAGGGAGAGAGACGCAGACGGGATAGTGCTCGAAATCACCGCGACCCGGAACCGAGCAACTTCTGAACACTCGCATTCCAAGAATATTTGGAGCCGTTGGCATGAATTAAACGCACCTAGCTGGTTCGTTCTCGAGTCTCCGCGTGCACGGTCGACTTTATCGGTCGTTTACTTTCCGTTTTTGATTGTTGCAAGAAAAGTCAAACGCCTTGAATCACAGGCAGGCGAGCCAGGGAAAGCAGAAGTCTGAACTCGCCTCGGGCGCTCGTTCTGCAGGCATGTCGCAGAAAGAAAGACCCACTTTCTATCGCCAGGAAGTCAACAAGACGATATGGGAGGTCCCTGTGCGATATCAGAACTTGTCTCCCGTCGGCTCTGGTGCATACGGATCTGTTTGGTAAATATTTATCTGTTCTTTCGATGGCGGAACGATGTGTCCCATTCATTCTTACGGGCCCGTACAGCATTGCACTGCGTTAGCAAACTTGCTAATAAGACCAAAGTCCGTAGTTTGTTATGCAAGAGCAATTGCTAGTTACAAGAAGCTGGTTAAAAGTGCCTGTAGTGTTGCAAAGTGTTTTACCGTGTGAGATTTATGCTTTATAAACATTTAAAGTCGCGTATGTTGCGAAAGCCACCTCGCGTGCACGCACGCATGCCACCTCAGTTGCAAAGTAATAGACCTTTACGGTGTACAGGCAACGTGATGCACACGTTAAAATAGTCGAACTCGATGCACTGCAAAGTTGTTTTTCTTGTGAACTGCGATGGCTGTTAATGATACACAACCACAGTTTCTTTATTCGCCCTACTTAGTGGTGTAGTGTGGTCTTAATGCGGACATCTGGTGGGGTCTGTCCTGAATGAGGTCACCCCGCATATGATGCATCATGAGTGTGTCTCCAGAAATAAGGGAGCTGCCGTTTTGGCCACCTTAGTGCGCTTGTGTTGCGCAGAATTGCTGTATTTGTAGGTTTTGAAACGCAGCCAGTGAGTCAGAGCTGCGTGTAATTTCAAGACTGTTGTCAGTGATTCATAGCACTTTATTTTCTTGTTTGCTTGTAGTAACACCCCGGATGAGGTGAAGCACTGGGTTTATCTTATGTTGTTATCTTAATCGCGTGATTAATTCCTCTGGATTTCTCGTTTGCTTTGTTTGGTTGCGATGAGGAAGTTTGTCGGTTATGTTTTCTGACACAGTTGGATTTATGATTCACTTAAAAGGTGCACTCAGTAATTTGTTGCTAATTCACAAAACATTGCAGGTAAGTAAATGAACCACGCGTCCAAGAAAAATAATTAAAATTAGATTTAGACCAAATGGGGTGTAATCTCCAGATTTACCTGTCTGAAAAAGCTGTTTTATTCTACGTGGAGCGGGTCGCCCACTCACGATGTTGACATCACATGACTGGCCTAGTACGTCACGCAATCAAAACGAAGTTACATTTACATTATATAACGCTTTCAGTCAGCACTTCAGATAACAAAGAAAAAAATAAAATCCAAAACTATCCACCTTTTTCCTGAGTAACTGATAAGCGCCACTATGATGGATTCTAACTTCCGTTTAGATGCTCTCATGTCATCAATCGGCCATATTGGCTACACAGAACGTAAACATTATCGCTGAACCGATCGGAATTCACAAATTTTGCTGATTAGGGCTGGTGAAAATGGTCAGTTATTATCATGTTTTGGGCTGTATCAATTGGCCGGAGCGGGAAAAATATTTGGAGTACTATAGACTGCCAAAAGTTATAACAAATCAAGGAAAAGACTGTTTTAGGAACAAAAGGTGTTTGTGGTTGGCCCAACTAAACAGGATTACCAGAGCAAGAATCTTGACAACATTCGTGTTTGTTTTTATCATTTCCAGTCAGGTAGGTAAAATATTAGGCTAATATCTTAATTCATACTTCTCGTACATATCTTTACCACCTTTTAACTTTAGTTTGTCAAAATATTACAACCTTGACCCAGATGTTGGGTTGAAAACAACCCAACTTGGGTTATTTTGCAACCCAGTGCTGGGTAGACATTGGACAGAACACATCCCGGGTTATTTTGACCCAGCTGGTTGGGTTAAATGTTTTACCCCACATGATGGGTTGTTTTATTTAAGTCAGCTATTGTTTAAAAATTATTATATTGCTGGCTTAAAATGGGCTGTAAATTAAAAATCACACAGAGAGTTATAGAGGCAACAGCAATAATCAAAAAAAATGGACAAATGAACTATTCAAGAACACACATGGACAGAAATATAAGACAAATTGAATTTATTTGTGTGAATACAGCATAGTTTACAATGTTACATACATTAACAAGCATTTTAGAAGAGAATGGCAACATTTAAAAGTAGCATTTTAATTAAGTGTATTTAATCATTCTCTGTAATCAGTTTTCACTGAAATGGTTCTAATTGTTGTGCAGATGTGTTGGCGAAATATAAGCCGTTGATGGGCTGCTGTTCGCTGGGGGAACTACCAATCTCAGACCACCTTCTCAATATGATTTAGCAGCTTTCACATGTTTTTTCCTTCGTTTAGACAGCATAAATCAGCTGAAAAACATATTCAGTAGTACATTAACCGTGCAATCAATGCTGTTGTTTACATCCGAGTATCTCCAATATGGCCACGTATCCAGGTACCTGACCAAACCGTAATGTAGGTGCAAACCCTCTATTATTAAAATGAAAGTTTTTAAATATAACTAAAAATAAAAATGTGTGAGATAAGCTGTGCGTTAACATGACTATAAACACCAAGAAATGTAAAGCATCTTTCCGTTATGAAGCGGACTTCTGCTTTCAGGAAAAAGGTGGATACATAAACAAAAACGTACTTATTTCTGCAGCACTAGTGCCACCAAACAGAAATGTAAAAATGGCCATTGTCAAAACACTCATTGCCATGTCAAGTGCTCAAAGAAGCACTTCGGTGTTTTGAAAATGACACGGATTTTAGGAAATCAACCTGCAAACAGTTTATTTGTTCTGTATATTAAAAAAGGAAGTATTTTTACTTTGCAAATATTGCACATTTCAGCTTTTGGCTGTAATCAGCACTTGTCGTGACCGATGTTTTTCTGAGGAGATGTGACCTTGTTTTAACCAGTCATGTTTGTGCACATCGAAAGACTTCTTTGGTTTCTTCCTTAACCTCAAAACAAGCGTTACCTCACTCTTTAATGTTTGCAAATGATTTTCAGAAAGGTCTCTGTGATATTAAACAGACAGGTGTTTGAAGGCCAGGCTCATTTTCTAAATTACTCCTACTCAGGGCAGACAGGTTGTTTATGCACCAAAGTGACTGTTAGAAGTTGCGATGCTAGGCAACCGTGCTATCTAGATTATATTTCATGGCCCCCTTATTGTGTCTGTGTAATTGAATATCTGATGAACAGATTGCACAGGGTTTGAAGTGCCAGGCTCATCTCTCAGCTTATGCAGTGCATTCACAAAAGCGAAGCACTGAGATTTTCTTTGATAAGATCTATTAGTTCTCTCAGTCAAGTTAATCATGTAAAGTATCCTATGGTTCTTGAAAGGTTGAATATCGTGAAACTCACTGTTAGGACTACTTCATAGGTTGTGATGGGCAGTGTGTGAGAAATTTGCCCTTGAAAAAGTGGTTTGTGATTAATAGGTAAGTTTCACCATTTAGTTCCTTCTGTAAACCTTTGGTTATTTCCATGAGGAAGTGAGAATCTGTCCGGTTTCTGTTTCAATCAGAGTTAAATGAGTGCCTTTTATACGCTGACTTCTACTTCCAACCGTCTTTAACTTTGGTCTTGTTGTAACATGTTGGAGTTTCAGTTGTGCAACAAAGTGAAGTGTGACGGCATGTTTGAATCATATGTGTTTCAGCTCTGCGTATGATGAAAAGACAGGACTGAAGGTTGCTGTGAAGAAGCTGTCAAGGCCGTTTCAGTCCATCATCCATGCCAAGCGGACCTACAGGGAATTGCGGCTACTCAAGCATATGAAACATGAGAATGTGAGTTTGGGTCACATGTATTATCAAACTGACAAGGCAGAGTGGTGGATGGCAGTCCCAATGCTTAAAGCCTTTGTTCATCCAAATATTAAAAAAAAAAAAACTGTCATTATTCTTATACTCACCCTCATCTCTCTTCCACAAAACGAGATATATTGCGGGCTTATATTCATTTCGTAATGAGGACTGGGCGATAATCCTTAGTCAGGATGGTGTCATATTTAATTTTTGAAATAATCGAAAATGAGACTTTGAGAGATAGAAGTGCATGCCAGTTGTTCAGCTGATGAAACATATAGTTGAGGTCAAAAGTTTACATACACCTTGCAGAATCTGCAAAATGTTAATTATTTTACCAAAATAAGAGGAATCATACAAAATGCATTATTTTTTTATTTAGTACTGACCTCAGTAAGATATTTCACATAAAATATATAATCCACAAGAGAAAATAATAGTTGAATTTCTAAAAAGGACCCCATTCAAAAGTTTACATACGCTTGATTCTTATTATTGTGTTGAATGACCCACAGCTTTTTTTATTTTGTTATAGTTGTTCACGAGCCCCTTGTTTGTCCTGAACAGTTCAACTATCCATTGTTCTTCAGAAAAATCCTTCAGGTCCCACAAAATTCTTTGCTTTTTCAGCATTTTTGTGTATTTGAACCCTTTCCAACATTGACTGTATGATTTTGAAATCCATCTTTTCACACTGAGGGCAACTGAGGTATGCAACTATTACAGAAGGTTCAAACATTCACTGATGCTTCAGAAGGAAACACAATGCATTAAGAGCCAGGGGTGTAAACTTTTGAACAGAATGAAAATGTGTACATTTTTTTTTATTTTGCTACAGAAGAAGCTACAGAAGATACTTACATGTTTCCCAGAAGACAAAATAAGTGGAATTTACCCTGATCTTCAAATTCAAAAAAGTTTTCACCCCCCTGCTCTTAATGCATTGTGTTTCCTTCTGAAGCATCATTGTTGGAAATGGTTTAAATATACACAAAAAAAAAAAAAAGCTGAAAGACCAAAGAATTTGTGGGACCTGAAGGTTTTTTTTGAAGAACAGCAGGCAGTTTAACTTAAGGACAAACAAGGGACTCGTGAACAACTATCACTAAACCAACAAACAAACAAAAAACAGCTGTGGATTATTCAGGTCACAACACAGTATTAAGAATAAAGCGAATGTCCTTTTTATAAATGCATTTAAAAAATTTCATTTTATGTGAAACATCTTATTCAGGTCAGTACTAAATAAAAAATTACATGAATTTTGTATGATCCCTCTTATTTTGGTAAAATACTTAACATTTTGCAGATTCTGTATGTAAACTTTTGACGTCAACTGTATTTACAAAATGCTTTTTTATTTAAATTAACAAAGTCTATTTCTCACAGCCTTGTTTTCATTTGCAGAAAACTCAATATGGCATCTAACCTTATTAAGTTCTGTCAGGCAACCTACAATTTCTAAATTAATAGAATGTTAACAAGAGTTACTGTGCAAGTCCTTTTTGAGTTGGGTCTCCAACATAATTCACAGTAAAAAAAAATATTCTTTGAAATCATAAAAGGTCAGTAAAAGGATGTTTACTGTAAAATAGCAGCGACGTGAAATTGGAAATGTGGGTTATTATACCCTTAAATCAAGCCCTGTCATTGAGCTGCTGCTTGCTCTAGGGGCTCTGGAACATCAATTTTCTCACTATATCCTTTGAAAACACCAGCAAATTTTGAGCAGCCCCTTCTCTGCTATTAGAGTTTAGTAGAGCCATTATTCTATTTGTCACAATGAAATGGGTATTAAAACATAATAATTCCTTTCATGCTTTTATTATTTTAAATTGGGTTATTATGGGTAATTCAGGGAATTCTATATTTTCCCTGTCAGGATATGCAATGAAATCTTAATGTAAGACTGTACATGCTGTACTAAATGATCCTGACTGGTGTTCTTTGCACTTTGTGCTTGCAGGTGATTGGGCTGCTGGATGTTTTCACACCTGCCACCAGTCTGGAGGAGTTTAATGATGTGTGAGTCAGACAATTACTTCCTCGCTAAGAAACCTTTTCACTGGACTTAATGACTTTTTTTTTTTTTTTTATTCTTTGGTTATGAAATGACTATACTTTATGCAAGTGTGAATTAAACTATAGGAAATAGTCCACTCAAACATTTGAGGTCGATATTTTTTTTTTGTTTGATTTCCTTTATTCAGCAAAGGCACATTAAATTGATTAAAAATGACCGTAAGGACATTTATATTGTTGTAAAAATGTTTTAAATACTGTTTTTTTTTTTTTTTTTTAAACTGTCTATTCAGAATCCTGAAATAATCTAGTAAAAAAATGCATCACTGTTGCTATTTCACTAAAATGTTATGTCATTGAAAATGAAAATTGTCATTAATTCACCCTCATGTCGTTCCAAACCTGTACGTCCTTCGTTCATCTTCTGAACACAAATTAAGATATTTTTGATGAAATCTGAGAGCTTTCTGACCCTGCATAGACAGCAACCGACTGTTTTAATACTCGCAATAATAATTTCGCAATAATACAGTTTTTTTTTTATCAAATGCTAAATGTAGCCTTGGTGAGAGTTTGTCAATAACATACGACCCTGAACCTTTGAATGGTACTGTAAATTTGTTCAAAAAATCATTTTCTTGCAGACAGGTGGTCACAAAGTGGCTACGACACATTAAAAATAGAAACTCTTTGTCTGCCAACTGAAGGTGTGACAGCAAACCACATCAGAGGCTTCCTGTGTAAACAACTGTGTTGATCATAATTAGAGCAATTTGGTTTCGATGCACTGTGACCTGTCCTTTAGTACAGCTTTAATATAATCACTCCTGTGAATGTTTTTGGGCTCTAGTGGTTTTATGGCGCTTCAGGTTTCCACAGAGACTGAGGTTTTCGTGCTGCCTAGCTCCAGCCTAGCAGCCATGGGTTAGTGGGGAATGCTAAGGATGCAACCAGGTTGTAAAACCAGATGCTGCAGTGACTTAACATCGATTCTGATGCCAAAAATAGACCTGACGCACAGTGATGGATGGAGGGCATCCGTACTTTGCTTTGGTTTTTTTAATTTGTCTGCGCACGTAAAAGTGATGCATATTTGTTTGCTGGTTCTAATCTGTGTTTTTCCCCCCAAATCTTTGTGGGGGTTGGATGTATTTGTTGATTATCTCTAATGCCGAGTGTGTCTATTGGGTGGAGAGTATTTCTGGGATTAAGTGTGGCTTATTTTAAGCTCTGCTGTGTGTCGCACCACAGTGGCTCTGTTTGACCTGTAGCTCCACCCTCTTGCCAAGAGGCAGTGCTTATTTAAACTCTACTGTGGGTTGCCATGAGGTGTTTGTTTGATAGGTTAAAGATTGTAATAAAATCTAATTGTTAATGCGCCTGAACATACTGTGAGACGCCAGCTATTTAATAGGCTTATGAATGCCCAAACAAGTATTTGAAGTATTAATTTACTATTGTAAGGAAAAAATATTGCGAAATATTGATTATATCATTGTGTCAGCACAGCCCTGGTTTATATCTCCCTGTAGCTTCCTGTTTCCAGACAGTAAGTATTAAAATATGTGTGAGCAGCTACCCTGGTATATTTACTTGAAAACCGGTCTTGAAGTTCACAGTAGTTAGAAGTTCCTCCATGGCCAGAATTTGTGTCAAGTTGTTCCTCCACTTTGGAAGCACAGTCAGCCTTGAAAGCAAAACAAGATTAATGGATTTATCAAAACAGAACTAAATGTTCCCTACATTTCAGGCTGTGCTGTCACTCCCAACAACAGGTTAAACAGTTGGCAGGAGAATAACATTCTTGCGTTCTGATTGGCAGGTACCTGGTGACTCATCTAATGGGTGCTGACCTGAATAATATTGTCAAGTGTCAGAAGCTGACCGATGATCATGTTCAGTTCCTTATTTACCAGATCCTGCGAGGGCTTAAGGTGAAACTGCACTTTTTATTTTCAGTACTGTAACGAACACAAACAAGAATCACTTAAGTCATATGTCAATAAGATGTAATTTGATTCTGTCACATAACCTAACAGTTTTTTCCCTATTTTTCTTTTAATTTTACCAGTACATCCATTCAGCCGACATAATTCACAGGGTAAGTGTTCACTCAGGCATATGAGATATGGCCTGCAGGCTTTTTCTTCTCAGAAAATTTGGTGTGTGTTACCCCGTGGAGCCAGTTTCCCCTGGCATCACCATGTTGCATGCTCAGGCCTGCTGTTGTGTATAGACTTAAGCTAGAAATGTGTTCTGTTTTAAAGGAATAGTCTGTTGTATTTTCAGCTTGGTGCTTGAGGACAGCATCGTTGCCATGCTGTTGATTACCACAGAAAATAATTGCAATCTCATATCACTTAAAAAAAGGCATTTTAATTTGTTTTAATGAACTTGAATGAATTTGAAGGTGAAAGTGTTTTGTCTCTGGTAATTGAAATGCAAAAAGATGTTACATCTATACATTGTTTTCATAAATGGCTGCAAATATTCCTTTAAAATGGTTGTTGTGGTATACAGAAACTGTAAAGTAATATTCACTAATTGTTTCCTAGGACTTGAAACCCAGTAATCTGGCAGTAAATGAAGACTGTGAACTCAAGGTGAGTCTGTCATTTGTTTTTATAGTTGTACTTTTGCTTGTAATGTGGTTACTCATTACATCATGTAGTTAAAAGTAAAATTACATTATGTATTTCCCCACTTTTTTTTTTTTTTTTTGTATCTCAGATCCTTGACTTTGGTCTGGCTCGACACACAGATGATGAGATGACAGGGTATGTGGCCACAAGGTGGTACCGTGCTCCAGAGATCATGCTTAACTGGATGCACTACAACATGACAGGTAACACAACTACACCCACATCTGATACAATACAAACAGACTCATTCTGAATCCTCATCAGTGGAGAAAAATGCTTTTTAGAACCAGATAGTGTAGATCTCTTATGCACAAGTGTCTTATTTAAATGGATATAAATGTATCTTATGTAAAATATTTTTTTCTATGTAATTTATTAATGTTTAGCAGCCATTACTCCGGTCTTCAGTTTCACATGATCCTTCAGAAATCATTCTAAAATGTTGATTAGGTGCTCTGGAAATATTTTTTTAATAATAATCAGTGTTGATAACAGTTGTGCTGCTTAAAGAAATAGTTCACCTAAAAATGAAAATGACCTCATGATCTACTCACACTCAAGCCATCCTAGATGTGTATGACTAATTGAATACAATCGTCTGTTATATTAAAAACAATGTCTTGGTTCTTCCAAGCTTATAATGGCAGTGAATGGGGTTTAAGATTTTGATTCCCAAAAAAATTGCATCCATCCATCATAAAAAGTGCTTCACATGGCTCCAAGGGGTTAATAAACACCTTCTGAAGTGAAACTATGTGTTTATGTAAGAAAAATATCTATATTTAAAATGTACGTGCATTCTAGTGGATGACGTAGGCGTAGTGTAAGCTACGGTGAGAAGTGACGAACACGGAAGCGAAGAAGAGAGAGTAAAACAAAACACCGATCATGAATTAGAAGTACAAAATGAGGATTTGCAAAGAAAAATGACAGAGGATTTCGATACAAACTAAGAGGTGACTGGTTTTCCTTTGCTAAACAAAGGAAACATTGCTTTTTTTGCTCCTGTAAACAAAACTTGGCTCTCGCGAGACTAGCATATTCTCACCAGAGCTTACACTACAGCTATGTGAGATGCAAGAAAATAACAGTGAAAGAAGTGTTAACCGTAGCATATTTTGACATGGGGCTAGTTGCGCTCACGAGCCCTGCTGTAAATTGTCAGTGTTGCCAGATCTTCATAGAAAAAAAGGACCAAAAAAAAAACACCCAAATGCTTTGTTTTATAACACCAAAAAAAAATCAGATACCTTATGTCCGCAACAGACCACTTTAATAACTCCATAAAGTGCCTAGCTTCATGAGCTAAGACCAAACTACATGCCTAAAAGCGCTTGTAAATATGAGGACATGGCAACACTGCGAGACGCTCTCTAAAGCAGCCTCCCGAGCACAAACAAAAGACAGCACGTCACTAGTAAATAATAGTAATTTACTCACCCCCTTGCCATCCAAGGTGTTCATGTCTTTCTGTCTTCAGTCGTAAAGAAACTATGGTTTTTAAGGAAAGCATTTCAGTATTTTTCTCCATATAATGCACTTCAATGGTGCCCCCCGATTTTGAACTTCCAAAATGCAGTTTAAATGCAGCTTCAAAGGGCTCTAAACAATCCCAGCCGAGGAAGAAGGGTCTTCTAAAATTTGTATACTTTTGAAGCACAAAAGCTTGTGTAACACTAGCTCTGGAATGCACCTCCATGATGCTACGTACTACAGAATCACGTCGAAAGGTCACGTGCAAAGTAGGCCAAACTATAGACCTAGTGTTTACACAGCGAACGTGCAAAGACTAATGAAGTGCAAGTAAGTCAAACGCTGTTTACAAACAAAAAGATACAACAATGTCAGACGATTCTGAAGTTGTAGGAGAAAATGAGATGGAGTTTTTTGCCATACCCTACCTTTTTGAGCCAGAGTACACAGATGATGAACGATGACAGAGAGAGGAGACTGCTGCGGCGACACAAGTCTCTCAAGCCTCGGGCAGACCACGTACAAACGAGACATGGTGGTGCATGTGTAGAAATTGCCAACCATTGCCAACGGAGCAGGAATCTCAATGCTGTCAAGAATGGACCATATCAATTTCACTGTCGGAAAGAATCAGCAAGTCAGGTGGTGAGTCGCGCATGACCTTTCGACGTGATTCTGTAGTACGTAGCGTCGTGGACGCGCATCCCAGAGCTAGTGCTACACAAGCTTTTGTGCTAAAAAAGTATACAAATTTTAATTTTTCAAAAAATTACAGATCATTTCGCTAGATAATACCCTTCTTCCTCGGCTGGGATTGTTTAGAGCCCTTTGAAGTTGCATTTAAACTACATTTTGGAAGTTCAAAATCGGGGGCACCATTGAAGTCCATTATATGGAGAAAAATCCTGAAATGCTTTCCTTAAAAACCATAAATTCTTTACGACTGAAGACAGAAAACCATGAACATCTGATGACAAGGGGGTTAAATTATTATGAGTAAATTATTTTTAAATTGTTGTTCTGGAAGTGGAGTTCTCTTTTAATTCATCCTTGCTAAATAAAAGTATTACATTATTAAAAAAAAATCTTACTGACTTACTATAGATACTTACTGAATGTTTGAATGGTAGAGTAGTTACGACTACCAAACAAGCTGACTGGCCCATGCTAACCAGCCAAATCTTTATACGTTTGCCTAAATGTCTTCTGAGGATTGTGGCTGTTAATTCATGTCATTTTACAGCCCTCTGTGACAAGATGGCTGGGTCAGGACACAAGAGAGGGAACATGTGCTCGCTGCCTCTCCACTAATGCTGTTTCTTGATTCCTTTTCAGTGGACATTTGGTCAGTGGGCTGCATCATGGCCGAGCTGTTGACAGGCAGGACTCTGTTTCCTGGCACAGATCGTATCCTTTTCCTCTCACTTCCCCCTCACTGACCTGCAAAACACTCTCTGTAAATTGCATCATGGCTCCAAGCCAGAAATTTAGTTTTAAGTGCGTATTGGCTCTCATACCGATACAAATTATGGATAAATGTTTTTTTAACATCACATCACAACATGTTCTGTCATTGCAGTGTGTATTTATGCTACAGCAGAAGCTGGCATTTCTTTCTGTCTCATCTCAAACTGAACTCTTGTACCTTCCGCTTAAGCTCCACCTTCAAGCTGCGCCCCAAGACGCAACAGCGACTCGAAGGATATATCATCCATCATTATGAGAACGCAATAAACTGCCCTGCAGGAAATTACATGCCTCTTTCTCTCTTTCCCGCTCCTAATTTCCAGTGACAAATGTTTTCAGGTTTCAGCGCTTGCAGCGTGTTTTCCCCCCCTGGCTTTGCATATTTGACACTCTGTATCTTGAACGGCTGCCACTCCTAATGCATCTGGCTCCACAACCCATGGAACAGAAATACTTGCCAAATATTTTCCCCCTTTCACAGGCAGAGCACACCTGTGCAGCTTCTGACTTCTGAAAATATTTAACCTGTGCTATTTTTACTCGCTTGCATGTCTTTCCACAGATGTGTCCGAAGCTTCTGTGTTTTCCTGTTCTTTAAGTACACACGAAACCAAAATAAGAGTTTCCTGCTTGACGTTTTTGTGGCCTGTTCCTTTTTGAGCCACACTAGTTTTCCTTCAACTTTTTTTTACTAGACATCGATCAGTTGAAGCTTATAATGCTTCTCGTTGGAACTCCAGGACCTGAGCTGTTAATGAAAATATCATCGGAGTCTGTGAGTTTGATATATTTAGGAAGTGTGTACTTGCTAAAAACGCCTGTCTGTGTTGATTTTTTTTTTTTTAAAGTGGAAAATCCATTTTAAGCTGGCAGCTGTGATGGCTTTTACCTGGTCCAGGCTGGATCAAGATATTTCTTTAGAAATGACCAGCCTTTAAAACAATCAAGCTAGTTTTTGGAACATGTTGGCTGGTTGACCACCCAGAAATCAAAATGCAGTTAAAGGCATAAGCTGGATTTTCCAACAATGAATGTGTGTTGATTGTCACTAATTAGAAAGTATATTTTTTCAGTGTTCTTTAATTCAACTTTAATCGTTTGGCTTCACTTCTAGATGAAAGACTGATTTGAGCTTCCGTTTGGGACTCAGTCGTGACATCTAAACTGAAATTAACAAGCCTGATTTTTGTCTTGCAGCTCTGCTGATGTGTTTCTGAACTGATTCTAATCTTTGTCAGAATCTCTTGCTATCCAAAGCATGACATTCTTCTCTACTGTATATGAACATGATTTGCATGCCAATTTCTCCTCTCTCTTCTCTTTCTTTGATCATGTCTTTCTCCTTAGAGCAGTGGAGAACCGCAATATATCTCCAGATAACATTTGCTAAATATGCATTACGCTAAATTTTTTGACCGTGCGCTCCTTGACCCGGCCTTCAAAGATATAAACCAGCTTCAACAGATAATGCGACTTACAGGAACTCCACCTGCCTCTCTAATAAGCAGGATGCCTAGCCATGAGGTGAGCTCGCTGTCACCCAGCTCACTGTTTGCAGAATACCCATCATGCCGTTTAATCAGCAGACCTCGTTTTGAAAGTAGAAATTAAAAAGTCCTACTAACGAGTCCTACGTTAGTCGTCGTCCCTGGTGAGAGAAACCCCAGTCTGAGTGTTCCTGAAGCTACTCTGACTTCCAAAAAAACTCTTCTTCCACTTACACCGCACAATATCAGACGCAGACAAGCTTGAGTGATGCCGATAGCAATGTTGGAGTGGAAACCCACTCAGCCAATCCAAACTGTTAAAATATTCATTAGAACATTTTCAAATCCGGTTTAAACATTTTATGTGGAGATTATAAGCAAAAGTAATAGTGGTAATAGATTCCACCCAACGGAGTTCCTAGATCTTCTCCACTTTCTTCTTTGCTCACTGCTTGCCGCTGAGCCACCATGCAGTTATTTACTGATCTATGCGAGCTGAAATCACTGTCTGTCATCGCTAGCACACCACAGACTTTTCTGCCTTCTGAAGCTGTTCGTTTGCTGCATTATTCAAATGGCACTGCATGCTAACACCACAATGTTATGATTCACAGGGTTAGCAATGTATGTGCAAAACACAAGCAGTTGTCATGGTGATCAAGTCGAGACTTACCAACCAGCTCAATTTTTAATTGTAATGTTGACTTTAATATAGCTGATACATTGATAATGACTGACTGCTCATGGTTCAACCGGTTCTTTCAACAGGCTCGTACTTACATCAACTCACTTCCTCAGATGCCCAAGAGGAATTTTGCTGATGTGTTTATCGGGGCTAATCCACTAGGTAAAACTGGCATGTTTGTTCATTTTTGTGGAAGTTGTGATATGTATATATATTTTTTTTTGGATTCTTTCATTTTCTAACATTCTAACTGTCTTTACTGTCACTTGATACATTTAATACATTCTTGATGAACACAAACAAAACTTTGTAATGGTACACTGCCCTACAAAAGTTTGGAAACGCCCTAGAAAAGTGGGGTTTTGGACAATATTGGAATGAATCCTTTTTAATTTGTGATAATTTTGCACTGATAACGGACAACACAAACTACGAAAACATATTTTTTACATAAACAGTTTATACATAGAAAAAAATTAAATTTTCGATTCATCAAAATATCCACCATTAGCAGCTATTACAGCTCTGCATAATCTGGGCAAAAATTCATTGTATTCTAAACTTAATTGGCGATCAATTGTTGAAGCTATTAAGGTGTGCTGACCCAAAAATCTTTTAAAAACCTGGGCCAAGTTTAAACCACTAACCAGGCATCACAGCTGGCAAAGGGGCATGTCTGACTTTGACATGTATATATTGCTATATTATATTAACTATATTATGATGTAATCAAAATGGAAATTATTGCTGGTCTTCAATGATAATGTCAAGTTACTTTCATGTATTTGCACCAAAAAATGATGAGGATTTATGCTGATATCATCCAAAACAACTTTGCCAGGGGTGTTTTCAAACTTTTGGAGGGCAGTGTATATTTTAGTATATTCACAATATTTATGAAACAAATGGCAGTAAAATATTTATTTTTGATTGAATGTATTAAATTTGTTTTAGCTGTGGACCTTCTAGAAAAGATGCTGGTTTTGGACACAGATAAGCGCATCACAGCGGCGGAGGCTTTGGCTCACTCGTACTTTGCTCAGTACCATGACCCAGATGATGAACCCGAAGCAGAGCCTTTCGACCAGAGCTTTGAGAGCCGAGAGCTTGATATTGAAGAGTGGAAACGTGAGTCATGGGTTTTTGGTCTGTTCATATGGATAATGCCTGTTGGTATGAGTTAAAAGTGCTTTAAAGGATTAGTTCACCCCAGAATTAACATTTCCTGTTAATTTACTCACCCCTATGTCATCCAAGATGTTCATGTCTGTCTTTCTTCAGTTAAAAAGAAATTAAGGTTTCTGAGGAAAACATTCCAAGATTTTTCTCCATATAGTGGACTTTAATGGGGATCAACGGGTTGAATGTCCAAACTGCAGTTTCAGTGCAGCTTCAAAAGGCTCTAAATTATCCCAGCCGGGGAATAAGGGTCTTATTTAATGAAACGATCAGTCATCTAAAAAAAAAGTAGAAACTTTTTAACCACAACTGCTCATCTTACAAAAGCTTTGTGTCCATGACGTGGGTTTTGTTTTTTTGTTTTTTTAATATATAAAGAAAATGATTGTTTCACTAGATAAGACCCTTATTCCGTGGCTGGATTGTGTAGAGCCCTTTGAAGCTGCATTGAAACTGCAATTTGGGCCCATTGAAGTCCCATTGACTCTCCACTATATGGAGAAAAGTCCTGGAATGTAATCCTCAAAAACCTTAATTTCTTTTTGACTGAAGAAATAATGAAAGACATGAACATCTTGGAAGACATGGGGGTGAGTAAATTATCAGGAAATTCTAATTTAGGAATGAACTAATCCTTTTAGCAATTGTAGCAGATTTGTTCACTTGCAGCATTGAGATAGACCACCCCATCCCATCAAAACATCATTCTCCCACTCTGAATCAGTGTTATTTTAGTATTATTTATGTACTATTATATTATTATACTATATTTAATTCATACTATTACGTTTTGAATAAATCATTACTATAACTAATTGAAATAGGTTTTATTTGTATAGTAATTTCATTTTTAGTCATTTCGCTGTGTACCTTTGTCATTTTTATTATAATACAAAATATTAATATTTGTGTATTTTCATGTTAGTTTTAGTTTAAGTTTAATTTCCAATTAGTATTTTTAGTGCTTCAACTTAACATTTTCAATTAGGTGCCTAGGCAATTTTTTTGTACTTTTAGTTAAATTTTTTCATCCAATATTTTTATATCTGGGGCTGGTTGCATAAACTGCTTAAACTAGTCTTAAAAGTTAGTCATCTAATTTTTTTTCTTCCAGACCGGACATAACTTTGTAAAGTCAGGTACATAAAAAGGTAAATTGGTTTTAAGACACAGTCTTAACATAGTGACTATGTTTATGCACACAGCCCCTGTTCTCAGCTTTATTTTAATGAATAAAAATAAAAAAAAGCCATTTTTGATAAAGCCATTTTTAGGATAATCTAGATTTGTTTTAATGTATGTTGCAGTCACAACCTTAATTGTTTTTTCTTTTCCCGCTCAGGTCAGACATATGACGAGGTGATCAGTTTTGAGCCACCAGTCTTTGATGGAGACGAAATGGAATCCTGACCTTCTCTTCTGGATGGCAATCAAACCAACTGTACTACTAATACAGTAATGCTGTCATTTTGCAGTATTGTAATCAGCCAGTCAGTAGGACGTTTGACTGTTTCTCTTCATTTTTTTTTTTTTAATGTTGTCTACTGGGCCAAACAGAAGGAATAGATCTAATAGAAAATCATTATTTTACACATTGAGTCTCTTCAAAAGAATCTGATAGTAATAATATCAACAAGTTTTTTTTTGTTGTTTTTTTTGTTCACAATGTTCAAAACTGACTTTCATGCAAGTCCACTTGTAAATGTAATATCTCTCTGAAATTTCATAGTATTTAGTTGTGTTGTTAAAATGTGTTCACTGTGTACAATGTATCACATTTGCAGTGCTTTTAAAATGCTCAGAAAACATTGTTCATTTAGTTTCTGTTAATATATTTTATTCCAATCAAATCATGAGCATTGTATTTAACAATTTACAGTATGTTCTTCATTAATCTGTTTTCATAAAAATGGGATTTATTGGAGTCTCCTTTGATAGAGCTAGGATGAAAAATGTAAATTTATGCATTGGGTATTGGTGATACGTTTAGGCTATTTGTAAATATACGTTCCGTAAAGCTTTTGGAATCTGTAGCTGTTTTATTTCTGATCTTTTTCACATTGTTTGTGTATGTTTCCTAGGGAAAGAAAGTGTGAGATTGTGTGTGTGTGTGCGTGTGTGTGAGTCTGTCCACCTGAGGTTGCTACTATGAACTGTATGCGAACTGATTCTGCCTCCAGTAGCTGTTTTTAAAATGCTATTAATTGAATGTTCAAATATGAAAGTAGAGTAAGATATTTATATACTGTTGAGGTGGTATTTATGAACCTGAAACGCTGCAACTGTCTTCTTTAGCACCTGACATAGAAAACATGGAATCAAACACACCATTGTTTACTGAAAATAAAGGCCGATATTTTTCAGAAACTTCTGCTGCTTTGTTTTGATTGTTTGTTTTATGTTGAACAGTAGTGTGTGAGGTCATTATTGACCTTTTCTACGCACCACCCTGATTTTGAATTACATTTTGAGGTGTATTAAAGGATTAGTTCACTTCCAGAACAAACATTTACAGACCCCCTTGCCATCCAAGATGTTCGTGTCTTTCTTTCTTCAATCGTAAAGAAATAGTTTTATTTTTTGAGGAAAACATTTCAGGATTCCTCTTCATATAGTGGACTTCAATGGTGCCCCTGAGTTTGAACTTCCAAAATGCAATTTCAAAAGGCTGTAACGATCCCTGCCAAGGAATAAGGGTTTTATCTAGTGAAAAGGTTGGTTATTTTCTCAAAAAAATTACAATTTATATACTTTTTAACCTCAAATGCTCATCTTGTCTAGCTCTGCGTGAACTCTGTGTTCATGACAGTAAGGGTATGTCAAAAAACTCCCATCTCATTTTCTCCTCTAACCTCAAAATTGTCCTACATCGCTGCAGAAGTACCGGCCCAGTGTTTACAAAGTAAACATTCAAAGAAATTCAAACACCCTTTACAAATAAATGTAAAACAGTGATGTAGGACGATTTTGAAGTTGGAGGAGAAAATGACATGGGAGTTTTTCGACATGCCCTATCTGTTTTGAACCGGAACGCATAGTGTTCACACAGACCTAGACAAGATGAGCGTTTGAGGTTAAAAAGTATATAAATTATTTATTTATTTATTTTTTTTTAGAAAATTGTTTCGCTAGATAAGACCCTTATTCCTCGGCTGGGATCGTTTACAGCCCTTTAAAGCTGCATTTAAACTGGATTTTGGAAGTTCAAACTCATGGGCACCCTGGAAGTCCACTATATAGAGAGAAATCCTGAAATGTTTTCCTCAAAAAACATAATTTCTTTACGGCTGAAGAAAGAAAGACATGAACATCTTCGATGACATTATCTGTACATTTTTGTTTGGAAGTGAACTACTCCAAAATGCATTTTATGACCAAATGCACCTTCAAAAGTTGTTTCAATCTCTTAGAAAAAAAGGGGACCATAATAACCATAATTTTAATAGACGGTGTAACTATGGCTACCATGATACTTTTGTCTGGTGGATTTACCTGTGCTTTGTTTTCATGTGTTCATCCAAGTCATCGTTAGATAATTTAAAATGCGCACGTCTGGCTACTTCTGTCGCATCTTTCCATTCGATGTCTAATTACGAAAGCACATACATTTTAAAAATGTATTCTGACAAAAATGTGCCTGTTCATATTGTGGACGCGCAAGAGTCAAGATGCGCGTGTCCGGAGGTGCGCGCATGCGCAGGGCCACCCAAGCCGCCAACTAAGGGGCCAACATGGAGAGAAAAGGTAATCTCTTCCTTTACTTTCTCTGAATAATATTTGCCTTATTTGAAGCGATAACGATTACACATGAGGCAAGGTGACTAGCGTACATTCTGACTTAAACGTGTAGTGTAATATTAAAGCAAAAATGCGCATTTTATCTTAGTAGGCATGGGCTGGTGTCTTTAGCGTTAGCATGTAGCCACTCAGCTGCAGCTGAAGTGAGCTAAATTTATTTTTATCACGCCCCAGGGGCACGCTTTATTGTCGGTTTACATCGCTTTCACTTTAAGCGATTTAACTTTTGTTTTGACAGACGTTAATCTTTTGAGTAGGCGCGTGCACGTATCAGCTGGATGAGAGTTGAAAGCTTCTGGTTTCCTCTTTGCTGTCGTGGAAACTTCAGGAATTTATTTCCTTCAGCCTCGTTTTTGCATCCATGTTCCAGCCGTTATAAAAATACATTAAAAAAACACTGCTGTTATTGAAGAGCCACGTCTGCACCTATGTAAAGCGCTCAGTTCCTGTCACACTGTAAACACCCAGCTGTGTATTGTTTATGTGCATTACATAAGATTACATAAGAGCACTATCACCGGTCTGTGTGTCTCCATACATGTCAGGCTATGTTTACCTGGCTTTGAGGAACTGAGTTTAAGTGATTTGTATTAATAGTTTCATTGTAATATGTTGTACCTCATTTGTCACACCAGTTCTGGCACTTCAGGCAAGGAAGAAAAGGGCCAAAGCCAAGAAGTCGACCAAAAAGTGAGTGCTTTGTTCTCTTGTTTGTTTGTTTTTTTTCCCCCCTGCTAGTGTTTATTTATTATTTTATTTATTTGGGTACTAATTTTGCTTTTTAAAATGAGAATATTAGACTAGACCTAAGAAGGACTGTCTGTATGTATACTTGGTTGTGCACAGTAACTCTATCCTAGAATGTGATTATAGGATATTAATACATTACAAACCATAATATGGTGCACAGTTCTGTGTCTAGGCTTTTTTTTATGATGTCCTGGAAATGTTTAGTAGGTTGTTAAGTGCAGTGTCAGTTTAGACGTCACTGTTTTGATGTGTACAGAATGACTCATCTTGAGTTTGCTCTGGTTATTCAGTCTTGGTTGTTGAACCGTGTTCATTTGACAATATCTCGTAACATTTTGGCAAATGAAGTCATCTTCCTGGCACACACAGTATCAAGTTGCGCTTTCTTTCACTTCGTTTTTTGTGATGCAAGACACGGGTGCTTTTTTTTTCTTGCATGGGTTAAACCAAGCATGGATACATGTAGGCAGTGAAATGCATTCACACACTGGCAGACTTTTCACTCAATAGTGTCTACATGGTATTTAACAAAAGGGCTTGTGTGGTAGAAAATGAAACACTGGCTATGTGCATAGTTGTGTTTCTTGGATTTAGATTCAGATGACAGATTAAGTTTTTAATGTCAAGTTTATTTATTTACACTCTTAATAATAGTGGTTCCAAAAGGGGTTTTTCCATAGCTTAATCATTTTTTTGGTTCCTCAGAGAACCTTCCAATTCAAAAGTTATTACAAGAGCCATTTTTTAGTGCAAAGAGCATTTTAATAATCTAAATATCCCTTTTTCACTCTAAAAAACTTTTGGGGACTGGAAATATGTTTCAGATGTTAAAGTTATGGAACAAACAGTGCCAATTTTTAACACTTTATGTTTTATTTTTTAAACAATACAGATTGTTTTAAAACAGCTTTGCAATAGTAAACAGCATCACAAAGTTGTTCAATCAGGCTTCAGTAATTTTTGTTATAATTTCAACTTCTGTTTTACCTTTTAAATCAATTCTAGTCAGTCCAGTTCAGTTACTCAGTGAGCTCATTAAATAAATAAAGGTGTTTTATGTAGTTTTTATGCAGGCCCTTTGATTGTAGTGTGTCAGAAATGAAAATCACATGCTGAAATGGTTGTCAGAACATTTAGACCATGTAAAATCAGCATCAAACAGTCTTTCATGTAAGATGAGCCCGCTCTGTGAGTGTTTATACTGTACGCGGACTGCCCTATATAGACTGCGTTGTAATGCATGTCTATTGACCTAAATGAAATGTACTGTCATCCCTCAGGCCAGCACATCCTCCACGCGGGGCATCACAACAGCAGCCCCCGACAGAGACCCAGATACAGGAGCCTGATGAGGAAATCCTCGGCTCTGACGATGAAGAGCAAGAAGATCCTAATGACTATTGCAAAGGTTGGAGACTAAGCTCTACACAGTCTTTTTGACAGCAGAAGTTACAGCTTGGTTATTATAGATGAGACTTAAAATTGCTGAAATGACTATCTCAGTCTGAGAACTCTAAAAAGACTAAAGGCACTTCCTTGTTTCACAGTCGTTGTTTTTTTCTTGCAAGCATCTGTTGAAACTAAAATTTCTTCCTGGAAGTGCAACACCACTGTAAACTGCAAAAGAAACTGATATTTGGTACTGTAAATACAGGAGTGCCATCTTCCTGTGTTTATACCACTATGACTGTATGTTTCAAATATCTGTGATGTTTTTTTTTTCCACACTTTATTATTTGCTGTATTAATTATTTACTTGTTTTAAAATCTCAATAGTCTGGTCAAGTTCTCTTTTTTTATTTTTGTTCTCAATGTACTTTAAATTGATTGTTTAAAATCAATCCCTAACAGAATGACAATTAAACCAGCTCTGAAGGACAATCAATGAGCTGTCTGAATACAAGCTGAAAGATTGCTGTTCTTCTTTGGTTAGGAGGATATCACCATGTGAAAATAGGGGACCTATTTAATGGTAAATACCACGTGATCCGGAAGCTGGGATGGGGACATTTCTCCACTGTTTGGCTGGCTTGGGACATCCAGTAAGAGCATTATCATTTTAAATAACACATACTAACAGTATAAAATTTTTGAACAGTAAGATTTGTAATGTCTTTTAAAGAAGTCTCTTCTTCTCACCTAGCCTGCATTTATTTGATCCAAAGTCTTGCAAAAAGTATATATAAATATATTTAAAATAATGGTTTGCTATTAGTATATATCTTAAAATTAGATTTATTTCTGTGATCAAAGCTGAATTTTTAGCATCATTACTCCAGTCTTCAGTGTCACATGATCCTTCTGAAATCATTCTAATATTCTGATTTGCTGCTCAAAAACCATTTATCTGAAATAGAATAGAATAGAATGTTTTATGTATATATATATATATATATATATATATATATAGCTTTTGAATGGTATAGTTTAATAGTTTATAATATTACAAAAGCTTTTTATTTCAGAAAATGCTGATCTTTGGAGTAATGATGCTAAAAATGTAGCTTTGATCACAGGAATAAATTGCATTTTAAAATGTATTAAAATAGGAAACAGTTATTTTAAATAGTAAAAATATTTTACAATTTTATTTATTTATTTATTTTTTGCTGTACTTTGGATCAAATAAATGCGGTTAGCAGAAGAAATTTCTTAAAAAAAATCTTACTGTTCAAAAACTTTTGAATGGTAGTGTATGACACATTATAATGTGCCAAAATTGCTAATGCATGATACTGTTTTTCTCTTCCTTTTTCCTTCTCTGTAGAGGGAAGCGGTTTGTTGCAATGAAGGTGGTGAAAAGTGCAGAGCATTACACTGAAACAGCTCTGGATGAAATAAAGTTACTCAGATCTGTAAGTATCCCAAAAAACTTCTGAAATGAAAATGCTTCAAATAATAATTTTTAAAAATAGGAAGGGTTAAAAGAAAACGAAAACAAACAAGGTTGGGGAAAAAAAAAAGATTTTTTTTGTATTTGTTTCTAGGCAAGCATAATTTGATGTATTACTGAACCAAGATGTTGTCCTTTTTTCTTTCTTTCTTTCTTTCTTTCTTTCTTTCTTTCTTTTTTTTCTTTCTTTTCATTTGTTTTCAGGTCAGAAATACAGACCCTGATGATCCAAACAGAGAGATGGTTGTGCAGCTGCTGGATGACTTCAAGATCTCAGGGGTCAATGGGACTCGTATCCTTGAATATGGAGAATGTTTTGTTTGTGTGTGTGTGTGTAAGAGAGAAAATGGGTCAAGAAGTCTTCAAGCAGGTGTCTCATGCTATTTTAAGATACCCTGAATTCTTTTACAAGGGCACTTGTGAATGCTGACTTTGAAACAGTTGTTGCTTTGTAGTGATTATGCTGGAAGAAGTTTTTCTGATGTGTTTCTCCAGTTAGAACTTTTACAGTTATTCCTATGAACAGCAGTTTCTGTTTTAAAAGCATTGGACCTTCACTTGACCTTTCAGATGTCTGCATGGTGTTTGAAGTTCTAGGGCACCACTTGCTTAAATGGATTATCAAGTCCAACTATCAAGGCTTACCTCTGCCCTGTGTCAAGAGCATCATTCGACAGGTAACGCAGCACACAATCACACAACCAGATCAGTGTTCACGTAATAGCGGTTTGACTAATTAACTGCTGTCCTGGATTTAGTGGATCAGTTACAGATTAATTATGAGTTTACAGTCTTACTTAACATTTTTGGTTTTATTAAAAATTCAGAATGATTTTATAATTAGTTTGTCACAACTTTTTTTAAATGAAACCATGAGAATAGACTATGAGAATGTTTGTAAGGGGTAATGTGCATTACTTTTAAAGAATTTAATACTTATATTTAGCAAGGATGCATTACAGGAGAAGTTCACCTCCAGAATTAAAATTTCTTGATAATTTACTCACCCCCATGTCATCCAAGGTGTTCTTGTCTTTCTTTCTTCAGTCACAAAGAAATTTTTTAAGGAAAACATTCTCAGGAATTTTCTCCATATAGTGGACTTCAGTGGTGGGCAACAGGTTGAAGGTCCAAATTGCAGTTTCAGTGCAGCTTCAAAGGGCTCTACATCTTATTTAGTGAAATGGTTTTATTTTCTGAAAAAATAAAAAATGTATATCTTTTTTAAACACAAATGCTCATCTTGCACTACCTCTGTGATGCACATGCATGTTTTTTCTTTTTTTTTTGTAAAGGGTCGTTTGACTTTCTTTGCATGTGTTCTTTGTAAACACTGTGTCGGTACTTCGGCCTATGTCACGTGTGCACGGTTACATAATGTGTGAGGTCGAGCTAGTTCAAGACAAGCATTTGTGGTTAAAAATGTAAAAAAAAAAAAAAAAAAATTTTTTTCTTAGAAAATGACAGATCGTTTTACTAGATACGACCCTTCCTCAGCTGGGATCGTGTAGAGCCCTTTAAAGCTGCACTAAAAATGCAGTTTAAACCTTCAAGTCCACTATACAGAGAGAAATCTTGGAATGTTTTCCTCAAACTTCATTTATTTTCAACTGAATAAAGAAAGACCTGAGCATCTTAAAAAACATGGGGGTGAGTACATTTTCATTCTGGAAGTGATCTTCTCCTTTAAATTAATCTGAAGTGATCTGAATTTCAAATGAATGCTGTTCTTTTATACTTTCTGTTCATCAAAGAATCCTGTAAAATTCACAACACAACAAATCCCCAACAGTAAACTGCTAACGCATTCTATTTATGTCATGCTCACACAAAGTTTAAATGATTTGTAACGGTCACTTTGTCGCATCCAGTGTAGACAGACTTTAGCTGTTACGTTGGTGAGTGTAAGAGACTTTTTTCAAAAACAAACAAACAAAAAAAATCCTATAGGCTGTTTCTCAATTAGAATCAGAGGCAATCAGAATCATCTGTTTCAGAGAGTTGTGAATAACCAATAATAATGATAATGTAATGTTGTGTTGTATTGTTAATATTCAGCATTGTGATTAAAATGATATGTTATGTTGACCAAGTATGTTTAGAAAGTTATTAATAGATATTTTTATAGTTGAGTCTCTTTGTTTTTGAAATCTTAGGTGCTTCAAGGTCTGGATTACCTGCACACCAAGTGTCAAATCATCCACACAGACATTAAGCCAGAAAACATTCTCATGAACGTGGATGAGCTGTATGTCAGGCGTTTGGCTGCAGAAGCTACTGAGTGGCAGAAAGCAGGCGCTCCCCCTCCATCTGGGTCAGCAGGTACAGCAGTTCTGCTTACTGACACACACTAGGAAGCGCGCTTATTGCACAGCTTCAGTCAGTTTCAAATGATTATGTGTCAACTTTTCCCCAGTAGTTTTTTTTTTAACAAGTTCACATTCTCTTCGTAACGCAACTCGTTGGTTAGCTTTCTTACCCTTTAGCATACTGTTCTTAAAATGGGTTTACTTTGCAAGCTGTCATTATGAGACAATGACTTGTTGATTTTTATCTTCTAGTGAGCACTGCCCCAGCACCTAAACAGGTATGTTTTTTTCTTCTTCAGCAGATGTTTTTACATCACACGTTTCAATTAAAAGAATGAAATTATCTTTTTGTTGATCATCAAAATGCTTTTGCTTTTAAGCATTAACAGTGATTGCTCATCTTGCTCTTTGTCAGGCATCAAAAATGTCAAAAAACAAGAAAAAGAAGCTAAAGAAGAAACAGAAGCGTCAAGCGGAGCTCCTGGAGAAGTGTATTATGGACTTGGAGGAGATGGAGGTTGGGCCTGAAGGCAAAGAGGAAGAGGAAGATGACCCAGAATCCCCCAAATCCCCCTCTTGTGCACCACTCAGACAGGCATCACTGCAGGACATTGCTACTGAGGACACTATAAGTTAGTTTCTAATTGTTTTCCTGAGGTTTTAAAGTTATTTAGAATTTGCTATTATTTGTGATTAGCTGTCAGTCAGCTTCCATTAACACATTATATTTCTGTTTCTCTGTGTCTCGCTTAATAGTGGAGCCTAGAGAAAGACTAACCTCAGATGCTTCACTTGAGCTCAACTGTAACGGCTGCATGCACTCCAGTCAAACACAGCCTGAAGAGGAAGAGCAAGGAGACCAGAGACATGGTCAACTGCTACAGGAGGACCAGCATAATGCAAACACAAGCCCAGAGGATATAGCTGAAAGCATGTATGAGTATTGTAATGGGGCAGAGTCCCCTGAACTAGACCAGGCCGACTACAGTAATGGCACCTCAGTCCGAGAGCAGCTGGAGGAGGGAGAGCTGCCTCTCGGAGACGAAGATCAGCAAAAGATTAGAACCAGAGCCAGGGAACAGAACAAGGATAAGCTAAAGAATGGTCAGTGGATTTTCTATGCCTTTTCAATTCTTCTTTTAGTGAAGATTATTTGTGACCCTGGACCACAAAACCAGTCATCAAGGGTAATTTTGTTTTTTAAATTGAGATTTATACATCATCTGAAAGTTATATAAGCTTTACATTGATGTATGGTTTAAGATATTTGGTTGAGATACAACTGTTTGAAAATCTGTAATCTCAGGGTGCAAAAAATCTAATTATTGAGAAAATCGCCTTTAAAATTGTCCAAATGAAGTTCTTAGCAATGCATATTACTAATCAAAAATTAAGTTTTAAAAATATTTACGGTAGGAAATTTACAAAATCTTCATAAAACACGATCTTTACTTAATATCCTAATGATTTTTGGCCTAAAAGAAAAATCGATCGATTTTGACCCATACAATGTACACTGTGTGCAGAATTATTAGGCATGTTGATGTTCTGGTCATATTTTTTTTCCAAACACATTTTACCAATTCCAAACCACATCAGTCTTAATAACTACTGTTAATTTTGTATTTAATCATTTATATGTGATATATAATTGTCCCAAAAGGCTGGAAGTGAAAAACTCCTTATATTCAGGTGTGCAGAATTATTAGGCATGTTTTCTTTTACAGATAAAATGAGCCAAAAAAGATATTTAACCAAGACTGAAAAGTCCAAATTATTAAATGCCCATGAGAAGAATGCAATACTAATGCAATACAAGAATTTGCAAAGTTAAGGCTTGACCATTGGACAGCGAAATGCTTGTTGAGTCTGCATGGTCAGAAAAAACAGGTGGAGAAGAAAAGATGCATGTTAACTGCAAAGGAATTAGGAATTAAGGTGAAGAATTAGGTGTGACACCATCAGGAACCGTTTCCAGTTCTCCAGCACCACCATTTTCCAGAACTGCAACCTACCTGGAGTCTTCAGAAGTGCAATGTGTCAGGTTCTCAGAGACTTTTCTTGGTAAAAAATCCTAAAAAATGCCCCTGACTTAATAAGAATAACAAGCTGACGTGTTGTGAAATACATGAAGACAGTTTTTTTATAGGCTTTATAGACAGATAAGTTGAGAGTGACTCTTGAAGGACAAGCATCACATCCTCTTGTGCCTCTGATTCAAGAATTTATCTTCCAAAATCTGGCAGTACGTTTTGGGAGTTCATGTTTAGTCTCCTATCCTGAAAAGTCTGACTTGCAGAGATGGACTAAAATGAACTCCCAAAATGTACTGCCAGATTTTGGAAGATAAATTCTTGAATCAGAGGTACAAGAGGATGTGATGCTTGTCCTTCAAGAGTCACACTCAACTTATCTGTCTATAAAGCCTATAAAAAAAACTGTCTTCATGTATTTCACATCACGTCAGCTTGTTATTCTTATTAAGTCAGGGGCATTTTTTAGGATTTTTTACCAAGCAAAGTCTCTGAGAACCTGACACATTGTACTTCTGAAGACTCCAGGTAGGTTGCAGTTCTGGAAAATGGTGGCGCTGGAGAACTGGAAACGGTTCCTGATGGTGTCACACCTAATTCTTCACCTTAATTCCTAATTCTTTTGCGGTTAACATGCATCTTTTCTTCTCCACCTGTTTTTTCTGACCATGCAGACTCAACAAGCATTTCGCTGTCCAATGGTCAAGCCTTAACTTTGCGAATTCTTGTAATGCATTAGTATTGCATTCTTCTCATGGGCATTTAATAATTCTGACTTTTCAGTCTGGGTTAAATCTCTTTTTTGGCTCATTTTTTCTGTAAAAGAAAACATGCCTAATAATTACGCACACCTGAATATAAGGAGTTTTTCACTTCCAGCCTTCACGGACAGTTATATATCACATATAAATGATTAAATACAAAATTAACAGTAGTTATTAAGACTGATGTGGTTTGGAATTGGTAAAATGTGTTTGGGAAAAAAATATGAGCAGAATATCAACATGCCTAATAATTCTGCACACAGTGTATTGTTGGCTATTGCTACAAATATACCTTTGCTACTTACAACTGGTTTTGTGGCCCAGGGTCACATATGATTCTGGTACATGTATAAAAGGGGTACATAAAAAATTAAAGGGTCGTTATTTTTTCACCCTCTTGTCATTCCTAACCTGCAATGCAAACACATAGTGAGCATTTTTGATGAGTCACTTTACAATGACAGTTCATATTGACCACATTTGGCTGTTTTTTGATTAGCTTTTTCCTCCTCTTCCAGATAAGATGTCATCGGGAAACCTATTGGTCAATCCACTGGAGCCACTTAATGCAGAAAAGATCAAGGTCAAGATTGCTGACCTTGGCAACGCTTGCTGGGTGGTAAGAATCTTAATAACCCGATGAAATCCAGATTGTACTCATTTATCTGTCAAAACACAAGTTAGAATGATTTCCGGTACTGAAGTGATACTAAAGTAATGTAATGAGTAATGAATGCTGAAAGTATGCTTATCCATCACAGGAATAAATTACATTAAATAGTTTCAAAATGTTATTGTTCTACTGTATTTTTGAGCCTTACTGAGCTTAAAACTTTAAAAGGGTTGAAAAGTGTTTTAATGCTTAATGCTTTTTTTTTTTTTTTTTTTAAACTTGTTTTAAAAACATTAAAACAATCTTACCAGCCACAAACTTTAGTTCAGGTTTATTTGGTCGAGTGTAGACTGATAAATGTTGCAGAGATATTTATTAATGGGTTAGTTTGCCCAAAAATGAAAATTCTGTCATTAATTACTCGTGTCGTTCCAAACCCGTAAGAAATTTGTACATCCTCTGAACAAAAATTAAGATATATTTGATGAAATTCAAGAGCTTTCTGACACTGCATAGACAGCAACGCAACTGACACGTTCAGAGCCCAGAAAGTTATTAAAAGACATCATTAAAATAGTCCATGTGACATCAGTGGTTCAACTGTAATTTTATAAAGCTATGAGAAGTCATGGATTATTTTAATGATGTCCTTACTACCTTTCTGGGCCTTGAACGTGGTAGCTACATTGCTTCCTATGCAGGGTCAGAAAGATATTTTAATTTGTGTTCCGACGATGAATGAAGGCCAGTCATTAATGACCGAATTTTCATTTTTGATCTTTCACTTTAAGAATGATAATACAGAAGTTGATTTAATCTGTTTTTAAATTGAGCAATCAGATTTAGTTCATAGCACTGATATGTATTGATATGATTTTTCTGTTCTTCAGCACAAGCACTTTACTGAAGACATTCAGACTCGACAGTACCGCTCCCTGGAGGTGCTGCTAGGATCAGGGTACAGCACACCCGCTGACATATGGAGCACAGCCTGCATGGTGAGAAGCTACACGTGGTCTTTCATCAGTTTGTTAATCTGCATTGCTTTCACATAAATCCACAAGCACCCTTGTGAGAACAGGTGAATCAATTTGGTAACAGTTCAGACGTGATATTGGATTGCTCTTTCTCTTTTCAGGCGTTTGAATTGGCCACTGGTGATTATTTGTTTGAGCCCCACTCTGGTGAAGATTACTCCAGAGATGAAGGTAATACACTATTTCTTCTTTCTACCTCAAATACAAAATGATGAATATTTCCTGCATAACATTTGTTGAGAAGAGATTTACAGTAATAATAATCTTAACTGCAGATGCACGTACATGCCTACATTAAGGGACATACCTAATGATTTCAGTTTTAATGTGACTGACTATATTAATATCTCACTACAGGCACTATGCAATGGAGTTTAAAAAACAATTTTTATGTCTGTTGTTTTCTTCTGCACTGATATGTAATGATATTACAGTGTTGTAATCCTGTGCTTATTTCCCTGCTAACAATCAGAGCCTGCTGTTAAAATGCATGGAGACTTTGTCTCTTCTAAAAACTTCCTCTTCATATTCACTTCCTCCACCTCCACCTTTCACCCACTACTTCTGCCTGTTTTACTGACCCTTGTTTCTTTGTTCCTCCTAGTTTTTCATATCTTAGTTGATGCTGTAACTAAACAGACTAAGAGAGAAAGATGCATATTTGCATGCCTTAGAAATTGATTGAGTGTGGGAAGAATTTGTAAACTCAAAACCTAATTTATTACCCATCAGTCAAGCTTAGTTAGCAGTTTCTAAGGCGTTCTGTCATCTGTGATGTAATTGTGTTTGTGTTGGAGCGAGTGACATTGGCAGTTATGTTAGTCATGATCAGAATTTGCATGTTTGGAGCCACTGTTGTTGCTTTAAGTATAATACATAAAAGTAACAAGCTACTCAAGTGAAATTTCAGATTATTCTATTGATTTCAAAGGCAAATCGTTTCATGGTGCTTTGCAAGTATAAAGGCTAGAGAGATTAAGCATTTGGTTGTAAATTGTGGGTTGTTTTTCTTTTACTTATTGCATTTGTATATCTGCAAGGTATTTAGTAGAATCTGGTCAGTCAAGAAGGCAAACTGGAGACACGGCTAGAAACCAGAAATGATTCATTATGCTTCTGCTTAGAACAGGCTGTGTTCTTAATCTTTTGGTAGACCACATTGCACTGGAATCAGCTGATGTGATTTTCCTAAATATGGAGTGAGCAGAATCAGATCACACTTCAAACTTATTCCAGTTTAAGTCATCTCGAAGAGAAAGGTAGCTACTGAATTTTCCTATTGGCATAGAGAACCTTGGGAATCTGTGCATCTCATGTTTTTTCGGTCACTGTTCTGTCCTTTGCTCATTCAAGTTCTGTTTATGTACACTTGGTAGACACTAACAAACGTTTATATGCTGACTGGAGACACTGATGTAAGACTCCCTGTTTAGCTTGTAATCTGTCACTGTGGCCCACTGTCATTTGCCTTTTTTTTTTTTTTTTTTTTTTTTTTTTTTTTTTTTTTGGTTGTCCCCATTCCATGATCATGTTCTCTTTCTGTCTTTGTCCCCTCTCTCTCTCTCTTTCTCTCTCTCAGACCATCTTGCTCTGATTATTGAGCTTTTGGGGTATATCCCCCGTCATTATGCTCTGAGTGGGAAATTTTCACAGGAATATTTCAGCCGTAAAGGTACGCCTGTCAGGAAGAGCCCTGCCCTGAGAGAAGGGTTTGAAGGGAAGAGAGGACATCCAGCAGCTCCGTTGACAGCACAGCCTTGTCACACCTTTTTGAAATTTTTTGCTAAAACCTCCTTCAGCAAATGTCCAGTTGTTCACAAGGAGGCTTTTCTTACAAGTCTGATATGGCTCTCATCACAGTAGACAAACTGTTGTAGCTTCAAAGCCACAGTCTTGTGGCGTGACTCCATTGAATTAGCTTGAAGCTCTACCAGAGGCTGGAAAAGCTCAAAAACACTTCTGCTTTACACAAGTCTAATTCTTCTTAAAATCTTTAGTCTGAATCTCTGATGTGAAAATAGTTCACTATGTGACTGGAGTCGGTGCTGTCAGGACATGGTTGCGTCTCCCTGCCTTCCTTATCATCTCTCTTCTCTCAGGACGGGTGAATGTCTGTATTAACACTGTCTGATCAAATTGTTCAATCTTTCGTCCTCCCCTCCACCTCACCACCCCCCTCCCTGCTCAACACTTTGTGTGTGATGGTAGACCACATAGCTTTGATCATTGAACTGCTGGGAGCCGTCCCACGCAAACTCATGTTGACCGGAAAATATTCCAAGGAGTTTTTCACCAAGAAAGGTAATGTGGTCATTATGAATACAGCTTATACCTTGTCATGATGGTTTCATTTCGGGTTATTAAATTTCATTGTAAATTTAACAAGATTTGGATGAATACTATTGAAATTATATTTAAAAAAGTGCTGGCTCTTGCAAGCTTTATAATGGTAGTGAATGGCTGTAGATTTTTTTATGAAGTCCAATAAAGTGCATCCACCTATCATAAAACATGCTCCACACAGCTCTAGGGGATTAGTAAAAGAAACACGAAAGCACAGAGGAGAGAGAAAAACAAAACAGTGGTCACAAATTCAAAGTATAAAATGCTGATTTGTAAAGAAAATGTTGGAGGATTTCGATATAGGCCAAGAGGACACTGGTTTTCATTTGATTAAATAAAACTTGGTTCTCGCCAGACTAGCTAATGCTGTGCCTAGGTCATCCGCTGGAACGCCTCTCCCTTGTGAACTCATGTATGTCAGTTAGAAGAAGTTAGAGATTACACTTTATTAAGTTTTAATATGTGTATTTTTCTTACACAAATCAAGCTTTATTGGAGTTAAAAATCTCAACAGCCATTCACTGCCATTATAAAGCTGGGAAGAGCAAAGACATTTTGTAATATAACTCTGAATGATTTTGTCTGAAAAAAGAGAGTCATATACACCTAGGATGGCTTGAGGGTGAGTAAATCATGGGGTAATTTTAATTTTTGGGTGAACTGTCCCTTTAAATGAGTGTTAAATATGTACACTACAGTTCAAATGTTTGTGGTTAATAACATTTTTTAAATGTTTTCGAAAGAAGTCTCGTTCACCAAGGCAGCATTTGTTTGATTAAAAATACAGTAAAAACGTATGTTGTGAAGTAGTATTATAATTCAATTTTTTCATTTTATTTTAAAATGTAATTTATCAGGTCACAAAGCTGCATTTTAGCAGTCATTATTTCAGTCTTCAGTGTCACATGATTCTTCAGAAATCATTCTAATGTGCTGATTTGGTGCTCAAGAAACATATTATTATCAATGTTGTAAACAGTTGTGCTGCTTAATATTTTTGTGGAAACTATGAATGTTCAAAAGAACAGCATTTATTTGAAATGTATGTCTTTTGGAACAATGTCTTTTTACATTTTTAAAAAAAAAAAAAAAAATCAATTTAATGCATGCTTGCTGAATAAAAGTAATTACTTTAAAAAAAAAAAATAAAAAACTGACCCCAAACTTTTGAATGGTAGTGTATCTCTAACAAATTCAAGCAAAGCCTCATGTATGGATTTGTATGCATATTTGGATTTACAGACATTTTACAGTTAACATGAAATCAGAAATTTTAATTTAAAATGGCCATGAACTGCCTTTTTTATTATTTTGTGATGTTCTCTGAGGTGCACTTATAATTTTTATCAAGTTTTTACATCAAAAACCATCATAATGTAGAATAAGCAATTTTCTGTACTATTTTGACTAGTGTAGGGCCAATAGACGATGTCATCGTCTTTCGCCGATGGCTGATAGACATCACAATGTTGAGGGGGCATCATAATCCCATCGGACAACCCCTCCTCCTTTCCCCCCGCAACCCCTAAATAGAATAAATACGAGATAAGAGAAACACAAATATTTCAGTACTTTCTCACGCAGTTATATCGTTGGGTAATTATACTGTATATAAACTGCAGACATTAGACAGTCCACATGTCGCCTTAGTAGCTTGTGTTATTTGTTAGAACATGCAATTTGTTTTCCGTGCCTTTCTGAATACAGAATGACGCTTCGGGCACTGAACACTAGGGATGGGCGGATCGATCCTGAAATATCGATACTTTCGATACTGACGTTGTATCGAAAGGATCGATCCTCACATAAAAATATCGATTATAAACTGAATTTTTAACCATTAATTTTATTTATTTTACAAGAAGTTTGGTGCATGAAATAAGCCCCTAAGAGGAACAACAGACTATTAACGAATTATTGTGTAGGATAGAACTATTTCTCCTGCTCATCGGAACACACGCAAATGCTGTAAGACAGAACCAATCGATCACAGATAGCGTTCGCTGCTGACGCTTCATTCAACATTGATAATAATCAGAAATGTTTCTTCCTCTTGTTCTCATGACATTGAAATAATAAAGCATTATTTAAAAAAAAAAATGTTTCTTGAGTAGCAAAGTATATTAGAATGATTTCTGAAGAATCATGTGACGCTCAAGGCAGGAGTAATGATGATAAAAAAAAATTCAGCTTTGATCACAGATGCTTTTTAAATTACATTTTTCTAAATATATTAAAATAGAAAATAGTTATTTTAATTGTTTATTTTCCCAATCTTGCTGTTTTTTTTTTTTTTGTTTTGTTTTGTTTTGTTTTTGTTCAAATAAGTGCAGCCTTTGTTAGCATGGTTAAAGACACATTACAAAGTCGTACTGACCTCAGACTCTTGAACAGTATAGTGTACGTGAAATATTTATTTTAATTAGGCTAGTTTGTGTAAGTAAATTTATCTAAACTGGTTGTTAAAAGTTCAAATTGGTTGTTATATCCTGTAATTGCTGTCTGTAAGAAACAATTTGTGTTAAAGTTAGGCCTTTAGGGGTACAACATTAGTACTACTTTAGTACTACTTATGTAACACCATGGTTGTTTTTCATCAGGTACCCTTCGAGGTACACCTTTGTACCTTATCTACCCTTAATGCGTGTGTACTTGTATGGTACTAGTATGCTCCCTGGCCTTTAGGGGTAAAGAAAGGTGCACCTTTGAGGTTACTGCCCAGTAAAGAGCTAAAATACAAAATTTTAGTACATTTTATATCTGACAGTGTTATCAAAAGAAAAAAAAAAGCTTATGAAATGTTTAAAACACATGACTTTCAAATATAATGTTAAGTAAGTATAATTACTGATTTTATTCTGTTAATAATTTAAAAGATCAGTTTAGTTTAGAGGTATCGGTATCGGTATTGATATCGACGATACTTGGCTTGAAAATATCGGTATCGGATCGAAAATAAAATACGAGGTATCGCCCATCCCTACTGAACACCCCGATTTCAATGTCCATCGCGATGTTTCACTGTAGACATCGTACGATGCCTAATTTGTTTTTCGTGCCTTTCTGAATACAGATTGATGCTTCGGGCACTGAACACCCCGATGTTGTTGTCCATCGCAATGTTTCACTGTAGACATTGTACAATGGCAGTTTGGTAGACACTGCCCAACCTTAGTTTTGACCCCCCTCATCGAAAAGCTCACTTTGAGCGTGGCAGATTGTAAACTCGGCCTACTGCTCAGATTAGATAACAGTTGTGTATGCTGTTGTTTCTTCTTTTTTTGGGGGACTTTTTGTTGCTTTATTATTAAGACAGGACTGTGGAGAGATGACAGGAAAGTACTGGGTAGAGAGAGGGGAGCGGGATTGGCATAGGATCTCGAGACGGGAATCGAACTCGGGTTGCCGTGAGTGCAGTTGCTCTGTATATGTCGGTGCACTAACCACAGATTTATCGGCGCTGACAACAGTTGTGCATGTTTGACAGCCTACATTCTTCACAGATGGACACTGCTGTGATTTAAGTTAAAAATGCAGAAATACTCATTATATATCAAACAGTCTGGAATAACAAAGCATGGTGACCACGTAATAAAAATAGTTCACACAATATAGTAGCACAGCATTGTCTTTTAGTTATAATCTTTCTGAAAATCTTGCTTCGAATTGTGCCTTGTTGGTAAATGAATCTGCGGTAAAATGAAGTGAACTAACGACCAAGTTTATCTTTATTAAAAATTACGCTCATACACTTTTTCCTTACGTTTCCTGCTCATTATTTACACTACATGTGCGAATCGGTGGGCGGGGCTAAACAGGCGGTGATGTAGAAGCAGGTGTTGATCTTCTGCGGAGGTGGTGTTTAGCCACACTATTACGTCATAAAGTAGCACATTCCACAACCTGTTGTTTTGGCAGGCTGGCTTCAATATAAGCTGTTTTTAGACTAACAAGAAAGTTGAGTTTTTAAACTTACAGGAGGCTTTTATAGTACAACGACGTCATATGTCAAAAAATCAAAGGAATTTGGATTTCTCAGTTCATGGTCCCTTTAATGCAATAGTTCTCAACTCCAATTCTTGAGGCCCACTGCTCTGCACATTTTGTATGGACTGGAGTTGAGAACCACTGATTTAATGCACAGTTTTGCACAATTCACCAGTGTGCATTATTCCAAAAAAAAAAAAAAAAAAAAAAAAAAGGTTTTTTTTGTAATAGAAATGTATTAACTTTTTAAAATGTCTTTTGAATACAGTGTCACTCTGAGGTGCATCACATTATTAATTTAAAAGGAAGTTTAATGTTGATTTTTGTGTGGCTTTGTGGGTTGACGTTAATCAAAATGTTGCAAGGAAAAACAGTAGTACTGTATGGATTGAGAAGCCTGGGCTCTAATTGTGTGCTTTCTGTAGGTGACCTGAAGCACATCACTAAACTGAAGCCATGGGGTTTGCTGGATGTTTTGATGGATAAATACGAGTGGCCTCGGGAGGAGGCCGAGACCTTCACTGATTTCCTGCTTCCAATGCTGGAGCTCCTGCCAGAGAAAAGAGCCACTGCTGCCGACTGCCTGCGACACCCTTGGCTTGCCCTCTAGTGGCCTCTTGGCATCACTGCACATACTTCAGGCCATCTCTTCCTGAACTCAAGAGACTGCAACAGATCACTTTCCAGTTTTTAGAGCATATCGGCGTAGTTCTTTTTCTTCTGTTAATCTGAGTGATTTCATTTGTTTGGCTCACCAGAGGAATAGTAAACCTGTTTTTGTTCTAGCTGCTTTCTTCTACTCTTTTTCAGAGTTGAGAGGTTTTTCGTGAGGATCGCACTCACCTTGATCCCACTGCCGTCCCTCTTATTTTGGCAAAGGACAAAAAGTAGACCTAGGAGAGACGCCTTTTTAGGTACCTGGGGTATTTTCTGATGTCGTAAATAATTAAAATGGAGGTCTGTTTTTTTGCAGTACTAACATGTGATGCAGTCCAATCCTCCCGAGTGCCGACGACTCGGACTGCAGTGCGATGCACAAGAGATCATTTTGTTACGTGTAGTTTTCTGAGTGGGAAAGGAATGGTGGTTTATGGAAAGGGAATTGTTTGGTTTATGACTGTAGAGTATAAATTAAGATTGTTTCTGTTCAACGTCAAAATTCGCCACACCTCTGTGTTTTTCTCTCAACTATACAAGTGTCTTTTGTGTGTGTGTGTGTGTGTGTGTGTGTGTGTGTATTAGTTCAGTAGGTTTTGATCTTGTCTGTCTCAGATTAGATTTTAAAGAGCTAAAGTCTTCTCACTCATGGTCAGTACATTTTGTGTACAAGAAGCTTCCACATAAAGTGAGTACATGTCAAGGGCCACCAAAAGTGATATTTGGGGGGGAAAAAAAGAAAAGAAAAAAACATTTGTGAGTGTGAGTGTGTGTGTGTGTGTGTGTTGTACGTATGTTTTATGTGTGCGCGCATGTGCATGCGTGTGTGTCTGTATATATGTGTACCAAAGAGTTTGCCTTGATCTGTATATTACAGCCATGTACAGTTTTTAAAAGAAATCCTACTATTGCATCTAAGCTAAGATTATTTAGCTGGATAGAAGTGTTTTAATAAAGCATTTGGAGGATGGGTGCACCTGTTTGTCTGACTTGCTTTTTCAAAAATATTAAAATGTTATAAAATCGAGGTGGAAAAGTAGGGTACCATTCATTGTAATGCACACTGATCTTTTGGACAGATAAAAGATTAAAAGATATTGCCAAACCTGTTTAAAGCAATAGAAAAAAAGGTAAAGACTGCAGGAAAACACATGAATTTTCAGCCAAAAAAAAAAAACTTTATTACTTTATAATCTTAGTATGTTTTTTTTTTTTTTTTTAATTGTGATTATTTACAGTCTTTTCCAAATAAAAAATAAATAAATGAAATCATTTTGTAAAAAAAAATTGACAATTTTACTTAATAATCTTAATCTGATATAGACTGTTTTTTTTTAAATTGTGATTATGTATAGCCTTTGTCAAATACAATGAGTAAATAAAAGATAATCATATAAAGATTAAAAAAATACAAATACAAATCTGCTTTGTAACAATATTCTGAAAGGGACTACATTATGTAATTTACAAAATACATGTAAATGTAATCTGTGTGATTAAAGTACTTATGAAAATGTTAACGATTACAAAGGGGATTACATCTGAATATTTGTAACAATATTTGCGATTTTAAATCTGTATTTATCCTCAGAACGATCTCAAAGTGAAAAGAGGTGCTAAAGTCTGATTTTGTGGTGGCTGTGCTTTAAAATTTAATTATTATAATCTTAATTCAAGAGATGAAGGATTTTAAAAGTTTGATTGCTTCTTGCATCCTCATTTGTAAGCCACTTTGGATAAAAGCATCTGCTAAATGACTAAATGTAAAGGTAAATTTAGAGCAATCAAAAAGTAATCAAATGTAATCAGATTACTTTAATAAAGTAATTTAAATAGTTACACTACTTTTTACATTTTAAATAGGGTAACTTATCTGTAATCTATTACATTTTCAAAGTAACATTCCCAATACTGTATACAACATTCTCTTTTTTTTTTTTTTATTAATATAATTTCCTTTTAACTTTACAACGAATGTCCAGTTCCATTTCCACTGCCCTTTAGATCTGTTGGATTCAGGCTTTATCTGTAAACAAATGGATACAACATAGTTAAAGTTGTGCATTTTGTATTTCTACAGGTTACTGCAACCTAAATATAGTAATGAATAATTATTTAGTAGGACAGAAACTTAACATTATTTATGAAGAACTTGTTTTATTAATCTTATGATACATTAACAGTCAATTAATTGTTAGATTAACAAGTTCTGCCCTGAATTATGCGTCACGAATACGTTCTAATTAATCTCCAAATCATTGCTTAATCAGTACTTCTCTTACCGTTACTCTCCACCTCGAAGTCGTCTGGCAGCAGTTTGTCTTGCCGGTTGCCCAGAGTGAAAGCTAGCAGTGACAGTAATGCTGCGTCCAGGATGCTGATAATGCCTAGAATATAGGCCCAACGAATGGTGCAGTTCCCAAGCGTGTACTTGTCCGTCCGCTCGCCACACATCCGCTTTACCTCCGGGGCATCCCAGCCGTCCGGATAAATCATACAACCCATCACCATCAACACAGCTACAACACCAAGTGCAAAGGTTATGTTTTTCTATAACTTCTGTTAAATGCCTAATTTTTTTATCCACCTTACATTTCTGGTAAGAACGGCCACGGCCATTTGTAAATTTTATAGGTTTGGCTTCCGGTCTCATCTGTCCAACTATTTTTAGCTGTACAAAACAGCTGGTTTTGCTGCTTGATATTGCAAATTGGTGTGTCTTACCAGATTATTTTAATGTATTATCTTAATTGTGAACAAACTGGTTTGTAGTGCAGTTCTACCATTTACTGCATGTTGTTGTTATTCTCATTATTTTAATACCGCTAATAAACTGGAAGTCTCTTACTTCCGCGTTGAACGGTAAGGTGGATAGAAAAATTTCAGTATCCATTTACTCAGGGTAGTGGCAATATTTAATTTTTCAGGAATGAAAACGAGTTTGTGAGGGATAGACGCACAGTTGATAATGTTTTAAACTTAGCTGAGGCCACAAGTATGTCTTAAAATAGTCTTTCCAAAATATTCCCTGGTGCCAGAAAACTCAGAAAAACATACAGTGTGAAATTAAGACATTACGTTTTAAATGGATACTAACCGATAAAAGAAATCTATCATTATTTAATCACCTCATATCATTCCCTGCTGAAAAAACAGCTAAAACCAGCCTAAGCTGGTCGGCTGGTTTTAGCTGGTCAGCAGTCTGGTTTTAAAGGGGTTTTGGCCACTTCCTTAGCTGGTCAGGCTGGGAGCTGGTCAGCCTGGCTAGGCTGGTCAGGCTGAGAAACCAGCTAAAACCAGCTACTTCCAGCTTAATCCAGCTAAGACCAGCCAACCAGCCTAGGCTGGTTTTAGCCGTTTTTTTTTTTTCAGCAGGGTTCCCATGTCATTGAATGGATTGCCTCACAGCCTCGTGATCAATAGGAAATAAACAAATACATAAATGTCTGAGCATATTCAGGTATCTACCCTTAATAAATGTATTAAACAATATTTTTTAAATTTTGTAATTTCATCTTTTTAAACTGCTTTAATGTATTTATGCTTATTAGCAAGGCTAACTGCTGAACACTTTGCCCACCTGAAGCTGTTTGCATCCAAGCGCATATCTTGTACACACTTCCCGAGCTGCAGAAGAAAAAAAGACCCAAACACACAATGGTGCCTACGATAAGCAGCATTGAGGTGCCTACAAAAAACATAGCAGTCCTGAAAGCCCCAGAGGGGATCGAACCAAAATCGAACACGCTTCCTTTGCAGACCAATTCGGAGGTGATGGGGTTGCCAATACAGTAGTGAAAAAGCCCAAAGTATCCAGCCTGCGGGGTGTTAACACTGTCACCAATCCAGTAGGGCTGAATGAAGACCACCACCGTAATGATGGCGAAGCATATGGTGAAAACAGCCCACAGGACGCCGATGGCCCTGGCATTTCTCACATAATTGGTGTGGTAGATTTTGGCAGCCTCTTGAGCTGGAAGCATCTTCTCATTTGCCATTATTAGATTTTAATTTATCCAGCGAGGTTAGAAGTCTGTAGATATTTTTCAACAAGAAAACCAAACCAGATGAAAAACGAGTTCAGAATTAGAGCTCTTATGCTGTAGCCATTTAATCCAAAGAAATTGATTAAATTAGCTTTTTTCAAAGAAGTCCAAAGGCTAGGGAGACCGTCACCAGCGGAGTAGTGTCTAAAACAACATTGTTGCCAACAAAGGTGTCAGTGTTTAAATTATTAATGGTAAATGAAGCTGAGGAATAAGGTGGCGACAATAACCTGTTCTTTGCTGTAATGCTGTAATCAGATATGTTTGAGACTTCACAGTAAAACAACAGCTATTGTGTTCTAGGACAAACGTGAACTCTTCATCTTTCGTGAAAAGCTGCAGTCAACACCTTGCCAAATCTATAACACAGCAGATTAATACCACTTTATCTGACCAAAACAGTTTTACTCACAAAATGTTATTTTTTTAAGCAGGAGTTACTATGTTCTCACCGTTTATTCAGTGTCTGTTATGAAGGGAACCTTTGACCTCTAATATACTACTAGTCAAAAGTTTTTGAACAGTATGATTTTTAATGTTTTTTTAAGGAAGTCTTCTGCTCAACTTCTGCTCAACAAGCTTGCATTTATTTGATCCAAAGTACAGTGAAAGCAGTACAATTTTGAAATATTTTTACTATTTAAAATAACTATGTTCTATATGAATATATTTTAAAATGTAATTTATTCCTGAATTTTCAACATTATTACTGTTCTTACAGCCTTCAGTGTCACATGATCCTTGATCACGATCCACAGAAATCACTCTAATATGCTGATTTGCTGTTCAAGAAACATTTTTTATCATTATTTTTATCAATATTTAAAACAGCTGAATACCTTTTTTCAGGATTTTTTCAAAATCATACAAAAATCCAAAGATAAGCATATATCTGAAATAAAAACTTTTGACTGGAAAACAAGCTAAAGGCAAATACTAAAATCTTTTATAAACGTTTTAATACATGTGCTCAATATGCTCAACAAGGCTGCATTGATTTGAACAAAAACCCAGTAAAAATGTACATTTAGAAGAACTATTTTCTATTTTAATATATTTTAAAATATAATTTATTTTTGTTATGGATAAGCTGAATTTTCAGCAACCAGCATATCAGTCTTAAGCATTCATTTTGATTAATTCAATGCATCCCTGCTGAATAAAAGTATTAATTTCTTTGCAAAACTCTTACTGACCCTCAACTTTTGAACAGCTTGATAATGCAAATCGGTGTGTCTTACCATATTATTTCAATGTATTATCTTAATTACAAACACACTGGTTTGTACTGCAAACAGTTTGACATTTTACTGTACATTGTTATTTCCCTATAGCGGGACTGGAAGTCTCGCCCATAGGCTTACTTCCGCATTAAAGAATAAGGTGGATAGTGGTGAATAAATAGGATAGGAAAGTAAATAGACTTACCATATTTTAAGAGAAATAAAACAAATCTTTTATTATTTAATTATTTGTTTGCTTGCTTTTTTGTAGTTTTAGTTCAAGTCCTAAAAACAACAGTGTCCACCAGGACAAGAGGAAAGAGAAAATAAATAAAAGAGGGATCATTGCTAATGAGGTTTTAGTAGTGACAAACAATAAGCAATAAATGTATCTCTGTCAGGAATTTATTGCTCAGAAGGGAATTTGTCAGACAAGACAGTCAACAAAGACTGTGCATTGATGTTTGCGTTCCTCTTGGGCGTGATGTGAAGCCTTTGCTTTGTAGGTCAAAAATTACAAAGATATCAAAGGCGCTGCGAGCCTGATATGTAAACAGAACCCCTGAGCATCACACAATGCTGCAACAGCAATGCAACATCTGTTCAACTGCGATAAATTTAATAGTGTTCAAAAAACATCTTAAGATACATTTTTAGCTATAAACTCTTTGAAGAACTTATCCTATTCCTCAATTATGCAACAAAACCTTTCATAATGCACAAGATGCATTTTACAGCATTATCCCTTGACATAATGGTATCTTCTATTCAGAACTCTGTAATGTATACATCTCAAAGTGTGTCTGTTAATGCTTAGTGATAGGATTTTTAGAATATGCTTTATGCATTTCATGTTTGTATCAAAAAGACAACTGGCCTGACTTGAACAAGCCACACGCTATTTCTGCCTTGGGTGTCCACCAGAATGTGACAGATCTCTGATTATGACACAGGCTTCTGCTGCCTCTCTGCTACCATGAACATCAGACTTAAAGTGGGGAGAAGGAACATGTGCTGAATAATCTTAAAGCGCAAACAAAAGTGGGTTATGACAGACGTGGTGCACAGTTAAGTCACACAAAGGTTTTTAGATTTACATTTTAGATTTCAACAGGAGTTTCACACAGATAGGCTATATTCATTTCAACAGGAATAATTAATTTAGGGTCTTGTGATTTTCATACTCTTTGGTACAATGATTCAAATGTATCCTTTTTCTGAATAAAGGATGCCTATTTAAAGACCCCATCCATATGTTCTACAGCATAAATTATACAGTGATACCTTAAAAGTAAAACTAACATTGCTAATAAGTTGCTAGACTATACTGGATCCCTGGTGGAAAAATCAGCATATGCTGGTACGTATGTTTTGATGCTGGGATGCTGGTTAGGTATGTTTTGATTCTGATTTAAGCTGGTCCTTTGCTGGTTTATGCTGGTCCTTAACTGGTTTATGCTGGTCCTTGACCAGCAACATGACCAGCATAAACCAGCAAAGGACCATCTTAAACCGGCATAAACCAGCATCAAAACATAACTACCAGCATATGCTGTTTTTTTCACCAGGGATGTAAGCGTCAACGAGCATTAAAACTCATTTTGGTAGTTGTAGCGAATTATTATCGGCTTCTTACACACACACACACGTTTGTTTTTGTAAATTGTGGGGACTTTCCATAGACTTCTATAGTTTTTATACTGACTAAACGATATTGTCAACCCCCTAACCCAACCCTAACCCTAAACCTAGCCCTCACAGAAAACATGTTTGCATCGTTACACTTTCAGATAAACATCATTTACTATTTTTAATAATTTTTTAACATTGTGGGGACCGGCCTGCGGTCAAAAATTTCAGGTTTTACTATCCTTGTGGGGACATTTGGTCCCCACAGTGTAGCAAAAACAAGTACACACACACACACACAAATTCACGTTCAACAGTGTTTAATTCATATAATTCATAATTCATATTAACAAAATGTAATGTTAACCTTGTACTCACAAATCTAAATGCTAATTGTCCTCTGTCAGTCTCTGTCTAGCAATAGGCGTACAGCAAATCAAATACTGGTTTGCGGTTGTAATGTATGTTGGGTAAAAAAAATAAGAAATGAGCCTTTTAATTTGTCCCGCCACAAATGTTTCTAGTTAATTAAGAAATACACCTATATACACACATGTATACATATAGGCTACTTTATGTATCATTTATGAAGTGCTGCTATTTAGTATGCAGTGAGGAGCTTCACCACCAGATGGCTGCCTCCCATCAAAACTCATACTGTAGCATGCCCTATAAATAAAATTACACAGCAGCAGTAAATATGCCAGATGAGTTTTCCCCATGCGCACAGCATCGTCGAAACACACCAGCAGAGAATTCAATGAGGATGTGTGTTCACAGCAGGCGTGGAAGAAATCAACTTCCACTGGTATACTTCCATTGTTCTGGAATATAATGATGTTTTCTAGCATGTGATGTCTGTGCTTCACAGGCCTGAACCAAAACTTGCATACAAATCAAGTGCAAGCTTTACTGTGGTGCTGTAAATGTGCATTGTGTTGCTTTGGTCGGGCATCGTATGGAACTGCTAAAATCTCCCAAATTTACGGTGGCGAATCTTAAAGTAACGCATTTCCACGCAGGTTATCCGCGGCGTGTGCATTTGCATTTTGACCAAAATAGTCCATTTTAGTTATTGTATGTCGTTTATTGGCAAATCCGACGTGTGAAGTAATGGATGGAATATATTAGGCTACTCAGACAGCAGTGTGCTGTAAAGGTATTTGATAAATATGATCCCTGGGCTTTGTCGTTTTGCATATGCAACATGATTGATCTTGTTTACTGTGTAGCCGCTCCTCTGCGCTCTTCAGTGTGTCTTCAAACACACACATGGAAAATGGAATATTTGATTAGCGTTTGTGAAAGCTGTATAATGAATGAGGTAACGTCCAACATATCTGCTTTGTGCGGTGCTGCTGAAATTCACTTATTTACTTCATTTTTCCCATACTATGTGGTGTTGAATTTAAATAAAGCACGTCACAAAGACGCCTCTATTAGGGCAGATTTTTAACAAGCATTTAAATATAGTTCAGATTTGATCTCATTTTAATTAGGTGTATGGTTTATTGGTAGTTTACATGTGATCTGAAAGTGGCAGACTAGGACTAAATCTATTTAGAGGTGTAACCAAATATAGTGTGTTTTCACGACAGTCATCAATCGGCCATATTGGCGGCACAGAACATAAACAATGCCACTGAACTGAAAGAAACTCGCTAATTTTGCTAGTCATTACTGCTGAAAATCAATTATTGTCATGTTTTGGGCTGTACTAATCAGTTGGACCAGGAAAAACATTTGGAGCACTATAGACTGCCAAAAGTTATAACAAATCAAGGAGAAGAGGGCAAAAAACTGTCTGAGGAACAAAAGGTGTTTGTGGTTGGCCAAACTGAACCAGGATTTCCAGGGCAAGAATCTTGACAACATTTGTGTTTGTTCTTATCATTTCCAGTCAGGTGGGTGAAATATTAGGCTAATAGCCTAATTAAAGCCGGGCTCACACTACAGGATTTTTAGCCCGATTTTGCCCCGATTTTCCCTTCCTGAGAATCGGAGCAAAAATCTTGTCGAGCACCTTGATCGGTCCCGATGTTTGGCACAGATTATCTGGTAATGTGAGATGTTCACAGATCGAATCTTGCATCTCCTGATCTGCTTTCACACAAATCGGGGCTGCTACGATCATATCAAACATGTTTGATATTCAGGATTTTAAATCTGGATGATAAAGGCTATGGTTACCTCAGTACTTTCACAACATCCAGTGCACGACGACCGCAAAACAGCTGCTGTATGGTCTATTGGATAGAGGAGATGTAGGAAACTGCTTCCTATATTTTTGTCTATATAATATGTTGAAAACATACCACAACCACATGAAGTAAGGAAAGCTCTGGAGTGAAATCGTCTCAGTTTTGAACATACCGGGTGAGTGCATAAAGCTGCTAGGATGCTAACTAACAGTTGTAAACATTAGTTGCTGAAATGATGATCTGTTGCGTAAGATCACGTGAGGTGCTCCCTCCGTCATGATAATCTTAATAATATCTTGTAGTGTGTGATGCGCCACGATTTTCAAATCTTGTCGTTTGTGCATTTTCAAGATTTCAGGGAAGATAATCTGCAAAGATTCTCCTTATGTGTGCTGCAACCAGATTTTATAATTGGTTAGGATTTTAAAAATCCTGTAGTGTGAGCCAGGCTTAATGCTGCTCGTTCATATCTTTGGCACCTATTAACTTCATTTTGTCAAAATATTGTACCCTTTCCTGCTAAGTCCTTTTCAACATGATTTACCAGCTTCCACACATTTTTATCCATGGTTTAGACAGCATAAATTAGCAGAACAACATATTCAGTAGTACATTAACCATGCAATCCATGCTATTGTTTTACATCCAAGTACTGTATCCGAGTAATTGACCAAATCGTGACGTAAATGCAAACCCTCTATTAAAAAGCCCTGGTTCTCCTTCTTAGGGTTTCAGTGGGAAGAAAAATCATTAGTTTTAAGTTTTTATTCACAGAGAACATTTGCAACATTTATGTTATTTACCAAACTTAACAACCATTTTACTCAAACATTCACAAAATCGCCCTAACCAAATCACCTAATATAATAATCACTAAATGTAACAGACCTATGGCATTTTCAAGTTCATTCCTCCACAAAATAATGCCATTTGTGGCCTTATTTCATATTGCACAGTATGAAATGTAGACTACTTAGCAGTACGCTGTTGTGACCTCATTTTGTTTCATGTTTAATTCAGTAAGTGCCATCTAGCTGTCATTTCAGAAGAGTGTCTAATGGTATAAAGTTAACCAGTAGCCTATTGCTCATTGATTAGCAAACTGCTGTCATAGAAGGCCCATGAACTAATGTTAAAGCACTACTGACTCTGTGAGGGCTGTTAATCTTATGTTGCAGTACAAATTAACCTAGCCCAGTAACAGCAAAGAAGAAGAAGAAGAAAAAAAAGACCTGAGGCCAGTGACTCTTATTGAATTAAAGACCAGCTTTAATCTTCGTTCCAACCGTTATTTAATTTTTTCATTTTATTGGTTTTTGATTGGGAGTGCAATACTGCCATATGTCATATCTGACACGTGGTAAACAATTAGTTTTCAGCAGTAAATTTGAGATTGCCCATTGCTCACTTCACATAAAACTGACCTGTGTACTGTCCCAGTTAAGAAATGTGTATTTCATCTTGTGGCGTATCTTTGGTTTCTGTACTTTAATGCGATTGTACAGCTAGTCTCATTTACAGACCTCTTATTGGAGCACTTACAGTCTATTCCGTTAACAGTGAAGTCTGGAGATTTTGAGTCTTCCCAGTGGATACACTGTGTCCCCAACAAGGTGTTCGGACACTTAAGTCACATAAAAATGTATGAATGTCATTGTGAAATATCAAACCAAATGGCATCTGCTAACAAATGATAACTGACCTTTTCTCAGAAGTAACTTCAGTTTTTCATTTTAGTTATTTTAAGATCACGGCTGCATCTGAAATTGTAAGTAGGTACTTCTTTTTGCTTTTTATGTATTTATTGTTGTATGATGTAAAACTAACTTTTTATATTTCTTTGGAAATATGGTGTAATATTTTAGATATATAAAGCATTACCATTAATAAATTATTTAGTGCTAAAAGTCAAAGTATTTTTGGGCAACTGTATTATGTGCCTCCTCCTTACTCAGAAGTTGCCAAAAAGAAAGACAACAGTTTGTTTGGACATTTTTTTGTTATCTTGCTCTTGATCATATCAAAGTCTTCAACAGTGTTTTTTCAAAGGAATTTATTCCTTACTCATATAAACGGTATGTTGTCTCTCATCATCTGTTCTGATCTCTGACCTCTGTTGCAGCTCTCTGTGGTGTGATTGCAGCATTGTTTGCTCAAAGCTGTGCCCAGCGCCGGACGATTTTCTCTCACCTTGCAGGAGGTGAGCGAACTTGCACGCCTCTCTTCATCAAACCCACACCAGGAAATTCAGAGATGATGATACAGTTGCGTTGTTTGGTGAGATCAAGGGTTCAAGGTTTGACTGGTAAGCATGACATGGTTATCCCATGCTGGTAGATGCCCATTCGGAAGCAACCGTTTATCCTGGCCCAATTTATTTTGCATTTTTGCGTATATTGGTCACCTTTCATATTAGTGTTGACAACTGAGGGACTCTTATGCAACTGTTACAGACGGAAACGCTTACTGATGCTCCAGAAGGAAAAAACGATGCATTAAGAGCCAGGGGTGTAAACTTTTGAACAGAATGAAGATGTGTACAATTTTTTTCTTTTTTTGCCTAAATATCTTTTTTTTTTTTTTTTTTCCCATTTAGTACTACGCTTCAGAAACTATAGAAGATACTTGCATGTTTCCCAGAAGACAAAATAAGTTAAATTTACCCTGATCTTCAAATGCAAAAAGTTTTTACCCGCTGGCTTTTAATGCATTGTTTTTCCTTCTGGAGCATCAGTGAGTGTTTGAACCTTTTGTAATAGTTGCACATGAGTCCCTCAGTTGTCCTCAGTGTGAAAAGATGAATCACAAAATCATACAGTCATTGTTGGAAAGGGTTCAAATACACAAAATTGCTGAAACACAAAAAAATTGTGACACCTGAAAGATTTTTCTGAAGAACAGCAGGCAGTTTAACTGTTCAGGACAAACAGGTAACTCATGAACGACAGTCACCTTAAAAAAAAGAAAAAAATCTTTTATGTGAAATATCTTATTCAGGTCAGTACAAAAAATAAAAATAACATGCATTTTGTATGATCCCTCTTATTTTGGTAAAATTAACATTTTGCAGGTTCTGCAAGGTGTATAAGTTTGACCTCAACTCTATATGAAATAATCCCTATATATAACATACATGAAATCACCCTATAGTAGATCTATACAGGTGGAGCTGGGGAAGGTAAAGGGTTTCTGAAGCATGCTGCAATTGCTACAGCTAGCACTAGCAGAGTATTTGAATGTTGAAAAGCTCATTGGCTGCTGATTTGAAAAGAAACCAATCAGCTGTGCCATGTGAGTAATGATGTGATTATATCAGATTGAGTTAGAACCTATCAGCCTGTGCCAACTAGATTTTCATGACAGAATTTTACATTTTTTTTACTTGGTCATAAAAAAAAGTAAAAAAAAAGAGAAAATTATTATATTATATTATATTAATTATATTATCATTTTTTGGTGTGGAGGTTAAGGCTATGTTTAGAGTAATTAGTCACAAATATGAAGAAGTAATTAAGAACACATCAGTGATAATTTAATTCATTTGCCTCTATTTCTTTATTTCTGGCTTAATAGAGATAATGGGAGAAGTTAATAGGAATTGTTTTTCCGCTCTTTGGCTATCCATTAGTGTTGGTTTCTTTCATGGCACGTGTAGCTCTTTTGCGTGTGCTAATGGGTTTGTCTGAGTTTGGGCTTGGTGCCCGGACCTCCCTCACCTCCTCTACAGAAGGTCCTTGGGAAACAGCAGCTCATCCTGTTTATGGACAGCTGCTGGTGTGGCGTATAGAGCAATTTAGCATAATTGCTGATGGGTATTAAGTGGAGGGCTTTGTCCGGGCAGTGCAGGGCACTGCTATCATTAAAGTAAACAGTCATTATCATATATGCTGTTCACCTGCTTTACTGCTGCCGTTTGCCATACTGGGACCTTTGGTGCATAAAATCTAATACAGTTTTTCAGCTTTGCTCAGGTCATATGGCTAGCATTTACTAATGTGAATGTCACAGACAGTATGTGATCTAGAGATTAATATTTCAGTTGCAGAATATAAGTGCACACACACATAAGTAATTTATTGATTGATTTATTTATTTAATGTTTCCCCTTCAGTTCAAACCTAGAAACCAAGCCTTTCTGACTGATCAATGATGCACTGCATGCAATGGCAAAAAAATGATTCTGCATTTGTAATTCATAGGTAGGCAGTTGTGGTAATTGTGTCCTGTAACAGCTAATTGAGGGTTAGTCTGTTTGTTTGGGCTGAAGTGATTATGATTAATTATGAGGAATTGGTAATTAAGCAGTTTCTAATGCTTCCACAGAATATTGTGCTTTAAAATGGATCAGGAAGCTCCATCTGTATATCTTCTTACCCTGCAGTGAATGTCAATCATTAGCATATCAGTCCATGAATGCTATTGATGTAAGACAAGTTCAGATGTTACAGAAGCAGCATGCATAGTGTGGCACTGAAATGTGCAGTCTTTGGTGATTGTCCCTGATGTTTCTTGTATTGACAGCACAGCCATTCCCAGCCACATGAAATTGCACAGCTTTTTGGGCAGTTCATGAATCCCAAACACTTGAAGCTGATTACATTTTTTCGTAAAAATATAGGAAATACTTAACAGTATGAAACAATGCAACGCTGAAAATTCAATTTTACAGTCAATCATTTTAATAATTTAGTGCTAAATTGAGTGTGTATATTAAAGTTTTTCACTTTTTTTATGAGATGCTTCTACTTGCTTCAGCCTCTATTATTTAGCATTTCTAAGCCACTCTGGATAAACGTCTATTCTACATGTAAATTCTTAATAGGGCCCAAGCACCAGCGTTGCTCAGATTCTCCTTCTTCTCCAAAATGAATCGCATTTTTGAGGGCCTAAACATGCTTGAAAACTCATGAAACTTTGCACACACACCAAAATTATGAAAATTTACTTCTGATATTGGTTTCAGAAGTGGATGTGACAAAATGGCTCAGTCGCACCACCTATAAAATTTCAACGAAGTGCCCCTCGAGCTATGTTTTCTGTGAAATTTGGTAGACACATGTAACACACCAATACCTACAAAAAAAGTCCCTCGGTATGAAGTCCGAAACCCAACAGGAAGTTTATTTTTAATTTTCTCTGCAAGTTTTGTGCCGTTTTTGCCATTTTCAGGTGCTGTATTTAAACAAACTCGTCCTAGAGATTTAAACGGATCAACACCAAATTTGGTCAGTCTAATATAAAGCCCTTTGTGAATTTAAATTGCGAAGATCTGCCTGATATATTTTGATGTTTCACCATGAAAAAGGAAGTTTAATTCAGGCATGCAGTTTCTGATCTGCACCAAAATTCGCATGTTTGATAAGAGTCCTGCCTTAAACACATGCCCATCCCCATATTCAGTTATAACCATAGCACCACCTGCTGGCAACAGGATGTGGCATGTTTAACCCCCTAACAAACTCGATAAGAGTCTGGGCCTGAACGCGTCTAAAGGCCAATATTCTGTTATAGTCATAGCACCACCTGCTGGCAACAGGAAATGTCTTGTTTTACACTAACTTAAACATGCAATTTCCAATCTGCACCAAACTTCACATGTTTGATCAAAGTCCTGGCTTGAAGACATCTACATGCCAATATTAATTTATAGTCATAGCGCTACCAGCTTGCAGCAGGAAGTTTGGCACATATAAGGCTGCATGTCCACCAAAGCATTTTTAGCCAGCCGAAAACGCCAGGTGCTCTGCTGAAAACGCTAAGCTGTAAGCGCTTGAGAAGCAAATGTTTCTCCAAGCATTATTTTTTATAACAATGGTAATCTGGCATTTCCATCTGATAAAGACATAAACACTTGAGAATTCAATTAAGAACAATAGAAAAAAATACGCTAGCCACAGGGGAAAAAAACTGCTTTGGTGGACACATGTCTTAAATGACTTTGATGTTTTCCTCCTATATTTACCACTTTAAAAAGCCACTGGGTGGCAGTGAGTAAACCTGCCTGAAAAGTTTTAATTTGGATGCAAAGCTCACTAATGGAGCCACTTACCATGACGGATCTGGCTCGCTTTACCCCACACATATAATTTTTACGCAAAAATGCATCATTGAATAATTCTTGTCTAATCTGTAGCCAAAACAAAAGACGGTGTTTTATATCTTGGCAGTTCACCAGCATATACACTATTCATCAAAAGTTTGGGGTCAGTATGATACATCAGATCTGTTATGCTCACCTAACCTGCATTTATTTGATCAGTGTTACACAATCCTTCAGAAATTATTCTAATGTGTTAATATGGTGCTCAAGAAAATGCGCTTTTAAAAAAAACAGTGCTAGATTAACAGAGCATCACATTTTAGCTCACTCTATTTTTTGAGCTTTGTGGGTATTTGATAACTGGAGACACAAATTTAACTCTGTTACATCGTTTATGTTGACACTCATGATGTTAGTTTGAATTCTGTACCATACCAGAGGGCATCTTTGCACTGCCTGCAAAATGAATAATGTGTGAGTTTGTTTAACATGAGTTATCGACTGCAGAGCAAAAGCCGAAAAATATTTTTCAGAAACAACATTCTGCAGCAGCCTGTACTCTATTTACCTCTGTCATTATACTCATGCTGAAACACCCATGCATTTACCATTGTGTGAACCTCAGATTAAGACGTGTTCGTTTTCGGATATTGATGTCGGGATGAGTCGTTATTTAGTGGTCAATTCCCCAGAGGGCTTTTTATTATTTGTGCCCTGTCAGTGGAGCAGTCAGTAGGGTCAGAAAATGAGTAATGTCAGTGATGGCATCGATCGAGCTGGGGAACAAGCAAGAATCATACACAATCCCTCCCATAATAAGAGCAGTGAAATGGTAGTTTCATCTTCAGATTCATCTATCATATTCAGCTAATGCCTGTTATAGACCTGACCCACCACACAGTCGCTATTGATCACTGTTGTGAATTTCCTCAGGGAGTAAAGCGAAGGATTTAGCAGTGATTGATGCAGTTTAACCGATTCCAATTCTTTGCGGTTGCAGTGAAGATGATACAGTCGGTGAACTAGACAAACTCCTGTTTTATCTTCCCCGCTGCAGTTTTTGGAGCTGCTCAACCTCCCTGAGGTTATAGCTACTCATCACCCGATTGGATGGAAACAGATCTGAAGTTAGCAGAGCTTTGTGAGTTGAACTTTTTAGTTCACACCATTGTGAGGTGTATGGATACACACACACACACACACACACACATTCACTCACACAGATATTTGCTCTAATGATGTCCCTAGGCGCATGTGCATGGATGTACAATGATGTGATATCATAATACTATATATTGATATAGCCTAGGATTGTGCGTTTGTGTGTGCCTGAGGTTTTTATGATATTATGCTGACTTGATATCAGATCTCACATCCTCACTGTCATCGAGGCTTGAGTGATAGGTACATATTTATGTATCTGATCTTTCAGTCTATTATAAGCAGAGTGTAATTCATCCCTCAAAAGAAACAGTAGGCGCAGATATAGTTTAATGTTTCTCATGGTTTTACCAATAGGTACAGTTACTGTTTTTATTGTAGACATTCATAAATATAGTTTTGTGATGTTTACAGCTTTATAATTCTTTGCCACATTCATTTTACACATATCTGGTACAAACATGTGGCCTTGTTTCATGAATACAGCACGTACTTTTAATAAAATAATGTTTTATTATTATTATTATTATTATTATTATTATTATTATTATTATTATATAGCTTAAAAAAAATAAAAATAAATATATATATATATATATATATATATATATATATATATATATATATATATATATATATATATATATATATATAAAATCTGGTTAGTCACTTCTGACTATATAGGTTGTCAACTAACAAATTGGAGATTAAAATTAATGCCTTGATTGAAATTAAACACTAAAAACTGAGGTGAAAATTAAATTGACCAATAACGCATAACACCCAAACCGCCATTCTGTCCGACAAACAAATCAGACAGGAGAGTGGACAAACTTCGGTGGACTTAAACTTGAAAAATTGTGTGTATTGACGTCTTTCTGCAGGTGATATAAAATACATTCTGATGTTCATTCATGTTTTTTTTGTGTTTTAAGTAAATAAGAAAAGTCGATCAGTTCAGGTGTCATTAATCTAATAAGGCAATACACTCTTGACACAAAACGAAAAGGAGCCACAAAACAGTATTTATTGTTTGAATTTCATACAAATTGACAAAATTAGAAAGCTGAGACCTTATTTCATACCAGAAGTAACCTGCTTTGTCGTGTCCGTCGGCATATTGTCAGTTTCCTCTTTGGTCCGTGATGTATTTTTCACTGTGAGAACTTGATGCATAGTGTGAGAGCAGCATTGTTTGTCGGACATTGCAACAGTAACAAAGGAGGGCGCCAGGGCGGGTTTTCGCAAAGGGTCAATTTAACTCAACAATAGCAAGTTTGTCAATTCTGAGGGAAAAAATCCAGAAGTGTCATATCATGAGTTGATTTTTCTTATCAGAATTGTGAGATATAATCTAGGAATTGTGAGAATAAAGTCAGAATTTTGAAATATAAACTCAAATATACCCTTTTTTTTTTTTTTTTTTTTTTTTATTCCATGGCTTCCATAGACTGCTACTTGAAAATTGTCATTTTCTGTCCCATGTTTAAATCCTGACTCGAGGACCTTACCCGATCCAGTCCTCTATCGCTCTCCCACTTTGTTTCCTGTCCATTCTGATCTGTCCTGTCATAATAAAGGCTAAAAAATGCCAAAAATAAATATTTTTTTAAAAAAAGGTAATTTTCTGCCACCACATAGGCTCCGCCCACAAAAAAAAAGCATCATCACTGTTTGCAAACACCTAACTGGTCTATAACAGTGGTTCTCAATCCTAGTCCTGTGGGTCCACTGCTCTGCACATTTTGCATGTCTCCCTTATTTAACACACCTGATTGAGATCATCAGCTCATTAGTTCAGTTCATGGATCTCTCTCCTAATGAGCTGATGATCTCGAAGAGGGGTGCGTTTCCCAAAACCAACTATGGTCGCAAGTTCCGTCTTTACTAATAGAGTTCAATGGACCTAACCACCGTAGTTAGCTAACGATGCTTTTGGGAAATGCACCCCAGATGTGTTAAATAAGGGAGATATGCAAAATGTGCAGAGCAGTGGACCCCCAGGACCAGGATTGAGAACCACTGATCTATAAGAAACTTTTCTTAAGCATCAAATCAGCATATTAGAATGATGTATGGAAGATCATGTGACACTGAAAGGATAAATTCTCTTAAATTTTAAAGCAAAAATGCTCAAAAAATGCTGAAATTTTGAAACAAAAATGCTCAAGAAAGGGAAGAGAAGAAACTGTTGAATAAAGTCTTTTTTTTTTTGTTTTCTTTGCGCACAAAAATTATTCTTGTAGCTACGTAAAACTACAGTTAAACCACTGGTGTCACATGGACTATTTTAATGATGGTCTTACTACCTTTCTAGGCCTTGAACGTGGTAGTTGCATTGCTGTCTATGTAGGGTCAGAAAGCTCTCAGATTTTATCAGAAATATCTTAATTTGTGTTCCAAATATGAATGAAGTGTTTGTTTTTTGTTGTGTAGCTGAAACATTCCAATACAGCTTTGATAAGATATACTTCTCCAGCCTCTCTAATTAAATTATCAATTCCCCCCTGGCTTTAGACTAAATTATATTTATGGGATTATTATTTTGTTCCACACATGAATCTAAAAGTAATCCAAAAAAGCATCCTTTGTAAATCAATAACAAAATATTGTCTTTTAAACTGCTTCATATTCTTTTCATAAATGTTTTTTTTTATGTATTTTGTGGGAAGGAGTTGCTGCTGCATTTACATCAAACCACATTAGCATCGGTTGGTATCCTAGAGTAACAGGATTAGCATTCACTGTTTTCTGTGGGATAATTCCTCTATCATAGCAGCTCAATGTGCTGTTGACAGCAGCAGGTTTGTAGAGGAACTGGGAATTAAATGACTTTACAGTTAATAGTAATTCCAAGACAAAACGTTTGAATGTAAAAAAAGATTGTAAACCATTACTGATTTAATGAAAGATTGGAATACAGCCACTTTTATCGTAAGGTGCAGTGTGTGTTTGTAGTCTTGGAAGTGTCTTTAGAGGTTGGGCATTTTTTTACATGAGGGAACATCTGACATTTCTGACTCTGCGTAGGAGTTCACATAATGCTTTCGAGAAAACCGGTAATTTTTAAAGCTTCTAACTCGCCTTCCTATTTCCTGCCATTAGCCTTTTTCATAGCAGATGACATATCTGCTGTAGAATGGCAGCTGGCATTGAATGGGAAACAAGTAATGATTTTGCAAATGCTTGTGTACGCTTGGCACTTCATGGAACTGACAAAGAAAATTCATTGCAACAGAAAATGAATATAATTCTGCTTGGTTCCCTTGAAATCTTACCTAACATTTCACCTTGTTTTGTGATAACTCTTGTGCTGTATTGAAAATCCTGTATCTATTTTGGTGTTTCCAGCTTTTTTAAAAAATGCTTGTAAATCTTTCATTAGATTGAATCCTGTATTTGGTAATAATATAGCATAATAAGAAATTTACAAGCAATTTTTATAGGCTGGTAATTTTTGACTGGGAACCCCACAAGTGTAACTGAGTGGAGAAAAAAATACAGAAAAAAGTACAACAATTATTTATATAATAATTAATTTGTTATACCCAGTGTGAGCAAAATCAGTAAAGTTTTCACCCAATGCAGGTTTTTCATCCAATTTCCAGGTCAAAATGTCCAGAACACAACATGAGACTTATTTGTGTGTTCATGTGTGTTTTTTCCATGTAACATTTCAGTTCATATTCTGAATATTTTTGAATTTTTGATGTCATCTTTATTCAAGACTTCAATATTGCTTTTACGCTAGGGTATTTAAAATGCAATTTATGGCATTTTTTTTTCCCCTTGGTGTTTCCCAGTACCTTTTTCAATATTCTCTCTATCTCTCCAGGTATCTCCCTCCAATTAAAAAAATATGAAAAACATAGCTCCAGCACTATGTCATTGTCATACACGTACATCTCTTTTATTTTGTATCCAACCCTTAATGAGCACTCAGTGCTCTTTGAGCCGGCTGGTAATAATTAACATCTCCTCTTTCGCGCATGCATATGGTTGGTCTCTGATTAGTGAGTTCATGAATATGTATACGTGCGCTGAGAGAAGAGGTTGAAATTGGGTCATAATGGCGTGATATTCTGTACCGGTGCTATGAGTGAAGCATAGCTGCGCTCTCTGACACCTTAAACCGCCTTCGTACCTTGAACCTTCCTGACCAAAGAACACTGTGTTCTGGAAAGCTCATTGAAACTTCACAGAATACTTTTGACTTAAAATTGGCTACTAGAATCTTATGTCAAAGGACATCTGCTTTTTCCACATTTACAGAATACTCCTTCCTGAACTACACATTGTTCCTCATTGGGCCCTGCGTTTACTTTATAATGACTGAATGAACACTATGAACCTCAACATCAAATCTTAATAATGTAATCTTAATTGTAATCATTAGAATGGCCAAGGATCGGCAATCTCTATGTAAAACTGATCGTGTGAACCAAACCATAAGTTGTAGAGACTTGAAACTTGGAGGGAGGCTCCCCCCCAAATGGCCTGACAGGGACGCTACAGTGATCAAAAGTATGAAATCGCTCATGACTCCTAAACCATCAGTTGCAGGCTCAATTGTCTTATGTTGTTGAAATCCTTGGTTCACGCAGGACAAAATGCATGCCTCAGATTTGATCGTGAGCCTGCCGAAATTTTCCCGTATTTTAAAATTTTTAGAAAAACCTACTTTTGCGAACTAGTCCTAGGTTTTTCACCCGATCAGAACCAAATCAGTGCAAAAAGATTCTCTGGAGAGTGAATATCAATAATTATTCAAAAACATTGAACTTTCGCCATCGCAAAGGGACACCAAAACGCAGCCCCAAAGGTCTGTGAGAAATTTGAAAGAAATCAGCCACTGGGGGGTGATAAACGATTGTAAATTGTAAACAATTGTATTGTACATTGTGGGTTTTTTTTTTTTTTTTTTTTTTTTTTTTTTTTTTACATACACACAATATTTGTATCATATGATACTACAACTCATTCTGGACTACTTTGCCTCTAGAACCACTGCTGTCAATGAAATCATTTACTAAATGATTGAGATGATGTAATAAACCTACTTTAGCGAACTAGCGAAAAACCACTGCAGTACAATTCTCAGGACTAGGTCAATGATTATCCAAAAAATAGTTGAAATTTACCCTTTGGGAAGCTATAACGGGTCATTTAGAAAAAGGGGCCTGTCCAAATTTACTTAAAATCCTATAAAGCCTAACTCAAAACTTCACGAAACCTGGCGAGCACATGCAACAGGTGATTCTAAACAAGCATGCAAAGTTTTAAGGAGATCGAACCACAATTGGCACTATAACATTCATAAATGTTAAAAAACTTATTTATATGGTAAATTACCTGTAATTGCTTTTTTTAAATAATTGATTTAGGTGGTTACAGGCTTGCTAAATAATGTCTTTTTCATATGTGCTTAAATGCCTTAAACTCTTAAACCCCCGGTAATCGCTGCTTGCAGCTATATTTACTTATTTATTATTTGTGTGTTTATTTATGTATCTCCTTGCACATACAAGTGCTGCTTGAAAGTTTGTGAACCCTTTAGAATTTTCCATATTTCTGCATTAATTTGTCTCAAAAGATCCTCAGATTTTCACACAAAGTCCTGAAAGTTGACAAAGAGAATACAATCAAACAATTGAGACAAAAATATATACTTTGTCATTTATTTATTGAGCAAAATAATTCAGTGTTACATATCTTTAAATGGCTAAAGTATGTGAATCTTTGCTTTCTGTATCTGGCATGACCCACTTTTGCAGCAGTAACTGCAGATAAAAGTTTCTTGTAACCGCTGATCAGTCCTGCACAAAGATTTATAGGAATTTTAGCTCATTCCTCAGTACAAAACCGCTTCAACTCTGTGATGTTTGTGGGTTTCCTCCTATGAACCGCTTACTTCAGATCCTTCCACAACATTTCAGTCGGATTAAGGTCCAGACTTTGACTCCGTAACATGAACTTTGTTCTCCTTTAACCATTCTTTGGCAAAATGACTTGTATGCTTTGGGTCTTTGTCTTGTTGCTTGGCCCACTTTCTTTTGAGATTTAGTTCCAAGACACATGTCCTGATATTTCCCTTCAGAATTTGCTGGTATAATTCAGAATTCATTGTTCCATCAATGATGGCAAGCCATCCTGGTCCAGATGCAGCAGAACAGGCCCAAACCGTGATACTGCCACCACCATGTTTAACAGATGGAATGCAGTGTTTTCCTCTCTCTAAACACAATGCTTCTCAATTAAACTCAAGACTTGGTCTCATCCATCCATTAAACCTTTCTTCAGTAGCTCTGTGGCTTGTCCACGTGATCTTTAGCAAATTTCAGATGGGCAGCAATGTTCTTTTTGGAACAAGGAGTGGCTTTCTCCTTGCAACTCTGCCATGCCCAACATGTTGTTCAGTGTTCTCCTGATGGTGGACTCATGAACATTAACCAATGTGAGAACAACCTTTAATTGCTTTGAAGTTACCCTGAGGTTCTTTGGAACCTTGTGGACTGTTACAGGTCTTGCTTTGGAGTGATCTTTGTTGATTGACCACTCCTGGGGAGGGTAACAGTGGTTTTTAATTCCATCCATTTGTACACAGCCTGACTGTGGATTTGTGGGGTCCAAAGTCTTTAGATGGTTTTGAGCAGTTTTAGTTTCTACATACACTCTTAAAAATAAAGATGCTTCACGATGCCATAGAACTTCTTTGTGGTGAAAGAAGGTTCTTCAGATTATAAAAAGGTAAGAAAGAGATGGTTCTTTAAAGAACCTTTGACTGAATGGTTCTTTGTGGAACCAAAAATGGTTCTTCTATGGCATCACTGTGAAGAACCATTTAAAGCACCTTTATTTTTATAAGTGTATATGCATTAGATTGGTAAAGATTACAGAAGTTTAGGAAAGACCTATGCATGATCTTCTGAAAAATTCAAGACGCCGACTTGAAGGTTTGAGTGTTTGAGTGTTGGTCGGCTTCAAACTAGAATATTTGTTTTGGTTTTCCATGTACAAAGGGCAATCATCTCTGAGCCCAAATATTATTTTGACAGCTCACTCTCTTCCATTTTTGCTGC